>NC_073255.2:180701666-181004696 GCF_029289425.2 Pan paniscus
GTAATGATGGCAAGAGTCAGTATCACTCCAGGAGAAGTCTGCCTTCCTTCTTTCCCTTCTGGCTTTTGTTGACACACAGTAAGGCCTTCTATGGGACTTGCAGCCAACACAAAGCAGATAAGGCCTCAAGTTCTCAAGTTCAGTATTTCTTTGCTGCTTCCATTATTGTGAACGGAATGTGCCATTTGCTAGCACCTTTATCCACCAGCTATATTGAGTTCTGTGTCTCTGTGGGATTCTTTGGATTTACCTTAGTGGCTCAGTTCCATATTGTTTGAAATACTGATGGATCTCATTGGACCCAGAGGTCCTCCAGCACTGTGGGTTTGGTTTACCATTGTGGGATGCTGCTGTGTGGGATGCTGCTGTGTCCCCCTGGGGCCACCATTTTTAGGTAATCTCAATGACTTATTGAAATTACAAATAGACATATGGGCATATGGCATAATCTTAATTATTGCAGGTGTCTAGCTCTTCATTGCTAGGTGATAGGTATCAATTATCAACTTTTGGTAAAAGAATAGAAAGCAGAAGTGAAACAGGAAAAGGAAAGTAAAAAGAGAAGAACAGCATAGATGTTACTGAGAAGCCCAAAGAAGTTACTAAAGAAGAGGACTCCCCTAACTAGAAAGGCACAGAAGATGGCCCCAGTGAAGAGGAGAGTCCAGACTGTACCCATTCAGCTAAAGGGTAAATGGAGCAGTTCATGACCCAAGATATCTGAAAATATTCTACTGGCCTGGGATCTACCAGTGGTGCTCAATGCAGATAACAGACATTTGTGTGGAAACCATACCAGGTGTTCATTGATGGAATTTTTGTTTCACTCCTTACCAATAGCTTAAATTTAAAATGCCATATGCTTTGGGGAGGGGGTGGTTGATGGTAAAGGATGAGGGAAGGAAGTAGGTTTTGTTTTAATCTTAGCTTTTAACAGTGTCATGAAGATTTTAACATGTGCCTTACATTTTAGTCTTTAGAAATCTTCAGAGAACTTAACTTTTAAAATAATTCTGCTGAATTCATGTATTTTGAGTGTTGTGTTAAAAAGAAAAACCATAACTAACTTGAGACGAATTTAAAATTTAAAAGTAATCTTGCTTTTTTGGCATTTGTAATGTATTGTCAGATATGGTCACTGGAAGATTTATGAATAGAAACGTTGGTTGAAAGTTGGAGATTTTATAAAATGCTGATGAATGTTTTTCCAGCATCAGTAGTTTTTCTGGCATATGGTTCTGCTATCTATATATTTAGGAAATTTGAAGCATAAAACTTTGGAAGTATCTTGGCTGTTCTAGCCAGATTGTACTTGTCGACACTTCTTGGGTACCATTTCTTGGGATACTTATTAGAAGTCAAGTAAGTACTTAAGGGTTGTTTTTATTAAAATACTACTTTGCTCCCCTGTTTAAAGACAGATTTTGAATGGTTATAAATTATTGCCCCTGCTCAAATCACTTGGTATTATTTTTCTCACTGTAAAGGTTAGTATTAAAAATTTCAAAACTATGTATTTGTGACTTCTTAGTAAATACAGCACATCCAGTTAAATGTAGACATATTTCAAACATCAGTTGAATTCAGTGTAGGTTTTCCCAAAGCCTTGGTTAAATCATGAGGCTATTGGATCTTTTTTGTGAAAGTTTTCTCCTTTGATTCACAGGGGTCTCATTTATATCTGATTCTAGCTTAGTGCTGTGTGTGAGATATATTCTCTGTGTGTTTGGTGGGGTTTTTTTTGTTTTGTTTTGCTTACTTTCACTTTTAGTTTGAATCTTTGCAAATTAAAGAGGGCCAGAAAAATGTGGCACCAAGCAAGCAGATAAGGATAAGGTTATGAGAGAAATTGCTAAGTGTGCCTAGTTTTAATGACTATTTTTTTTCTTTTTTCTGAGAAGGCCTTAAAGAAAATTATGGTATACTTAGAATTATTGGACACATACTTACTCTCCACACAAAGCTAAAAATTATGTGACCCATTTCACTGACCTGAAAAGTAGAGAAGTAGAAGTAGATTCTACATCAGGATAAAAGAGGGGGTGGACCAAAACAAAAACTAAATATTTCTTATATTCAATGCATTTAATTGACAGAATGAACATATTAGATACAAAACCTTGTGTAAGAGGCTGACTTTTCCAAATAAACTTCTTTTATGGAAAAAAAAAGCTGTACATTTCTCTCTGTTGAAAGGAAAGAAATAAAAGCCAAAGTGATAACTTAAAAATGAAGCTGCCACCCACAGGGGATGAGGACTTGGATGGAGCCCAGCATCAACAAGTAAGTTTTAATTAGGTCTGATTAAGCACTTCCCTCTAGGAGGCCATCCTAAACAATTTCTTCCTGCATCACAACCCTGTTTATTTGAACTCAGCAGGAAGTTCATACTTTACAGGTGGTCTTTCTTCGTCTTGGTTTTTATCTCCATTTGGCTTACACATCTGAGCAAATTACTCACCTCCTGTGATTCCAAAATCAACCCGAAAGTGATATTACAAAGTTATTGTCATGAAAATGTGATCAAATAATATGTAGCCAAAACATAGGGAGCAGAGATTTAGAGAGTTGTGTCAGACATCTAATAGATAAAAATATTTTTATTTTTATAAACTTTTGATGTTTAAGATATTTTCTACCTTATAAAACTTAGTTATCCATCATTTTACACTCTAAATAAATGTTTATTTTCATACAATCTTTGTTTTTTATTTCATGTTCTTTTCCCTAAAGGGTACCTCGTAAATTATCTGTTTCATATCCCACAAAACCTGAATGTATTTTTACCTGAATTATTTAAATCATAAATTTTTCATTTTCTCCTGCATCATTTCCATAAGCACAAATTTCATATGCCTTTGCCATCTGAAGGAAAAATGAACCTCCTTAAGACCACATCACACCTACCACTTGAGAATAAATCATTTTTAGATTTAAAAAAATAGATCACATTATGTATCACCTTACAGACATGGTCCCATTTCACTATGCTACTTTACATAGAGATTCCCTGAAGGAACTAACTGCACCTTTCATTCCCATGTTCTCCCCTTCAATCACTGCCCATGAAGTGGAAATTAAAGAAAGAAAAAATAAAATTAAAAAGAAAAAGAAACAAACTTTCCTGTATTCAGCTGACTTATCCCAGAGGCAGCAACAGACATGGCCCAGACCCAGGAAAAGCCTCAATAAACACTATCTGAGAAACTAGGACACAAAGGAATGTGCTCTGGAGACTCTCCCAGCACTCCCTCAACATAGGAAGGAGAAAAACAAATTTTCTTTTCTCTTATGGTATGAGTTTATAGATTTCTGTTCTCTGCAACTAGTAACTTCAAATTTTCTGTTTTATCTAAGCAGCACAGTGAAGGTCATGAGCTGTTTGAGCAGGCCTGAGCAACAGCCACCTGGGTGTCATAGTGAAGGTTATGAGATAAGCCCATGCAAGGTGCTAGAGCAAAGCCTAGATAACAGCCATCTGGGCTGTGTATCAAGGGTCATGTGTAATTCTGGGTTATGCACCTGTCACAATTTGATTAACTGCCTTTGTTCTGCCTCTGTATCCTTGCTTTCATGCCTTTACGCTTCATGCCACTGTACACTTGTTTCAAGCTAGCCTACTCCCTTTCAAAGGTGTGTATGTAAGTCAAGTGCTGTCTTTGTTCTTGGCCCAGTTTTTGGATGTTAAGTCTGCTGGGTCTGCGTGCACTCAATAAGGATCCTCTGGTATTCACCCCGTGGTCTCTCTGGTCCTCCTGATTCCTGCAACACTCAGTCTAAACTAAGATTTTGATCCCACTGTTCGTCCAAAATCACTAGTGTATAAATCACTAGAATTTTTCATGTTGCTAAAACCAATGGTCAATTTCAGTCCTCATCTCACTCGGCCTCTCTAGCAGCATATGACACAGTGGATCCCACATTCTCCTTGCATTCCTGTTACCTCATCAGAAAGTTCTCAGACTCCTGTGCAGAAGCCACATTCTCTTCTAGATGTCTATATATTAGATGATTAAGGATTCAAATACAATCTCAAATCCAAGTACACTAATACCCAAGTTGATCTCATCTAATTTTATAATATCAGTAAACACTAAGGACTCCCAAATTATACACACCCAGTGCTGCTCCAGTATCCAACTGCCTACTTGGTAACTCTATTTAGATTTTCACATATCCAAGCAAGTCTCTACTTTTACTCCCCTCACCAAAATATTCCTCTTTCTTATCTTAATATATGGCATCATAATTTTTATACTCTTGTTTCCTCCATTTTCCTCATTACATATTCAATCCATAATAAGCAAATCCTATTGTCTCCACATTCAAAATATTGATTTTAGAAGCCATGTAGAATTATGCAAAGATTACCTGCCATGAAAAATTAAAGAGCTTCCTAAGCAAAAAAAAAAAAAAAAAAAAAAAAAAAAAAAAAAAAAAAACATAAATAAAATCTCTTTTTCAGTGTTTGAATCTCATCTTTCATGACAGGTAATTTTTGATTGAGTGTTGGACACTGCGTTTGGAAAACTGAAGGAGTAATTTGAGGCTCTACATAATGTTATCCTCCTCAAGAGAGGATTTATTTGACTTCTATCAGGCAATTATCTACGAGCTGCTTTATGAAGCGTTTTTATTTTTGTAATTTCTTCTTACTCCCAGAGAAGAATACTTCAGAAATCCCAGCTGACCATATAGATGTTTAGAAAAGATCTGTTCCTTAATGAGCCCAGAAAGGTAGCTGTTGCTTTCTCAGTTCTTTGAGTCTACCATAAGTTCTGCCCATTTTCTTAGTCTCTTGACCACTGTTAGACTCAGTAACATTGGTTTTAAGGCATTTTTCAGTTTTATGATTCATGGTAAAAACAATTCCAAAGAAATATAGACATTGACACAATCAGACATAACTATAAAATAACTGATTAACATATTAACATGTTTAAGAAAAGAGAAACCATGTTGGAGAATATTATCAAAAATCTGGAGTCTACTAAAAGGAATCAAATGGTGTTTTTAAATTTATTTTTTTAAAATAAAATTAACAGTCTCAATAGCAGACTAGAGAGAACTGCAGGGGATTTGTGAAGTAGAAGATAAGTCAGTAGAAAATAACCTGATTCAGGGGAGAAATAAAAAAAGAAGAAAAATTTAAAACAGCATTAGTGATTTATGGGATACGCTAAAAAGGTTTAACATTTGGATCATAATGAAAAGGTCTAACCTACTTGTAATTGCAGACTCTAACTGAAAGAAGAAGGATAATGGGAAAAAGAAATTTGTAAGACATAATGGCAAAACATTTTCAAAAATTTAATACAGTCATCAAAACACAGATGCATAAAGTGTTACAAATCTCAAACGGGAAAATACAATAGAAACATACCTAGGTATATCAGAGTAAAACTGCTGCAAACCAAAGGTAACACAATTTTTCTTTTTCTTTTATTTATTTATAATTTATTTTTTAATTTTTTTGTGGGGGTGGTGCGACGGAGTCTCACTCTGCCACCCAGGCTAGAGTACAGTGGCGCAGTCTCAGCTAACTGTAACCTCCATCTCCCTGGTTCAAGTAATTCCCCTGCCTCAGCCTCCCAAGTAGCTGGGATTACAGGCGCATGCCACCACACCTGGCTAACTTTTTTGTATTTTTAGTAGAGATGGGATTTCACCATGTTGGCCAGACTGGTCTCGAACTCCTGACCTCAGGCAATCCACCCACCTCAGCCTCCCAAAGTGCTGGGATTACAGGGGTGAGCTGCCGCGCTCAACCACAATTTTTCTTTTTAAAGTATTCAGAGAAAGAAATAAAATTATCTTTAAAGAACCAAGATAGAAGCAAAATGTTTTCTTCCCTGAAGGAGGATGGGAAATCTCTCAGCTCCTACCATAAGCCTTGCAAACAAAATCAACATTTGTTTACCTCTGGAGAAAGGTCAGAAAGCCTTCATGCCACTTGTCCAGACAAAAGTGAGTTGCTACTGAGGGAAAAGTAGAAGTAAAAGCAGTTTGCTCTTAGGGAAGAGGTAGAAATCCATTCAAGCTAGGATCCTGCCCTGCTACTAGGAGTCCACTAGGATAAGGGCAGAAACTCCCACCCATGACCAGTCACAAATAAAAAGTAGAGTCTGGCTGCCATGACTGGTGAGATGAGGTAGGAACACCACTTCCCAAGTCTCAGGTTTATAGGGGCTGACTAGGATGGAGGCTGGATCAGGGAAAACAAGGATATCTTTGCCCCTGTCACAAGCCTTGCACCAAGAAAAAATCAACAGCACCTATTTCCGGGAAAGAAGCCAAAGTATGGAGATACCTTGTATTACAAAGGCAATGCTACGCTTGGTAAAATTTGGGTAGAGCACGAACACTGATTAAAATCTCCTATTTAGGTTCAACAAAGCATCATTCTTCATGGTCAGAAGAATTTGAAATCTGTGGAGCACTGAAAGTAATTATAGTAACAATACCCAAAACGCCTCAACCACTTACACACATAGTCTGACAGAAAGACCAGCACCCCATTTTTAAGTATAAATACTCTATAGCCTAGTCTCTACTGTTCTTTTACCAACAATTTCCAGCATTTAATAAAAATTATGTTTCAAAAGCAGCAAGAAAATACTTACTCATTGTTAAGTGAAAGCATTCAAAAGAATCAGAACCAGGAATGATCTAGACTGGATCTATCTATCAAACAGGAATTTTACCCTAACTATAATTAGGATATAGCAGAAAACATAAGCAATGTGCATGAGAACATGAGAAATTTTAGTAGAGCAATAAAACTGTTTCTTAAAGTAAAATAGAAATACTAGAAACAAAAAAAACAACATAAAAATAGGTTATTTCTTTGATGGAGTTAAGACTGACTATCACACAGGGAAGAGTCAGTGAACATGAGGTTATGGAAACAGAAATTATCCCAACTGGAATAAAAAGAGAAGAGTGAGTGGATAAAAATAGAACAAGCTGTACGACAACATAAAACAATCTAACAGATGTTTAATTTGAGTCTAAGAAGAAGACAGAGTAACAAGGCAAATGAAATATTTTCAGATATCATGGCTAAAAGTTTTGCAAAATCAATGAAATAAATCCCAGATTCAAGAAGCTCAGAGAATCATAAGCAGGATAGAGAAAAAAATCATATTCAAATTGCCAAAACTCAGATACCAAAATAAAATCTTGAAGATGTGTATAGAAAAAGAAATATTATACACACATACAAAGATAAAATTACAACCCATTTATCATCAGAAATGAGGCACAGCATAAGACAAAGGAGGGCACCTTTAAAATGCTGACAAGAAAAAAACTCTCATCTAGAAATCTATACACAGTGAGAATTTCTTTCAAATATAAGCATGGAATACTTTTTCAGATAAACAAAACTGATGTACTTTATCACATGTGAGTGCACTGCAAGAAATATTAAATAAAGTTCTTCAGGAAGAAGAAATGTGATACCAAATGGAAATTTGAACCTACAAAAGAAATCAAGAGTGCCAGAGATGGCAAAAATAATGAAGGCAAAAAATATTTATTTTTATTAATTGTAAATAAGAACTGACTGAATAAAGTAAAAGTAGCAACTGTATTGTGGAGTAAAAGTAAATGTATTGTGAAGTTTATAACACACTCAGAAATAAATACCAACAACAATAGCACAAAGATGAGAGGGAAAAAAATGGAAGTGAACCATTGTAATATTTTTACATGTTTTGTAAAGGACTATAATATTATTTAAAATTGGACTATGATAGACTAAATATTTATGTTTTAGGCTGGGCACGGTGGCCCGCGCCTGTAATCCCAGAACTTTGGGAGTCTGAGGTGGGTGGATCACCTGCAGTCAGGAGTTCGAGACCAGCCTGGCCAACATGGCGAAACACTGTCTCCACTAAAAATATAAAAATTAGCTTGGCATGGTGGTGGGCACCTGTAATCTCAGCTAATCAGGAGGCTGAGGCAGAAGAACTGCTTGAACTTGGGAGGCGGAGGTTGCAGTGAGCTGAGATCACGCCATTGCACTCCTGCCTGGGCGACAAGACCAAAACTCTGTCTCAAAAAAAATAAATAAAAATAAAAATAAATTATGTTTTAAAATTTAGAGCAACTAGTAAACACATTTAAACAAAGGTATAACTAATAAGCCAATATTAGGTGTAAGATGAAATTATTAAAATTAATAAAAAGGCAAAAGTGTAGAAAAAGAAAACAAAAGCAAAAGCAACAACAACAAAATAAATAGCAAAATGGTACACTTAAATACACCTTCATCCTCTAATAGCAGTAAAGGTAAATAATCTAAAACACAATGATTAAAAAGCAGAGAACAACATATATAATTGAATAGAAAGACCCAACTGTGTGCTCTCTACAATCAATGAATTCATTTTTAATATAAAAGAATAAATTGATTAAATGTAAAAAGATAGTGAAGATGTACCATGCAACACTATGTCAGAAAGCTGGAGTGACTATAATAATTTCTAATAAATTCCCATAAGAAGGTATATTACCAGAATTAACGTAGGATATTGTAAAATAAGGGAGTTGATTTTTCAAGACAATATAATAATTTTAACAATCTAATAATAACACTAAAAATACAGAAAGAATAGACAAACCCATCATTATTAGTGAAGATGTTAACATAATTTTCTCAGTATTTGATAGATCAAGTAAACAATAAGAAAGTCAGCAAATATGGACGACCTAAACAACACCATCAACCAGATTAACCTAATTGACATTTTTATAAAATTCTACTCAGCAATAGAAGACTACAAATGTCAACATATTTGAAATTGAAATTATACAAATATTTTCTTTTAACATAATGATATTAAATGAGAAATAAGGAAGTGATATTAAATAAGAAATAAGGAATAAACCAAAACCTCTGGAAAAATCCCCAAATGTATGAAAATTAAACTCTATACTTCTAACTAATCAATAAGTCAAGGAAATCACAAAGAAAATTAGAAAACATATTTCAAATTGAACAAAAAACAGAGCCTAGAGAAAAATGTGAAGCACTAAACGCTTTTGTTAGAAGTGTCTCAAATCAATGACTCAGAGTTTTACCTTATGAAACTAGACTGAAAAGATAAAACTAAAGACAGAAGATGCAGAAGAAACAAAATAAAATATAAAATGATGGGGAAAAACAGAAAAATAGTAGAGAAGTTCAATGAAATCAAAAGCAAGCTTTGAAAAGATCAATAACGTTGAAAAATCCCTAGTCAGACTGATCAAAACAAAGAGAGAAAACACAAATAAAGACACATACAATTAAAGAGAACACATCTCTACAGATCCTGCAGACATTAGAAACAATACTAAGGTAATAGTTTAATAGCTTTATACCAAAAATTCAAAGAACTTGAGTGAAATAGTTAAATTCCTGAAAAATCAAAAGCTGCCAAAGCCCACATAAGAGAAAATAGGTAGCCTGACTCCCTATCTATGAAGGCAATTGATTTTATGGTTAAAAACCTTCCTTGCGGAAAAATCCAGGTCCAGATGGCTCCACTAATGAATTCTACCACATATAAAAAGATAATATAGTGCTACTTCTACGCAAGTCTTTCAGAAAATAGAAAAGAATACTGACTATTATTTTATGAACCCAGATTTACCTGATAACAAAACCAAATATATAAGAAAAGAGGCTGGCCACAGCGGCTCACACCTGTAATCCCAACATTTTGTGAGACCAAAGTAGGCAGATGCTTGAGCCCAGGAGTTGAAGACCAGCCTGGGCAACATGGCAAACCCCATCTCTACAAAAATACAAAAAAATTAGCCAAGTGTGGTGGGGTGCACCTGTAGTTTCAGCTACTCAGGAGGCTGAGATGGGGGGTGAAGGGGTGGCCTGCCCCTCCACACCTGTGGGTATATCTCAGCAGGTGGGATGAGAGACTGAGAAAAGAGATAAGACACAGAGACAAACTATAGAGAAACAACAGTGGGCCCAGGAGACCGGCCCTCAGCATACCAACGACCTGCACCCGCACCGGTCTCTGAGTTCCCTCAGTTTTTATTGATTATTATTTTCACTATCTCAGCAGGAGGAATGCAGTAGGAGAGCAGGGTGATAATAGGGAGAAGGTCAGCAAGAAAACATGTAAGCAAAGGAATCTGCTTCACAATTAAGTTCAAGGGGAGGTACTATGCCTGAATGTACACGTTGGCCAGATTTATGTTTCTCTCCGTCCAAACATCTCAGTGGAGTAAAGAATAACACAGCAGCATTGCTGCCAACATGTCTCGTCTCCTGCCATAGGGCGGATTTTCTCCTATATCAGAAATGAACAAATGTACAATCGGGTTTTATACTGAGACATTCAGTTCCCAGGGGCAGGCAGGAGACAGTGGCCTTCCTCTATCTCAACTACAAGAGGCTTTCCTCTTTCACTAATCCTCCTCAGCACAGACCCTTCATGGGTGTCGAGCTGGGGGACGGTCAGGTCTTTCTCATCCCACGAGGCCATATTTCAGACTATCACATGGGGAGAAACTTTGGACAATACTTGGCTTTCCAGGGCAGAGGTCCCTGTGGCTTTCCGCAGTGCATTGTGCCCCTGGTTTATCGAGACTAGAGAATGGCGATGACTTTTACCAAGCATACTGCTTGCAAACATTTTGTTAACAAGGCACATCCTGCACAGCCCTAGATCCCTTAAACCTTTATTCCGTACAACACATGTTTTCGTGAGCTCAAGGTTGGGGCAAAGAGGCTAGGGTAAAGAGGTTAGGGCAAAGTTACAGATTAACAGCATCTCAGGGCAAAGCAATTGTTCAGGGTACAGGTCAAAATGGAATTTCTTATGTCTTCCCTTTCTACATAGACACAGTAACAGTCTCATCTCTCTTTCTTTTCCCTACAGGGCGGATCACTTGAGCCTGGGAGTTTGAGGCTGCAGTGAGCCATGATTGTGTCACTGCACTTCAGCCTGGGAACAGAGCAAGACCCTGTCTCAAAACAAACAAACAAAAACAAAAGAGTCCAATAACCTTCATGGACACACAACCATTCTTAATAAAATATTAGCCAATCAAGTCCATCAAGTTACAAAAATATAATAGATTGTGACCATGGGGAGTTTATGCAGGAAATGCAATGTTGATTCAACATCCAAAACTAATTCAAATCAATGTATTTCATTTATCAACAGACTAAAAGGAAAAACCAATTGATCATCTTAATAGATGCAGAAAAGACAGTAAATATAATTCAATACTCATTAATGACAAGGACTCTAAAAGACTAGTTATAGAAGATACTTCTTAACCAAGGATGGTGTCTAATGAATAACTTGCAGCTAACAACAGCTAACATTATGAAAGATTAATTTTCCTCTAATATTGAAAAAATGACCTGTATGTTTATACTCATCATTTCTCTTCAACTGAGAGTCCTAGCCAAAATCATAAGGTCAGGAAAAAATAAATAATAGGGATACAAATGAGAAAGAAACAAGATAAAACAATTTTAAACTTCAGGCAATGTTATTATATACATAAAATATAAAGACTCTACGATAAAGCTTGTAGACATAAAGGAGTTTGGCAAGGTTGCAAGTGGCAAAGACAATATATAAAGTAAATATATACACACACACACATATACAAATAAGTATAAAAAACACACCATTAAAAAATGAAGTAAGGAATTCCATTTCTTCATAGCTCCATAAAAACAACTAACAAGGCCGGGCATGGTGGCTCATGCCTGTAATCCCAGGACTTTGCGAGGCCGAGGCAGGTGGATCATGAGGTCAGGAGTTAGAGTCCAGCCTGACCAACATGGTGAAACTCTGTCTCTACTAAAAATACAAAAAGTAGCCACCATGGTGGTGCAGTGCCTGTAATCCCAGCTACTCAGGAGGCTGAGGCAGGAGATCACTTGAACCTGGGAGGCGGAGTTTGCAGTGAGTGGAGATTGCACCACTGCACTCCAGCCTGGGCAACAGAACAAGACTCTGTCTTAAACAAAACAAAACAAAAAACAAAAAACAACTAATAGGATGGCAAAAACTGTCAGAATTAGCTTTTGTTTAACTATGGATTCTAGCCAAAAGTTTAAAACAAACAATGGAAGATTAATGAAAACAGAAGCTGCCACATTGCAGTAACAGAGTTTGGGGCATTTAAACTACCTACCTATGCTCGCTCACTTCCCAGATTGGTGTCAGCTGTGAAGATAACAACCCACACTTCTGGCACAGATTTAACAATGTGCGTGAGAAAGAGCAATATGAACCTTATTCTCAAAGAAAACTGGTTACAATTTTCTAACCGTTTGGAAGCCAACTAAAGGGCTGGTGGAAGGGCTTACCTTTGTGTTTCTTGCATGGAAGTTTTCCCAGGGCTGGTGTAGCTTCCTAGGTACCATTTGCTGAATGCAGTTAAAAGCAAAAGCATTGGTTGCAGCAGTCTTGGTCTAGGGATAAAAGTGGTAACAAGCAACAGACAGAAAAGATTGGGAAGAAAATAGGTTGGGGAAGAAGGTACATTGGAAAATAAGGGATTTTTTTATAACTCAGGTGTATGCCAGAAAACAAAGAAAGCCAGGTGTATATCCAGAGCAGAATGCATGCTCAGAAAAGGCCTGAGAAGGCCCTAAGATTTCACCTCTGAATGACCTTCAGGGTCTGCTCAATAACAATTGACAGCTAAAACCGAGTTGTAATGGCCAAAGTGTGGAGGTGTGCCCCAAACAGAACTAGTGTCAACCCCAACAGAGAACAATAATAAAGAATAAAATGCTCCTTACAATAAAAACAAACAACAACAAAAAAAGTGGACATAACAACAAATATACGTGGACTCCGAAAGAAGAAGGCAGATAGCCAAGGGACCTCAGGCACAACACACAGGTTCTTGGAGTTTCCCTATTGCCTCCCATATACATTGAACAGGAATCTGCAGAAGACTTCAACCTGAAACTAATTGGTATAGGAAAAAAAAAACTCCAAGGAAAGCCTGTACAGCTGAATTCTAGGATAAGATCGTGTCAACATGTCCCAGAATACAGCCAATGTTTATCTGCTAAATATCTCCATTCTAGAATTGCTTGTATAAAATGTTGACTCCAGGAGTCAAAAATGATTGTCACAGTAACTCACAGAATCTTCTCACAGTAGATGGACATTTTCTATCTTTGGAGGAGAAATGTGGTCCCCCTCAGTGACAACCATATCACAGCAGCTTAAAACCATGTTGAAAAATTGTGGTTAATATCAAATAATACATTTTAGAGAAGTCAGTTTTTCTGAGACTTGGAGATAAATCAAGGCCAGAGACTTGAAAGAGATGCCTTACTTTTATTTGCTACTACTTGGTTTTCATACTTCAGTCCTGTAAGAGAAATTGTATTGAAGGCTGCTTGCTTAATTACCATAAACATGTGTGGCTCTCCACACTGAACTGTTTATAAATTTTAATATATTCATCTACCATTGCATCAAATCACAGTGAATCTGATAGCTTTTCTTTGTGATAGGGCAACTTAAGAGTTCTGCCGGCTACAGAAGAAGTGATTTTTAGTACACTAGAGCTTTGTACCAGAATGTGAACTATTGGTCAAATGGTACCCATGGGCAGCTGACAAAGTGACAATAATTCCATCAGGATAAATTTACTTAGTGAACAAGTTGACATAAGTATCTAAAACAAAAACTGTCATTTAAACTTGTACTAAAATGTACAAATATCAGTCTCCTTTGGGCATCAATATCACATTTGGAGCACTTGCATGATCATCCTGTTTCAAGTAAGCCAAAGATGGAAGAATATTCGAAAGTCTATATATAGAGATTTCACTGCAGTACATTTTTCTCTTCATCTGTCAAAAAATATGATTCTTTCCAAAGTGTGTGGTCATAAGTGGACTTTTTGTCCTATGGAACTAATAACATATAAAAC
This sequence comes from Pan paniscus, assembly GCF_029289425.2. Taxonomy (NCBI): domain Eukaryota; kingdom Metazoa; phylum Chordata; class Mammalia; order Primates; family Hominidae; genus Pan; species Pan paniscus. The sequence goes on from NC_073255.2 coordinate 180,715,599, forward strand.
AATTAAGATCACCACAATGGGCAAATGGAAATTTCTCTTGGATCCCACAAGAGAACTGAACTGCCATTGTCAAGGTTCTTTTCTCTTGGGTCTTGGCAGATATGTAGGGAAAGTCTTGGTACTCTATAAAGCCCTCAGAATCCAAAGGTCTTCACAGCTCAGTGTGCCCAAAATCACTGCTGTGTTCACCAGGAAGGTGATGGGCACCCTAGTCCCAGGGTGCTGGATGAAGCAGCCTCGTGCCACATCAGATGCAGATGTGGTCCTAGTGCCTAGGGCTCTCCTGTCATCTAATCCTGGCTTTCAGCTTGAAAGCAGTGAGGCAATCTGTACCCGGTCACTCTTTCTAGGTTTAGAAAGTGGGTTCCTCACATCTATTCAATACCTGAATCCTTTTCTTCTGCTTCTTCCTATTTTAGAATCGGTGAAGGCTTTGTTTTCACATTTCATCCTATCAGAGGCTGCTGTGCCAAGGTAAGTGCTCCCTCTCAGAGCATTACTTTCTCACTATGCAGGCAGCCCTGTTTCAGGCTCCTACAGTGCAGCAACATTTAAACTCTAAAATGTTTAATGCCTCTCTGTTCTATCCACTCTCAATTCCTAGCAATCAGTCCGGATAATATTCTTGTCTCCTGAAATCTAAGTGCAGCCAGTTATGCAGTGAGCTAAGGGAGCAGGCTCCTCTTGCCACTTTGGAGACAACTCTCTGTGTGGGATCAAAAATTAGTGCCCCAGATTATGATCCCAAACTTTAGATCCCTACCATTGACCCGATGACCTGATATCCCTGTGCTGCAACCACTGTATCTTCCTGGCAACTTGTTTCTTGTGGTGGCTACAAAAACTGCTGCTATCTTGGCAGGGGCGGAGGTTAAATGTTCATCAAATTCAAATTACTTGGAACCTACGTATGTATAGAACCCTGACAAAATTGGGCAAAAGTGCATAGCAGCAGACATAAGAAACAAAGATGTTTGATTCTAGACCAGTGGTAAATCTGCTATGAGGGGTAGCATGTTTGAGTATGCTTAATGGAGTAAAAACTATTATGAGTAAAAAGGCTGTACATATTTTGCAGTAAGGTGATATATAAAAATACCAGTATGCAATAATTAGTGCCAGTGAACCTTCATTTAGTTAATGAGAAATAAGGAATTCTTTGTTTTTCTTGTAGCGCTTCCTCTAGAAGTGAAAACTTATGTAACTTGTGAACAAGTATAGCTAAATATGTCCATCTTTGTTTCTTTGACAAATGTTATAAGCTAGAATGATTTTTCTCTTCTTCGTGTGTATCTTTAAGTGTCTGCTATGAGGGTGCTTTCTAACGGGTCTATGAATCTCTGGTTTGGTAACCTTGTCTCATCCTAACCCATCCTCCCACATCAAAAACAAGAATATAATAAGAGGATGTTGTCATCCTGCTGACAAACAGTGATTACTTATTGTCTATACTTCAGGATAATTCTTAAATGCCTCACTATTCCATGATCTGGTCCGTGACAACAGAGTCTCTCTCTTTCTCTTTCCATCCATCTCTTTTCTGCTCATTCACTCACTCACAATTTGCCCACTCACGCAGCAATTATGAGTTGAGTTCCTGAAAATTTCAAGCTGTTTCAGATCTCCGTGCCTTTGTTCACTCTGATTCATCTGCCAAAAATGCCTTTTCCTCCTCCTAATTTATATTTCAAAACATATCCAATCATTATCTATTCTCAGATACATTTACCAAGCATTTCTATACATTCATTTCTGTTATGTGTGTCTGATTGAATATGTACTTGTATCATATTGCTTTCTTTTTAACATTTGGGTTCATCTCTAATAGTCTCAGCTTATAATAAAATTTCAGCAGGATTAAAGAACACTTCCTAAAATAGTCAGAAATTTTAAATGTAAAATACATTGGTAAGTCCAAAATGTGATATTCTTCATCAGTGTGTTTCACTCTAGTGGTTAAGGACATGCCTTTGTAGTTGGACCTGGGCTTTATGATTCTGATTTTATCACTGTCTAACTTGGAAATATTATTTAATCTATCTAAACCACAGTGTCTTCTTTGAAATTAGAATAGCAATGTCTAATTAACATTATTTTGTGGATTAAATGGGATATTGCATGAAAAGAACTTCCCAGCACCTATTAAACACTCAATAAATTATTATTAGAAGATTTTCTGAACTGATAGTAAGACAGTTAGTAAAGATAGTAAGATAGTTAGTAAATGATGCCATCTAACTACCTTAGTAAATGGCATCACCTCTAGGTAATAAGCTCTATATTTGGGGTTCCTCCCTGATTTCTTTCTTTCTCTCACCTTCCATATCCAAGTCACCAATTACTGTTAAAGATTCTGCTTCTAACGTGTATCTTAAATCTGCTTCTCTGGAACCACAGTATTTAAGTTCACTGTCACCTATTCTGAGTAGCCTCCAACTAGTTTCATAGCTCACAGCTCACGCTCTTGCCTCCAAGGAGTCCATTTTGCAATGACAGAGTTATCTTTCCATTGCATAAATCATATCATGTCCCATTCACCTTTAATCTTTTGCTTGTTTCCGACTGCTTTTAGACCACTGTTCAGATCCCTGATTGTTATAACCTCTGGGGTCCTGCACCTTCTGGCCCTGGCTTCCTGCCTTCTTCCTTGGCTCCTTTCCCATCCATCACAGCATGGCAATCATACCTCCTTCAGCACAGCTCCCTACAACCTCAGCCCTTCAAAGAGCTGGGGTCCTAGAATCCTTCCCAGCCTTAATATCACCTCCTCAAAGGTCAGAGGGACCTTTCCTGATTACTTTAGTATTATGTTGTGTCTGTTAACCTTCATAGAAAATATTTCAAATTTTATAATGCATCTCTATCTTTGTTTGCTTATCTTTAAAAATCTCCAGTCAGTGATCTCCATTTTCACTCTCAAGAATGTCAAATTCCCTGAATGAGCCCATGTTTACTTTGCTCATGGCTTTGCCTTGGATCACAGCAGATCCTCCCCTCCCTCCAGTTAGTGTATTCCTACCTTCATCACTGCTCTAATATGGGGGGAAATCCCCTTTCACGATTATTGCCATTAGTTTATATAAAATTTCATTTACATTAACTCATTTGGATTTTGATCCTCAATGAATAAGCTGAATAAATATTAATATTCACATTGACAGAAGAGAAAACTGAATCTCAGAGAGGGTAAGATTTCAAGGTCATAGCAAATCGGTGGCAGACCTTAGACTTGAATGAGGTCCAGGAGGTCTTTAATACTGAAAAGCCCAAATCTCCGCTACTCACTTTCTCATGTACCTCATAGGTGATGACAGCTACTCTCTATCTCCAGGGATGGTGGATGAAAATAATAGCATGTGAAGGATAAAGGAGTTGTAAGGAAGAACTTCCAGAGCTCTGGGTAGGTGGAGAGACAGGAAGGTCAGGTGTATCTTTTGGAATTGGCAATTGTTAGGTGTCAGACGGTGCAAGATATTAGAAGGAGCGTGGGCTTTAGACTGAGACTTGAATGTGATTCCTGCCCTGCTACCAGTGACAACGTGGTCAGTTACTTAATTCCTCTCCAAGACATGATTTCTTCATCTTTAAAACAGATACAATCACACACACACACACACACACACACATACACACACACGGCTATGTGGAAATTAAATTACGTTGTGTGCCTCACGTACCCAGTTCATGGTCTGACCTGTAATATGTATTAATAAATGATAACTGTTACTGATAGAGAAGACAAGTATGGAAAAATATAGCTGGGCCATGGAGTCTGATCAAATGATTTTTCCTCCCCAGGAGAGCTAAGCCCTGTGTCTCCAATATGGAGTTGGAGAACCAGACACGAGTCACCAAGTTCATTCTGGTGGGATTCCCTGGGAGCTTGAGTATGCGGGCAGCCATGTTTCTGATATTCCTTGTGGCCTATATTCTGACAGTGGCTGAAAACGTGATCATCATCCTATTGGTGCTGCAAAATCGGCAACTGCACAAGCCTATGTACTTCTTCCTGGCCAACCTGTCCTTCTTGGAGACCTGGTACATCTCTGTGACTGTGCCCAAGTTACTGTTTAGTTTTTGGTCTGTGAACAACAGCATCTCTTTCACACTCTGTATGATACAACTGTACTTCTTCATTGCTCTCATGTGCACAGAATGTGTGCTTCTGGCCGCCATGGCCTATGACCGGTATGTGGCCATCTGTCGCCCACTCCACTACCCAACCATAATGAGCCATGGGCTCTGCTTCCGCCTCGCTCTTGGTTCCTGGGCCATTGGCTTTGGCATCTCCCTGGCGAAGATCTACTTCATCTCCTGCCTCAGCTTCTGTGGTCCCAATGTCATCAACCACTTCTTCTGTGACATCTCTCCAGTACTTAATCTCTCCTGCACAGACATGTCCATAACTGAGTTGGTAGACTTTATCCTGGCACTGGTCATCTTCCTATTCCCACTCTTTATTACTGTCCTGTCCTACGGATGCATTCTGGCCACCATATTACGCATGCCCACAGGAAAGCAGAAAGCGTTCTCCACTTGTGCCTCCCATCTTGTGGTGGTCACCATTTTCTATTCAGCCATTATTTTCATGTATGCTCGACCTCGAGTTATCCATGCCTTCAACATGAACAAAATTATTTCCATCTTCTATGCCATTGTCACTCCTTCTCTCAACCCTTTCATTTATTGCCTAAGAAACCGAGAGGTCAAGGAAGCTCTGAAGAAACTGGCATATTGCCAGGCCAGCAGATCTGACTAGTCAATTACAGTTGATTAGAAAGAAAGGTCTCAGTGGGTGCCTGTATGTCTTCCTCCATCCTTTCTCCTTTAATGACTCAGTTAGGACACTGCCCATGTTAATATGACATCACCATGTCTACTTCAATCTCAGGCGCTTGGGTATCTGCATCTGTGCATATGGTCAGTGTTCTAAGGCCATACACCTTCTAGAGAGCTAGAGAAAACAGTTCTCAATGGTTGTGACCCCAAATGGGGTTTCTAAGACTGTGAGTAAATTTATAACTGAGTTAAGTAGGAAGAGAGATGGTGATGGGTGAATTAGCTGTTTTTGGATCTGCCATACACTAATAGCTCTGGGGCCAACAAAATAGGTGGTAGCTTCCTGATTTCCCATCTTTCTAAGACAGAGGTAGCAACTCCCTCAACAGTCTCATTCTTGATGTGCTGGGAGTGAATTTTGGTGGCAGAGACTGCTTCCTGAGTTTTTGCAACACTTTTTGCAAGCACTTACTAACCTGTATTAAATCCCTTTCTGCTTAAACTAGTTAGAGTGCTTTCTTTTATCTGTAAGTGAATTGTACCTTACACAATTGTGTTTTGTCTTCTGATGTAACTCACACAGTTGCCTTTTATTGAATTTTATATTTCCCTTCTAGGTGCCACAATGTATCCTTTAGTGGATGAACATAAAATAGATGATAAATAAATATCATCAAATATATGAATTGCCAAACAATAATTGCCCTCATTACTTCTCTTTTCTTTTGATCTTGATATCCTCTTGTTCCCGCCCTGCACCCCCCTTCCCGCCGTCTCTTTTATCTTCTCTTGGTTTTCCACTTTCTCCACACTCAACTCAGAGATAAGTAACAGGTTTCAGAAATTGACAGAGATTTTCATTCCATGCCATAGTGATTTTCAACTTTCCTTACCTATATATCTAACACCCTCTACACACACGCTAGAACCTCATTGATCAAATGTGCTTTACACCCATAGAAGGTACATAGGTATGCTTGCTCTTGGTTCATAGTTTTGCCAATGGCAAAGGGAGATATATTTTTAAGCTGTATTCAACATAGTGGGCCAACATCAGTGGGAATTTAATTCTTTTATTGTAACAGTTTTAAACAGGAGAGTTTCTTGCATTAATAACATCTTTTAGCTAAGAACAAACCACACTTTCAAGAATGCTTTCTCTTTCTTCTTAATTAAGAAACGTTAGGCAGAATTATTTGTTCCATTTTATAAACTTCCAGAACAGATGTTCAAGGAAGTAAATAACATACAACCACAGACAGTGGGAGAGCAGAGGTCAAAGTCCCAGTTCCCTGAATCCAAACCCTGGGTCTTTCTCTAGTGAATGGGCTCTCCCTAGAGAGAAAACATACTTCTTTAGAAGCCAAGTATGAAAGCTAGTTGTAAAGGAATATAGTTGGAATTATGAATTGCTATACCTGCAGAACGGTAATAAAATAAAAATGAAAAAATGTGAATTATAGGTCCCAGAGGAAAAAAGAAACAAAAATAAAATGCAAGCACAACTTGCTTTAGGGAATAAATGTGCAAAAGAAAACAATGCTTAAAATGGAAAGGATTTAATGTTTGCTTCTGGAATGTAGTTTGGTCCCTTGATGCAATAAGTAAGTTGTGATGAATATATTTCTATTTAAAATCTAGACGCACAAAAAAGAGATTATTTTCTGAAAACTTCAAATGAATCAAAATATAATTGCCTAGTCATATAGGGATATTAAATGTGTGCATTAAGAAAGGAAAAGACATGTTCAGTAGGGATTAGGAAATGAAAGATAAAAAACTCTGGCAATAACTTGAATTTTAGCCCTGGATATATATTCACCATGTGACCTTGGCCAAACCATCTATACTTTTGGAAACACTGAGTCTTTATGTGTAAAACAGGAGTAATAATAGTTGCTTGGTGTTTCTTACGCAATGGTTATGAGGATCAACTACCATGATGTAAAAGACATTGATTGTTAAATATCTTGGGCAGTGCATGATCTAAGCAAGCTGCCACTAGATTAGGGTTTGCATGGGAAAACTGTTTGGGAAGGCTATGCTCTCTGGACCTGTCTAAAACCATTCCACACCTAGTTGACTCCACATACTATAGTTATAGTTAACTTGGGAGGCTGCAACTATCAGAGGCAGTTTATTTCTTTATTATTTCTCATGAATATCTTGGAAAGGGAGAATGTAGAAGTAGGGTTTCTTGGGGAATTCTATTAAATTTTTTTCAAATAACAGATGGAACATTGAGCTCCTTCCCCTTTGTGGAAGGAATACCTAAGTGCACAGGCTCAGCAAAGTAAGGACACAGATCAATGTAGAAATCTGCCTCAACAGAGAAAATAATGTATAGTGGATTACTGGTTAAATTCATGTAGAAACAAGCTATTTCTAAGGTGACACACAAAGCAAGCCGGAAGTTTCAGGGCATTTGGTGATCTTGTTGGGGTAACCATCATAAAAGGCTGGTAGTCAGTTTCAGTAGTTTATCCAGAGAACACGCCCTGAAGATTTGATTATCACCAGCCAAACTCATAAGGAATCCCACAAAATAAAATATAAATGTATATTAATTACACATGCAGTATATATTTTAAATCACTATATTTATTCATTCATTTAACTAATATATATTAAGGATCTATTATGTACCTGTAGGGATACAATAGCAAAATATTAAAACTTGTTACCTGTGTGAGCAGAAACAGATAGCAGATAATACCTTTGTGTGTGTGTGTGTGTGAGTGTGTGTGTATATATATATATCTAACATACATACATATTGTAATGGGTTGAATGGTAGCTCCCAAAAATATATTTTCACACTTTCAACCTGGAACTTGTGATTGGGAACTTATTTGAAAAAAAAAAGAGTCTTTGAAATATAATAAAGTTAAGGACCTCAAACTGAGACCATTCTGGATTATCCAAGTGGACTCAATGTCCAATGACAAGTTCCTTATATGAGAGAGAAGAGAAAACAGAGAAGGTGATGTGAAGGTAGAGATAGAGATTGGAGTTCTGCATCCACAAGCCAAGAAATACCTTGGGCCACCAGAAGCTGGAAGATATAAGTAATGATTCTCCCCTAGAGCTGTCAAAGGAAGAGAGCCCTGATGACACCTTGATTTTGGACTCCTGGCCTCCAGAACTATAAGACAATATATTTCTGTTGTTTTAAGCTACCAAGTTTGTGGTAATTTGTTATAAAAACCCTGGAAAATAAATACACATCCCAATTTGGGTGGCAATAAGTGCTATGGATGGGGAGGAAGAAGCATGAAAGTATAATAGGAAGTGCTGCTGGAGATGAGAAATTTTAAATAAGATGGTCACAGAATCACCAAGTGAGGAAGAAATGTTTGAGCAAAAACCTGGAGAAGCTGTGAGAGTAAGATATATGGCTACTTTGGCAAAGAACATTCCAGGTAGAGAAACAGCAAGGGATATGGAGTCTTGAGTAGTATGTTTGAGGGACATTGAAGAGACCGAGCAGCCAGAGCAGTGAGAAAAGGGTAAGCAGGTGATATGGTCTGGCTCTGTTTCCCCACCCAAATCTCATCTTGATTGTAATCCCCACATATCAAAAGGGGAACCTGGTGGGAAGTGATTGCATCATGGGGGTGGTTCCCCCATGCCGTTCTCATGATAGTGAGTGAGTTCTCACAAGATCCGATGGTTTTAAAAGTGTTTGGCAGTTCCCCTCCTACTTTCTCTCTCTCTCTCTTGCCGCCATGTTAGATGTGCCTTCCTTCCCCTTCGCCTCCTGCCATGATTGTAAGTTTCCTGAGGCCTCCCCAACCATGTGGAACTGTAAGTCAATTAAACGTTTTTAAAGTAAATTACCCAGTCTTGGGTAGTTCTTTATAGTTGTGTGAAAATGAACTAATACAGAAAATTCATACCAGGAGTGGGGCACTGCTATGAAGATACCTAAAAATGTGGAAGCAACTTTGGAACTGGGTAATGGGCAGAGGTTGGAACAGCTTGGAGGGCTCAGAAAAACACAGGAAGATGTGGAAAAGTTTGGAACTTTCTAGAGACTTGTTGAATGGTTTTGACCAAAATGCTGATAGTGATACAGACAATGAAGTCCAGGCTGAGGTGGTCTCAGGTGGAGATAAGGAATTTCTTGGGAACTAGAGCAAAGGTCACTCTTCCTATGCTTTAGCAAAGAGATTGGCAGCATTTTGCCCCTGCTCTAGAGACCTGTGGAACTTTAAACTTGGGAGAGATAATTTTCTGGTACCTGGCAGAAGAAATTTCTAAGCAGCAAAGCATTCAAGATGCGACCTGGCTTTTTCTGAAAGCATATAGTCATATGCTTTCATAAAGTGATGATCTGAAATCTGAACTTACATATAAAAGAGAAGCAGAGGATAAAAGTTTGGAAAATTTGCAGCCTGACTATATGGTAGGAAAGAAACAGGCATTTTCTAGGGAGAAATATAAGCCTGCTGCAGAAATTTGCATAAGTAACAGGGAGATGAATTTTAATCACAAAATCAGTGGGAAAAATGTCTCCAGGGCATCTCAGAAATTTTCACAGTTGCCCCTCCCATCACAGGCCCAGAGGCTTAGGAGGGATAAATGGTTTCCTGGGCCGGGTCCAGGGCCCAACTACTCTGTGCAGCCTTAGGACATGGAGCCCTGTGTCCCAGTCACTCCAGCCATGGCTAAATGGGGCCAACCTATGGTTCAGGATATTGCTTCAGAGGATGTAAGCCTAAGCCTTACTGGTTTCCACATGGTGTTGGGCCTGTGGTTGTGCAGAAGACAAGATTTGAACTTTGGGAGCCTCTGTCTAGATTTAAGAGGATGTATGAAAGTGCCTGGATGTCCAGGCAAAAGTCTGCTGTAAGGGTGGAACCCTCATGGAGAACCTCTACTAGGGCAAATGCAGAGAGAAAATGTGGAGTGGAGCTGTAAGAAAAGGGCCATCATCCTCCAGCCCCCAGAATAGTAGCTCCACAGCTTGCACTGTGCACCTGGAAAAGCCACAGCACTCAATGCCAGCCCATGAATATTGGGGGAACCCTCCCCCAATATTTCAACGTAGGTTCTTTCTATTTTCCATAAGTGTCAGCCATCTGAGAAATAAAGAGAAAGAGTACAAAGAGAGGAATTTTACAGCTGGGCCTCCAGGGGTGACATCATATATCAGTAGGACTGTGATGCCCACCTGAGCTGCAAAACCAGCAAGTTTTATTAAGGATTTCAAAAGGGGAGGTGGTGTAAGAACAGGGAGTAGGTCACAAAGATCACATGCTTCAAAGGGCAAAAAGGAGAACAAAGATCACACACTTCTGAGGAAACAGGACAAGGGCAAAAGCAGAACTCCTGATAAGGGTCTATATTTAGCAGTGCACATGTTGTCTTGATAAACATCTTAAACAACAGAAAGCAGGGTTCAAGAGTAGTTTGGTCTGACCAGAAATTTACCAGGGCAGAGTTTTTTCTCCACCCTAATAAGCCTGAGGGTACTGCAGGACATCAGGGCATATTTCAGTCCTTATCTCAACCACATAAGACAGACACTCGCAGAGGGGCCATTTGTAGACCTCCCCCCAGGAATGCATTCCTTCCCCAGGGTATTAATTATTAATATTCCTTGCTAGGAAAAGAATTTAGCGATATCTTCCCTACTTGCACGTCTGTTTATTGGCTCTTTGCAAGAAGAAAAATATGGCCCTATTTTGCCCGACCCCGCAAGCAGACAGACCTTATGATTGTCTTCCCTTGCTCCCTGAAAACCGCTGTTATTCTCTTCTTTTCCAAGGTGCACTGACTTCTTATTGTTCAAACACACATGTTTTACAATCAATTTGTACAATAGTGGTTCTGAGGTGATGTACATCCTCAGCTACAAAGATAATAGGATTAAGAGATTAAAGTAAGACAGGCATAAGAAATTATAGGAGTGTTATTTGGGAACTGATAAATGCCCATGAAATCTTCACAATTTATGTTCCTCTGCCACAGCTCCAGCTGGTCCCTCCGTTCAGGGTCCCCGACTTCCTGCAACACATGAAAGCAGCCACAAGGGCTGTACCCTGCAGAGCCACTGGGGTAGAGCTGCCCAAGGCCTTGGGAGACCACCTGTTGCATAAGCATGCCCTGGACATGAGACACGGAGTCAAAGGAGATCATTTTGGAGCCTTAAGATTTAATGGGTGGCCTGCCAGGTTTCAGACTTGCATGGGGCCTATAGCCCTTTGCTTTGGCCAATTTTTCCCATTGGGAATGGGGGCATTTGCCAAATGCCTGTACTCCCATTGTATCTTGGACATAACTAACTTGTTGTTGATTTTACAGACTCATTGGCAGAAGGGACTTGCCTTGTCTCAGATGAGACTTTGGACTTGGACTTTTGAGTTAATGCTGGAGTGAGTTAAGACTTTGGGGTACTGTTGGGAAGGCATACTTGTGTTTTGAAATGTGAAAAGGACATGAAATTTGGGAGACTCCAGGGGTGTAATAATATGGTTTCACTCTGTGTCTGCACCAAAATCTCATCTTGATTGTAATCCCCATTTTGTCGAGGGAGGGACCTGGTGAGAAGTGATTGGATCATGGAAGCAGCTTCCTCCATGCTGTTCTTATAATAGTGAGAGAGTTTTCACAAGATCTGATGGTTTTAAAAGTGTTTGGCAGTTCCTTCCTCACTTTCTCTTTCTCCTGCTGCCATGTAAGACGTGCCTTGCTTCTTCTTCACCTTTTTGCCGTGATGGTAAGTTTCCTGAGGCCTTCCCAGGCATGTGGAACTGAGTCAATTAAGCCTTTTTAAAATAAATTACCCAGTGTCAGGTAGTTCTTTATAGCAGTGTAAAAACAGACTAATACAGCAGGGTAGGAGATAAGATAAGAGAGACAAGAATAGGCCAGACACTGTTGAACCCGTAGCCACTGTGAGAAAATATTGGGTTTTACTCTGAATGAGATGGGAAACCATTGGTAGGTTTAGAGCAGTGGGGTGATATGATCTTTTTGCTTTAAAAGGATCACCCTAGCTTTTGGTGAAGAACAGGCTTGCATAAGGCAAGGGCAGGAGAAGAAAGAATATTTATGAGTCCATTATGGTATCATGGTGACACACAGCGGTGGACATGATGAACAGTAGTTGTGGAAATGGGGTGAAATGGTCTGATTTTAGATGTATTTTGAAGATGGAGACAATGCAGCATGTATATTCATGTCCATGTGGACCAGCTTGATAAAATATTCAGAGCACACTTTGCAAAGAGCTCTCATTAGTTAGATTTTGCTGCAAACAAACCACCCCAAAACTTAGCAGCTTAAAATTATTAAGTTTAAGTCTGTAGTTTGAAGTTTGTAGATTTGCTGGGCAGGTCTACTGATTATGTCTGGGCTTGCTCATCTGCCTGCAGTCAACTAGCAGGTCACTGGGAATATGCCTGTGAGGTCTTCCCTCCACCTGGTCTCTTATCCTCCAGCAGGCTGTCCTGACCTTGTCACATGGAGATCAAAGTGCTCTAAGAGAGGAGAAGCTTGACAAACCTCTTAAGATCTATACTCAGCATTCACATTCTATTGGCCCAAGCAAGCCCATATTCAAGAGGTAGAGCAATAGACTCCACTTTTTGATGAAAAGACCTGAAAAGAATTGTGGCCTATTTGTAGTCTGTCACAGCTTTTTCCCTGAAACAAAAATAAATTTTAAAAACAACCTTTTCCAAATTATTTTTCCACTGCTTTTTTATAGCTGTTAACAGATGCAACTCATTTTATACATGTCACTATGAATTTTTATAAGAGGCAACTACAAATATGAAAAACAGTACCTCTATAACACTGATGGAAAGAGACAGTAAACCTGAGGAAGCACAAAAGATAGGATCATTTAAATTTTTTTAGAAGTTTTCATTTAAGTAAAAGTACTAATATCCTAAGTCTACAGCTCAAAGCATTTTCACAAATTGAACACAGCCCATGAAACCAGCACCTGCATCAGAAGAAAAAGAATCACCAGAAACTACACCCCCATGTGTATTTCCAGTCATAATTCTAAGAGCAACTTTTGTCCTACTTCAAACAGCAGAGGTGGATTTTGCCAGATATTTTAGTTAAAAAAATGAATTAGACAATATGCAATCCTCTGTGTATAGCTTCTTTCACTCAATTTTATGTTTCTGAGATCTTTCCTGTTGTTCCATGTAGTTGTAGATAACACATTCTTATCATAGTATAGTATTTCACTGTGTGAAAATACTATAATTAGTCAGAATGGTGATTATTGAAAAGTCAAGAAACAGCAGATGCTCGTGAGGCTGTGGACAAATAGGAATGCTTTTACATTGTTGGTGGGAATGTAAATTAGTGCAACCATTGTGGAAGATATTGTGGTGATTCCTCAAGGATCTAGAACCAGAAATACTATTTGACCCAGCAATCCCATCACTGGGTATATACCTAAAGGAATATAAATCATTTCTTTATAAAGATACATGCATGCACACTTACGTTCATTGCAGCACTATTCGCAATAGCAAAGACATGGAATCAACCCAAATGTCCATCAATGATAGACTGGATAAAGAAAATGTGGTAAATATGCATTACGGAATACTATGCAGCCATAAAAATAAGTGAGATCATATCCTTTGCAGGGACGTGGATGAAGCTGGAAGCCATCATCCTTACCAAACTAACACAGGAACAGAAAACCAAACACTGCATGTTCTCACTCATAAGTGGGAGTTGAACAAGGAGAATACATGGGCACAGGGAGGGGAACATCACACACCAGGGCCTGTCGGGGATGGGGAGGGGAAGGGAGAGCATCAGGATAAATAGCTAAGGCATGTGGGGCTTAATACCTAGGTGATGGGTTGATAGGTGCAGCAAACCACCATGTAACACATCTACCTACGTAACAAACCTGCATGCTCTGCACATGTATCCCAAAACTTAAAATAAAATTTTAAAAAAGAGAAAATACTGTAATTTATTTATCCTTCTCACTCTTTCTGTATAGTGTCCAGTTTGGGACCATCAGGAATAGCATTGCATGGATATTCTAGTACATATCTTTGCTGAACCTATAGATGTATTTCTGTTGGGCATGTAACTAAGACTGGAATTGCTAAATCACAGGATATGAATATGCCCAGCCTGATAACATATTGTGAAATAGTTTTTCAAAGTGGCTGTACCAATTTACACTCCCATCAGCCCTGTATGAGCAGTTGAGAAGGTAGTTTTAAATGATTAAACTTCTAAATTAAGTGGAAACATTCTATTATAAAGAGACATGCATGCGTATGTTCACTGCAGCACTATTCGCAATAGCAAAGACAGGCAATCAATCTAAATGCCCATCAATGATAGGCTGGATAAAGAAAATGTTGTATATATACACCATGGAACACTATTTAGCCACAGAAAGAATGAGATCATGTCCTTTGTGGGAACATAGATGGAGCTGGAGGCCATTATCCTTAGCAAGGTAACACAAGAACAGAAAACCAACTACCACATGTTCTCATTTATAAGTGGGAGTTAAATGATGAGAACACATGAATGCATAGAGGGGAATAACACACACTGGGGCCTATCAGAGGGTGGAGGGTGGGAGAAGGAAGAGGATCAGGAAAAACAACTAATGGGTACCAGGCTTAATACGTGGGTGATGAAATAATCTCCACAACAAACCTCCATAACACAAGTTTACCTATGTAACAAACCTGCATTTGTATTCCTGAACTTAAAATAAAAGTTAAAAAAATAAAATGAAAAGTTTTTTTCCAAATGGAAAAAAATTCCATGCTCATGGATAGGAAGAATCAATATTGTGAAAATGGCCATACTGCCCAAAGTAATTTATAGATTCAAAGCTATTCTCATCAAGCTACCATTGATCTTTTTCACAGAATTAGAAAAAACTGCTTTAAATTTCATATGGAACCAAAAAAGAGCCTGTATAGCCAAGACAATCCTAAGCAAAAAAACAAAGCTGGAGGCATCACACTACCTGACTTCAAACTATACTGCAAGTCTACAGTAACCAAAACAGCATGGTACTGGTACCAAAACAGATACACAGACAAATGGAACAGAACAGAGACCTAATAAATAACACCTACACATCTACAACCATCTGATCTTCAACAAACCTGAAAAAAGCAAGCAATGGGGAAAGGACTCTCTATTTCATAAATGGTGCTGGGAAAACTGGCTAGCCATATGCAGAAAAGTGAAACTGGATGCCTTTCTTACACCTTATACCAAAATTATCTCAAGATGGATTAAAGGCTTACGTGTAAGACCTAAAACCATAAAAACCCGAGCATAAAACCTAGGCAATACCATTCAGGACATAGGCATGGGCAAAGACTTCATGACTAAAACACTGAAAGCAATTGCAACAAAAGCCAAGGCAGACAAATGGGATCCAATTAAACTAAAGAGCTTCTGCACAGCAAAAGAAACTATCAGCAGAGTGAACAGGCAACCTACAGAATGGAAGAAAACTTTTGCAATCTATCCATCTGACAAAGGGCTAATATCCAGAATCTACAAGGAACATAAACAAATTTACAAGAAAAAAAAAAAAAACCCCATCAAAAAGTGGGCAAAGGATATGAACAGACACTTCTCAAAAGAAGACATTTATGGAGCCAACAGACATATGAAAAAAAGCTTATCAACACTGGTCATTAGAGAAATGCAAATCAAAACCACAATGAGATACCATCTCACGCCAGTTAGAATGGTGATCACTAAAAAGTCAGGAAACAACAAATGCTGGCGAGGATGTGGAGACATAGGAACACTTTTACACTGTTGGTGGGAGTGTAAATTAGTTCAACCCTTGTGAAAGTGTGGCGATTCCTCAAGGATCTAGAACTAGAAATACCATTGACCCAGCAATCCTATTACTGGGTATATATCGAAAGGATTATAAATCATTCTACTATAAAGACACATGCACACATATGTTTATTACAGCACTATTTACAATAGCAAAGCCTTGGAACCAACCCAAATGCCCACCAATGATAGGCTTGATAAAGAAAATGTAGCACATATATACCATGGAATACTATGCAGCCATAAAAAAGAATGAGTTCTTGTCCTTTGCAGGGACGTGGATGAAGCTAGGAACCATCATTCTCAGCAAACTAACACAGGAACAGAAAACCAAACACCACATACTCTCGCTTATAAGTGGAAGTTGAACATTGAGAACACATGGACACAGGGAGGGGAACATCACATACCTGTGCCTGCCAGGGGGTGGGGGTGCAAGGGGAGGGAGAGCATTAGGACAAATATCTAATGCATGTGGGGCCTAAAACCTAGATGATGGGTTGATGGGTGCAGCAAACCACCATGGCACATGTATACCTATGTAACAAACCTGCATGTTCTGCACATGTATCCCAGAACTTAAAGTATAATTTAAAAAAAGAAAGAAAAGTTTACTTTCATAATGAGAAATTCATATCACATTAAAATATAATATAATAAAATATTTTAAAAGTAATTATAATGTAGATACTTTATATTCACACATGAATACAAACAACTGGGACTAAGAGTTATTATTATAATCTTATTTTTATGTTTATTTAGGAAGTTACAGGATAGTTACCTCTGTACCCATTCGGAAGAAAAATTGGGGGATATAAATAAATACCTTTATGCTTGAGTTTGGAAACCACTTGGAAGAAGTTGTAACATCCAAGGATTGTGAATATTCAAACACACTATATCTAGTCTAATCTATCTAAAATTACAACTCTGGAAATTTAGATTGCAAATAATACCCAATTAACACTCCTGAAAAAGCCTCTCACACATAGAAAGACAAAAATTTACAGGTATATTGATAATTAGCTATATAAAGGAGCTCTTAACATTTAGTTTGTGCTTGTCTCGCAAACTAGGAAAAGAGAGCTGATGAGAATCCTCAGCACAGTCAGTACAACAAACTTAAGATGAGCAACACGGTCAATGGCTGTGATGCTGCTCTAAGAAAAGACATAGAACTTTCCATGTGTCCTTGCTGCCACAAATATGTAGAGATATGTTCATTTCCAATAATGTTTTACACTCTAAGAAAATCAGAAGCAGTTGGGCCAATGAAAAGTAACTTCCTACCTCTGGTGACAGTGACAGCATGGCAAATGGGGTTATTATAGGTATATTATAAGTAAGCTGAGCCCTGGTCACAGGAAGGAAGCTGTGAGAACTATCCTGCTTGCCCAGATAATGTTTTGAGATCCAACACTTGAATAGACATCTAAAGTCAGGGCCAAGAATGGTTAAAACACAGCCAAGAGACCGGGTGCGGTGGCTCACGCCTGCAATCCCAGCACTTTGGGAGGCCAAGGCGGGCGGATCACCTGAGGTCAGGAGTTTGGGACCAGCCTGACCAATGTGGTGAAACCCCGTCACTACTAAAAACACAAAAAAATTAGCCAGGTGTGGTGGTGGGTGCCTATAGTCCCAGCTACTCAGGAGGCTGAGGCAGGAGAATCACTTGAATCCGGGTGGCAGAGGTTGCAGTGAGCCGAAATCACGCCATTGCACTCCAGCCTGGGCGACAGAGTGATACTCCGTCTCAAAAAACAAACAAACAAACAAACAAACAAAAACATAGCCAAGAGAGCTGTTATTTATTCTCTCTAATCACCTGTACCCTGAGAGTATGAGCAGACTGCATCCTTCCTAGGAACCAAGAGTGGGAAATTGGGGACTGCTTTCCTATTTTGTCCACTATAACTTAATTAACTGTTTTTTTTTTCTTAAATAGATCCCTATGTTAACAATCTACTACCTTGTATATAGTGGGTTTCTCTAACCATATCCCTCTAATTTGGGAATGATCACCAGACCGAAGCCCAAGCCTGGCACTGCCTAATGCCATAGTCTGAGCTGAATGAAACAATTGTAAGGAAGGAAACTGGTCATGTTAAAACCTATTTTGATTTGATTTCATGAAAGAAAAGATCTGGAAAAAGATAGGAAGATGCTTTGAACCTCTGTATTGAATCTTGGCAAATTTCACCTTAAAGATGAGCTAGAACAATGACAACAGCACATACCTATGGACACGAGGAAGCCACAGCGTGTAAAGACCCAGGGAAAGAGTGTATTTCTGAAAATGGCATATGGCAGAATCTACAGGAAATTCAAGGAAACTGTTTTGCATTCTCCCAAGAGTCGAAGGATTTATGGCTTTTATCATTAAAGTACATAGTCAGGGAAAAAATAATATGACATATATGAGATGAAGAGTCTAGTGTATAAACAGGAAACAGATTATTAAGAAATGTTTTAGCTGCAAGCAGTGGAGGTTTGACCCAAGCTGGATTAAACAATAAAGAGAATGTATTGTCTTGAGTAACCTAACAAAGGATGGACACATTTTAGGCGAGCCTTGATCCTCAGGTCAGTTGCATCTCCAACATCCCATTTCCTTTTATCTGTCTTTCTGCCTTCCACGTAGTTTGCTTCCACTTGGAACTGACTTTCTTTGTGGTCATAATATGTCTGTCAGCATATTCTGGGACCCCAGACTTCTTCTAGTAGGAAGAGAATGCCTCTCCTGGCACTTATTTCAAACAAACAGACATTTCTTTCCTAGAAACCCTTACAAAATTTCTCCTCAGGTGTTATGGGTTAGAATTTAGTCATATGTCCATGCCTTCCCCTGAAACCATCTCTATGCCCAAGAGACTGAAAAATGCTAATGGGCTTAAGTGAGTCAGGGATTACACCTGGGACCAGAATGGAATCGACCTCCAAAGCTCATGGGCTACACAAAGGAGAGTACATACCTGAATTAAAATTGTGATTCTGTTACCAACAGGAGTGTGTTAGTCCATTTTCACACTGCTGATGGGAAATTTACAAAAGAAAGAGGCTTATTGGACTCACAGTTCCACATGGCTGGGGAGGCCTCACAATCGTGGCAGAAGGCAAGGAGGAGCAAGTCACATCTTACATGGATGGCAGCAGGCAAAGAGAGAGCTTGTGCAGAAAAACTCTCGTTTTCAAAACCAGCAGATCTCATGAAACCCATTCACTATCGTGAGAACAACATGAGAAAGACCCAACCCCATGATTCAATCATCTCCCACAGGGTCCCTCCCACAACACGTGGGAATTATGGGAGCTACAAGATGAGATTTGGGTGGGGACACAGAGCTAAACCATATCAAGGAGGGAGCAGTTGATGCTGAATGGCTCAAAACAGTACATACCCACTATACTACTTCATTTTGATTGTGTAAAACCCTCATTTATTTTACTTCCCAAGATGAATGGGGAATTTCTAAAACGCTCATGCTAAAAAAACAGAAACAAAACAGAATAAAACCAAACACACACACACACACACTCACAACTTCTCACACTACTGCTGAATGGAGATAACATAGAGTCCCATCGATCACATCAAGCTCCAGGTCTAAAATAAAATATCAAGCAGTCCTGTTCATATGTGCAGATAAAATTGTTGTTTTTTTTTTCCTTTTAAAATGTCTTAAACTTGGAAACAGACAAAATAATCTTTGATTGCCTCTTTTTGTTTCTGGGAGGATCTCCTGTTCATTGTCTTCCATGGTTACATGTGAGTTATACAACAGGGAAATTTGTTTTTCTAAGCATGCTCTGCTCACCAAGGGCATCTTCATTGGTTTATTTAAGTATTCAAACTCAAAAGACTCCCGAAGGCCACATTAGCCACCAATGACTCAGAAGGATATCAGATAAGAACAGCTGCTATTTAGTAAGACAATGTCAGGCATTTCTCTCAGCAGAAGCTTTTGCATCAGCAATCTGTGTACTGGTCCACATAGCCGCCCACAGGCTGTCCTCTTCATAGGTGACAGTTTAGATCAAAGGTTGAGATTCACATTGGGGGGTGCAGGGATTTTCCTAACTTAAAAGCCGCATGATCCATAGGAACCAGTATGTCCTATAAGAACTGCAGGGACATAGATTGCAGGATTCTCTTAACAGGGACGTGCCCCTTATAAGAATCACCACACACACCAAAAAATTTCCATGCCTATTAGAATAACTATTTATAATTATTTTATTGTTACTCCAAGTCCAGATGTAGCTTAACAATCAAGAGTCCTTTTTTGTTTTGTTTTGTTTTTTCAAAATCATTGTGAACCAACCATACAGTTGACACATTCCATCTTAGCTAGTTTCCAGGTTAACAGAGTCAAAATCACATAACTAAACAGTCCAGAGCACTTAAATGAAGGTGCTTCCTCACTGATCTACAAGGGACCATGGTGTTTTAGAAACCCACTTCTCAGTTCACTTTTAGCATTCTGCAGACACTTTAGAAGTTGAGTTAAGCAGAGGCTATTAGCAATCTGGCGTGGAATTTCTCTGTCAATACTACCACACATTTCTCTGTCAAAACTCCCACAAATGTATAGTGGGGTTTTATTCTCTTTGGTCCCATCAATTTGGGCTAGTGACCAAAGTGAAATACTTGATTCTAAAATTAGGTTTGGGAATTTCTGCATGGCCTAGAAATGGGCCTTCAATGTTCATTCCCCTGTTTCTCTTTAATGACGTACACTTTGTCTTCTACCCCTGAATAAGAAGAAATAATGGTCCCATGAGGACTCACCAATAAGCTGCACTTGGCCCCGGGGCTGTATGTCTGTGAATAAATGACCTTCTATAACAGGAATAACAATTTTGTGTCAGGAATAACATATATTTCAGAAGTTCCCTGAATGGAGTTACTTCGGGCTACAACTAGAGAGTTTAGCTTTTTTCTTCATGCCAGCTCAAGACTACCGGGGTCTTTGACAGTTTGGATTGCTGGTTAAAGGCAAAAAAAAAAAAGCTTCATTTGGACAAGGGAGACCTATGTGCCATCCCCCTCTGCCTTCAGACACTGACAGTCGAAGGTCATTTCTTTCTATCAGAACCACAAGAAGTACTTAACGCACTCTGATAGTCTAAAATTTTCCTATCAAGTCTATTTTCCTATCTATAAAAAGCTTCTTTTGGTCAAGGGAGACCTATGTGCCATCCCCCTCTGCCTTCAGACACTGACAGTCGAAGGTCATTTCTTTCTATCTGAACCACAAGAAGTACTTAATGCACCCTGATAGTCTAAAATTTTCCTATCAAGTCTATTTTCCTATCTATCTATCCTATCTATCTATCAAGCTAGTTTCATAGTCTGACTCACAAGACAGCATAGGTGGCATTTTAACCAGCTGTTTTGCAAACACGTAATGAAGATCACTAACGTCCCAGCATGGGAAAGAGACATGCCCACTACCCTCCATCCTATCTCATTGTAGCCGATCTCACCTCTTAGGGCCTCCTTGCCTCACGCATCTCTGGTACCAGATTAATTATCAGTTAGGAACCTTTCCAATATAAGTAATAGAAAATTCAGCTCAAAGTGGCTAAAACAATAGACTGTATTGGTTCACATAACTAAACAGTTCCGATGCCACAGGTGAAGTGGCTAACTCACTGATCCTCAGCGCACAAGGTCAGCGTTACATTCCAGCTGGCTTTCTGTGCTGTGTATCATATAAGGGAAATCCCTCAAGGGCTTGGCCCCTTGCGAGGAGGGGACTCCATGGCTTTTCCTCACTCTTGTGCTGAGTCTTCTCCCTCTGTCTTTATTTCTCTTCCCAAAGCCATCCTCCTTATCAAAACTCTCTGCTAAACCCCAGTTCCCCCACCCACCCCATCTTCCAATTCCTCGTGGTGAAAATGCAGCCCCTTCTACCAGGAAGTCTTGCTGCTCCTCAGATCTTTTCTTGCCCAAAGCTTCAGCCAGACAAGCCTTAGTATTCACTGCCATTCAATCCCTGAGGATGAACGTGGGTTCTCTAATTAAAATTCAATTTTTTTTTTACCAGTGCTAACCTCCAGCCTGCTTGTTCCATTTCTAGATTGCCTGTTAAATAACAACAATTTTCAAAGAAAAATGTTGACTTTAATCAGAGAAAATACAGGACTCTGATTGTTGGGCTCCAGCCATGGCCTTTAATCAGCGGCTATTAGTAAGTGTTTTGAGAGGCACCTTTGAATTGGTCTCCCTGGAACTCAGCGTCTATTTTATAGGCTGTTTGTTTGTTTCAGGATGCATCTAACAAAAATATTTTGACTTAAGGCCACTCTTTGACAGAAACACAGTCATATATATATATATATATATATATTTTTTTTTTCTGGAGGGCAATTTAATATGTAGACCCTTCAATAAATAAACACATAGATAAGTAAGTATGACAAATATTTATTGCATGCTGAGGAAACAGAGTAATGGAATTCATAAATTCCATTTATGAATTTTAAACTTGAAGCTAGAGAAACACAATATACACATGTTGACTTCAGATTATAAAAAAGTAGCATGAAGAAAACAAAGAGAATATATTGATTCTATTAGTCAGGTTCTTGCCAGGAAACATAGTTTATCTCAGATGATTCCAATGAAGAGATTTTAGTGAAGGCACCACTTACAGAGATGTGAACTGGGATACAGGAACAAACAAGGGATGCTGAGGCACCCAGAGACCAGCAACATTAGGAAGCCATTAACATCTCTAAGAGCTGGCAGAACAGGCAGCTCTTCTAAGAGCTGGAGGGATTCAGTTATGCTAGAGACATAGTATAAAGCATAGGGAGAATTGGAAGGAAATCCTGCTATCTCAGTCTCCTTTTGTTCTTTTATCTCCAAAGGGAGACTGAGATAGCAGGATTTCCTTCTAATTCTCCCCATGCTTATTCTGTTGGCTGAATCTATCCAGAAACCAGGCAGCAAAAAAAAAGTTGGGAGATGTAAATGATAGGACCCAGTCTCTTGGGGAAAGAAAAAGTCAGAGAGCAGATTTGGGGTAGTGGGGCAGGGCAGGTCAGGGTAAGCATAGACTGCTTTAGGAACGATGATCAAGGGAAGGACAGGAGGAGGTAGCATTGTACACAAAGCCCAAATGATGAGCAGGAGCCAGCTGTGGGAAGTATAGGGCAGTGGCTGCAAAAACCTGTCTCTGGGCTAGACTTCTGATTTGAAGGTAGTTCCTGGTGTGTAAACTTGGATGACTTTACCCTCTCTGTGCCTCAGTTTCCTCATAATTGAAACAAAGCTAATAATCACACCGATTCCATTGCATTGTTTTGAAAACTCCATTAAATACAGATAAAGTACTTAGACCCATGCTTGGTATATAGTCAGTGCTCAATAAAATATTATTTTATTTGTATTTGGGCAAATGTTTATGAGCAGAGCAAATACTGAGTGTAAAAGTTTGTAGTGAGAACTAGAGTAGCATGTCCCATGAATAAGGCTGATAATGATGTGATTAAAGTAAAACTTGCAGTATAGGAATTCCAATTAGAAACTTATACTAAGAAAATGAAGTTATGTAAAAGTAAAAATGGGATGCTCATTGCAATGTTGTTTATAACAGAAAAATCAGGGAATGGGACAGCATTTCAAAAAATATAGTTCAATGGAGTAAAATATAGCATATTCTTATATTGGAAAAGGTAGCTAATGACATGGAAAGTGGCGTATAGAGATGATATATTATTGTTAGCTCAGCAATAATATAAATTACATATTTAGATTTAATATTATAAATTAAATGATTTATATTTAATAATATAAATTAAATATAATTTAATTGCACTGCACTCCAGCCTGGGTGACAAAGTGAGACCTTGTCTCCAAAAGAAAACAAACAAACAAAAAGATGTCTGGTGTAAAACATGGCTATTGTAGGAGGAGGCTGGCCATGATTTACTTGATATTAAAAATTATCAGAGATCTTCTGGATCAGAGCAGCTTCATCAATCTTTCCTTTTGTTATGTTGTCATGGTAACAATAGGGCTCAGGCTAAAGCAGCCCTTATAGTTCAGTGTAAATCATATTTAACATTTAAGAAGTTTCCCCTTTTGACTCATGCTTTGACTGAGACGTTGAAAGATCCACATGGTATGCTGAGACAATGTGGTCAATAACGATCTTGATCCTAAAATCTAGATATACTAAAATTTAAAAAGTGTTTGTCTAGGAGTGGATGGCTTGCTGGGTTTTTGTATCTCTTCCTCTTCACCCTGACCTTCCTTCTCCTTCACTACATTGTATTTTCTACTTTTTTTCCTGTTTAAAAATGCTGTATCACTTGTTTTTAAGATAAAATAATTCCCTGTCTCCTCCACCCTGCAGATTAAAATGCTAATCTGATGCTGTTGGCCTCCTCTTCAGAACACCTCAGTGTTTCTCTCCACCACCTGCAGTCAGAGGCAGGGTCCTGTGCTTCGCAGCATCGTTGTACCTCTCAGCATCACCTGTACCTCTCAACGTCGCCTGTACCTCTCATCATTGCCTGTACCTCTCAGCATTGCCTGTACCTCTCATCATCGCCTGAACCTCTCATTATTGCCTGAACCTCTCATTATTGCCTGAACCTCTCATCATCGCCTGTACCTGTCAGTACTGCCTGTACCTCTCATCATCGCCTGTACCTCTCAGCATTGCCTGTACCTCTCAGCATCACCTGTACCTCTCAGCATCACCTGTACCTCTCAGCACCATCACCTGATACTCCCAACTAGCACTTGATGTTCTCAATCTTCCTGTAGTTTCCAAAACACAACTTGCTGTTTCAGGCCTCCTTGTCTTTGTTCAGGCTGTTCACTGGGCCTAAAGTATCATTTCCTCTTCAGCTATTCGTATTTTTTATTCTTCTAGTTTATTTAGGCATCACCTCCTCCAAGAACCTTACTCACTAGCAACCCCTCGTCCCACCCGAGCCACACAGCTGTCCTATCATCTATTCTCTGAACTCAAAGAAGCAGGAATCTTGTGTCATTCATCATTGTGTCCCTAGAGTCTAGCATAGCACCTGGGATATAGTTGATGCTCAAGTAACATTGTTAAACTAAGCCGAACTGAATCAAGGGGGATTTGTGCTTCCTACAAGACAGAAAAAGACAAAACATTTTTCTGGGGCCATGTACAGGTATTTTTCTGATACGATTCTAAATGTCTTGAAAATTTCCTTAAGAGAAGCATCCAGAAGGTCACACAAGCTGTTTCTAACTGACTCCACAAAGACTCAGCTATGAGTTGTTTGCTTTAGACAGACTGCAATCATAACATGGGCTCAACAGATCTAGAGGCTTTTTAAGGCGTCAGCAAACATGTAGCATGCCACAAAAGCAGCAGGTGGGTTTATTGAGGGAGAGAAGCCAGAGTGTCAGCTTCTCAAACTCAAGATGTTAAAAATTCATCATTTTTTGATTCCTTCATCACTCACAAAAACAAAACAGACTCCAGTTTTCTCCAAGGTATCCAGTTTATTGTTCGTTCCCATTTTCCTTGCCCTCCACTTCAATTTATCTTCCCTACATTTTTTGATGCTGTGTGTCCTCCATCACCGTGTCCATCATCCACCTTCAGGCCACCATCATCTCACGTGAACGTGCTGTCACATCCCTTCAACCTGCAGCCCTGTTTCTTTCCTATCATTCTCATCAAATAGCCTCACTACCAGCAGACATATCTTTCTAGAACACAGGTCTGATAATGAGTCTATGTGTGAAGAAGTCTTCAGTGTTTTCCCCGTTACCTACTGAATGAAATCTAAAGACCTGAGTTTGACATTCAATGTCCTCTACTATCCTCCACTATTTGCTTTTTTATGCGACTAAGCAAAATTGAGCCCATAACCCGAAATTCATCTAAAATACCCCAATTTCCATGAATATCAGTGATGATTTCTGCAACTGAAGGTCATATCGGCACCCCTGAATGTTCTTATTTTTAAGTTTTTTTATGGTTTTAAGCCTTTTTGTTTCCTTTTTCTTTAACAGCATCCATACATGATTTATCATTGTGTATCCTCAAACAACTATCCTATTTTTGTGTATACAGAGTAAGCCATCTATAAATATTTGTTAAATAAGGCAATTGGGGCTAATTTCATAAACATTACTCCAAATAATATTTTTTGAGGATACACATTAAATTATTTAGAGTCAAATAACTTCCCAATTGAAAAACTCTGTGGTTCTCTATAATTATTTAGCTTTATTGTGATATAATTGATATGTGAAATTTACATATTATATCTCAATAAAGCTAAAAATGTTAGATAATCGGAGTTTTTCGGCAATGTACAATTTAGAAAATGTACACAATGTACAACTAAAGATAAAATGTGCAATTTAATGTACACATTTCGTTGAGCTTTGACATATGCATACACCAATTATACCATCCTTTACGAGGTATCTAAAGTAGTAAAAGTCATAGAAACAGAGAAGAGAGTGGTGGTTTTTAGGGGTGGGCTGAAGAGGGAAACAGGGAGTTGTTGCTTAAATTGTTAATTTTAGGTATCGACTTGGCAGGATTATGGAATACCTAGAGAACTGGTAAAGCACTGTTTCTGGGTGTGTCTCTAATGATGTTTCCAGAGGACAGTAGCGTGCGAGTCAGTGGACTGAGTGGGGAAGATCTGTCTTTAATGTGGGTAGGCACCATGCAATCCGCTAAGGGCCAATTTGATAGAATAAAGAGGGAGAAAAGGATTGTCCTCTCTCTCTCTTTCCTAGAGCTGGGACACTCTCCGCACCCTGCCCTTCCACATCAAAACTCCATGCACTCTGGCCTGGGACCCTGAGACTGCAGCACTTACATCAGCGCCCCCTGGACCCCTAGGTTCTCAGGCCTTCAGACTTGAACTAAAGATTAAATCTTCTGCTTCCCTGATTCTGAGGTTTTTGGACTTAGACTGAGCCACAGTGCTGGCATCCCAGCAAGTCTCCAGCTTGACGGCTTGTTACCATACTCCTCAGCCTCCATAATTGTGTGAGCCAATTCTCCTAACAAATTCCCTCTCAAATTATCTATCTATCTATCTATCTATCTATCTATCTATCTATCTATCTGTCTATCTATCTATCATCATCTATCTGTCTATCCTCACACATATCCTATTGGTTCTGTCTCTTTGGAGAACCCTAACACATGGGCATAAAGTTTCAGTTATGCAAGATGAATATGACATAGAGATCTGCTATATACAATACAATATTGTGCACTTTAAAATATGTTAAAAGGACAGATCTCATGTTAAGTGGTCTTACAAAAAAACACACACTCAAAAGAATGCAAGTACGTTTTTAGAGGTAATAAGATATGTTTGGTTCCTTGACTGGTTCGATGGTACCACGGTTGAATGTATATGTCTCTAATGTATTTTTCTAATTAGAACTGTTGTACATAACAGGCTACCCATCCTGATTATTCATCTCTGCCACTCAAAAATATTATCAATTTTCTTGAAACATAAGAATGCATCTCATGCTGTAGCTATTAGTTTATGTTCAGCTATACCAACAGTAGACTGTTGTATAGTATCAGAAAAAAACGTGTATTTTGTCTTATGTACACGATAAATAATTAGTCCAGGACAAATAAAATAGTGCAGTGACCTGGGGAAAAATACTATCAATTTTCTCAAGTAGTGTTTGTTTGGTGTTAGTACCATCTAGTGGGAAATGTGAATAGTGTTCAAGAATTAAATCGGCATTGGAGAGTTAGTATTGAGACAGGCCTTGAACATTCACCTGGTCCAATATTCTCTATTATTCAAAGGAATAAACTGAGATTTAGAAACTTCAAGGACTTTCTCAAGATTTAGGTAAGGCTGAGCACCTATTATGTGAAATAAACTGTTAGGTGAAATGCAAAGAATTGTGTTTACCACCAACATGGAGATATAAGATATTAGTAAGTAAAATGTGATGATAAAATATTTGAATTATTCAATATGAGTAAAAAACTACTAATAAAATGAACACAAATTTCTATAAGAACTCAGAAGAGTAAGAAAAACATGCTAAACGTGCCATGAATAAAAATGCAGTTTTAGAAGAAGCGTAATTTGTGTTAAATCTTGAAAGCTGTGTAGGATTTGGATAGCTAGAGAAGCAAGGAAGGAATATTTAATGCAATGGAAAGGAGAGAAAAGGAGTTATTCAAGGAACAAAAAGCAAAAGAGTAAGATGAGAAAGTAAAAGGGCATTAACTAATTTAAGTGAAATAGGTATGAGTAAATCAATTTGGTATGAGAAGATAAAGAATAAATCACAAACTCTAATCACTAAATTGGGTCAGTGTAATGAAGGACTTTTGTAATTCAAAGGCACAAAGCTTGGAATTGGTAATTCAAGTTCTTAAAGTAGCAGTGGTTACAGTTTCAAATTATGACTACATATCAATAATTTTTTAAAAGGCAAATATCTTAATGGTTTATGAAAGAGTACTTCTGGCTTGAAATAAGATTTCCACTAAAGGATCACACATTGATTCAAAAGGTGTTATATTTCAAATAACTTAAAGGGAAGTGAAAATGATGTGCTTTGGAAAATTGTGTTGGATGAGTCATAAAGTAACTCTGATGACAAAGACACTAAGGTCAAAGACGTAGGTGAAAAGTTAGAATGAAATTGTGGCATGAAGTCCAGCTGAAAAAGGATTCTGACTAAATCATTCAACTTTATTAAGTATTACATGTGACTTAAGTGTGGAATAAAATGAATAAATGAAATAGAAACATAAAAAGAAGTGTGGTAATAACTGCCACTTATTGCTTTTTGGCATTATTGGGATTGTGCTTTACTTTGTCTCGGTTATTTTTGATATGTTCTGCATTCCTCACATTTTTATAACATGTTTTTTGTATAATCAGAAAAATACATTTTTCAAAACTGAATAAACAAAGAAGCTTTTTGCATTTAATTTTTCTTTAAAAGTTATACATTGACATGGTTTAACATTCTTAGGAGTATATAGTGAAGAAGTTTTTCTTGCTTGCCCGTGTCTTGGGAATGGATCTTGACTCCTGGGAGACACAGTGTAAAGGGAAAGCCATAAATCCAACATTATTATTTTTCTAGCACATTTAGTGGTTTCGGTATATTTATTGAGTAACAGACTTTGCCTTACTGATTTGTGATGTCATAATCATCATAAACAAAATTTCAACATATATTGAAAATTATGTGCTTTATAATTCAATATATATTGAAAATATGTGCTTTACTTAAAATCTTTTTATTCTGATCCATTGACGTGTCTCTCTAACCATGCACCAGTAACAGACTTCAAATCACTCTGATTTTATAATGTTTGAAAATACAAAAGACCAGGCTTCCTCGTAACTCTTCTCTTATAGAAGTGTCCTGCTGTTCATTCTTTTTTCTTTTCCATGTGATTTCAGCATCATCCTGTCTACAGTTAAAACAAATCCGGTTGCGACTTTCACTGGGTTTGCATTATAATTATTAAATTGCTTAGGGGAAATTGGCATATTTATAATGTTCAGTCTTATTCAAGAACACGGTCAAGTTTGTTGCTTCAGTAAACACTGTTACAAAGCTTTTTTTCAGATAGTATTTACATGTTTTGTTAAATTTTGGAAATTTAATTTTCTTATTTTATTAGTAATTTGATTTTTTTGAATTGTGTTTAGAAAATAATGCAGGCATTCATTTTACTTTTGGAAATTAGGTTTATTTTAGGCTTGATATGTGGCCCTTCCTTCCTTCCTTCCTTCTTTCTTTCTTTTCTTTCCTTTCTTTCTTTCTCTTTCCTTATGAGTTTTCTACTGGCATTTAAAAAGAAGGTTCGGCCGGGCTCGGTGGCTCACGCCTATAATCCTAGCACTTTGGGAGACCGAGGCGGGTGGATTATCCGGGGTCAGAAGTTCAAGACCAGGCTGGTCAACATGGTGAAACCCCGTCTCTACTAAATATACAAAAATTAGCCTGGCGTGGTGGCAGGAGCCTGTAATCCCAGCTATTCAGGAGGCTGAAGCAGGAGAATTGCTTGAACCCGGGAGGTAGAGGTTGCAGTGAGCCGAGATCACGCCATTGTTCTCCAGCCTGGGCAACAAGAACAAAACTTCGTCTCAAAAAAAAAAAAAAAAAAAAAAAGAAGAAGAAGGTTCATTGTCTGTTTTCAGGTTTCAGAGACTGTGAAGTATTAATTATATCTATTTTGTTAATTATGCTATTTAGACCTCTATGTTTTTTTTCCCATAATCTGATACAGAGTGAAAAAAGTTGAATTCCTCACTCCTGCTAGTTCTATGTTCCTATTACCTCTTGAGTCACTTCTAGATTTTGCTTTATAAAGGTTGACTTTATTTCATTTGAAGTTTATGTAGTTAAAACTATAATATCTGCTGTGTTAATTATATTGTTTGGTCTTATTACATGCTCTTATATGACATTAACTTTTTTGTCTGATATTAAGATTACAATTCATGCTTTACTCTGATATTAAGATTACAATTCATAATTTTACTGTTTAAAAGTGTAATACTAAAGTATTGCATAGTGTCCCTAAGTACAAGAAAGCTGTGATGTGCTTTTACAGAGAAAATATAGGTGTTAAATAACCTTTGGCACACCATGAGTTCAATGTTAACAAGTCAACAATGTAGTACTTCCAAAAACAGAAACAGAAAAAAAGAAAAAGTATGCCACTACTCATGCTTTTCTTTTTAAATATTATAAATCTCTTTGCTTTAACTCTGTTTCTTGTGAACAGAGTAAAATTGAACTTTGTTATTTATATCGAAACTCTAAGTTACTTTAATAAGTGAGTTTGTCTATTTATAACTGAAATGTTTATTTTAGGATAGAGCATTGGATTTTATGTTAAGCTTGGTGGATTTGTAGCTTTAAAAAACATGTGTTGTATGTTTTATTTTTTGTGTCATTCTAACATTGAAGATTTAAGATCATTCTAACTTAAGATTTAAGTTTCATTCTGGAGGTTATGTTTTAGATCTGTAATTTTGTGCAATATCCTTAATCTTCTGTTTCTTTACATTGAATTAATTACTTCCCACATGAATGTAATTACCTGTTATGGACAATAATGGAATTTGTCTATATACTCTTTATCCTGCCTTCCTGTCTCTCCTCTCTCATCTGATTTTAGTTGGGCATATTACCATTCTTAGTATTTATTCTTATCAATTAAATGTACTTATATCTGTTTTACTTGATTTGCCAGATTTAAGTGAAATACTTTTGCTCTCAGACATTAAAGATGAGGAAGTCAGCATTACACAATCTCCTATCTTCTTTTCTTCCATTTTTTGTCATTTGTATTTATTTCTATATTTTCAAGTCATGTTTTTGGCATTTGCATTCTGCCCTGCCAGCTAAGTCCTCATATTTACTTTCATCACAGTCCTACAAATAAAAAGATTCAATGCTCACTGCCACTTCTGTCACTGATTTTCTGGGACTGATATTCTTTGGTTTCTGTTATGTTCTATACTATTTGTGTCTTTTCATTTGTACAAACATTTGGCTGGGTAAAAAACTTGTGTGATACTTTCTTTCCTGGAGGATTTTTGTAAATGTTCCTTCACAAACTTTAGCTATGCTATTGGATATTGCTATGAAAATGTACAAATCTAGACTGACTCTATAAGTAGCTTTACTTTTGCCTAGCTAACCACCTGATTCTCTCTTTATATTTTAAATTTAGTAACATTACTAGGATGTATCATTATACTTCCATTCTGTGTCAATTTCCCAAGGACATAGTTTGCCTTTTCAATATCTAGATTCATGTCTAATTTTTACTTCAGAAGAATATTCTTGAATTATAACTTAAACTACTTTTACTTTATGACTTAAATTTTCTAGAAAATGAACATATCAGCACTCTTACACCTATCTTCCACATTTTTCATGTGTCAATTTAAGAAAAAAAGGCACCAGAGAAGATTATCTCCCAACAAAACAAATGTATTTGGGAGTAAATAAAGAGAATTATAATCTGGGATGTACTATGGCAAATACAGTGAGGGAAGAGTAAAGGAAAACTTTTATTGCCAATGGTTGAAGTTTACATAAACTGCTCAGAAATAGAGTTCATTGGATTCATTGGCTCAAAGCCAGAGATATTGGTTCATTGGTGGAGATGCTATTACTCGGCAAGTGTTAAGGGAACATCTTATCGGAATTGCTGCAATCCTAAAGAATGTTTAGTGATAAACCTTATCATAAAAATATGTGTATATATGAGAAACATGCAAGAATTTCTCGTGGGGTTATTTTTTAAAGTCCTTTAGACTGTGTGTGTGTGTGTGTGTGTGTGTGTGTGTGTGTGTGTGTGTGTGTGTATCTCAGACAAGTAAGCATGAGTTCCTTTCCTTCATGCCCTCCTGACCCCAATTTGTGTGTGTTTGACTGTACTTCATCCTGGTATCGGCAGCTTTCACATTTCCCCATTCTGATCAAGATCTTTCTCCAAAAGCAATGCTAATTCATTTTCATTCTCTATTTCAAGTTGGGTATACTTGCTTTTATTATTTATGTGCTCAATATTCCTTTGTGTGTTTCCAGCAATGTCTCTATTCTCCTTATACCTGTTCCAATTTCAACTTTATTTCTGAAGTATTTTTGTATAAAATTTCATTTCTACTTTAAACTTTGTGTGATCATACTTTCTTTCTTTTTTTATTATACTTTAAGTTTTAGGGTACATGTGCACAACGTGCAGATTAGTTACGTATGTATACACGTGCCATGTTGGTATTTATTTCTACTACATCAAGATATTTGAGTATTTTTGAGTCTCTGCAAAGTCTTGAGTCTCTGAAAGCTCTTCTTATTTTGTAAAGAAAAGGGCTTCCTTTCAGAACTGTTTGCCTACCACATTCATCTGTATTGTAAAACAAAATTCTCTTGTGATTTTTTTTAATCAGCCATTGAGTTTTCCAGCTTTTTCCTTGTAGAATAATTTGTAGATACAGATATTCTCATTATTTACAGATTCCGTATTTGTAAATATGCCTACTTGCTAAAATGTGTTTGTAGCCCCAAATCAATACTCAGGCTACTTTTGTGGTTATTCAAGGACGTGTCCAGTGTGGCAAACATTTGAGTCCCCAGATGTGCATGTTTCCGGCTGAGATCAAACAGGACAACGCTCTGTCTTCTTGGTTCAGCTCTCAAACTGTAAACTAGTGTTCTTTCTGCAGGCTACCCCGGTGCCACATTTTCCATGTTCTTGTGCTTTTTGTTGATAATTTTACCGTTTAAAATGGCCCTCAAGTGTAATATTAAAGTGTTATACAGTGTTCCTAAGCACAAGAAAGCTGTAATGTGACTTTACGGAGAAAATAAATGTGTTAGATAACCTTTGGTACCGATTTAATGTTAACAAGTGAACAATACAGTACTTCCAGAAAAAAAATAAAGAGAAAATTTACCAATCTGTATGTGAGACTACTCAAGAAAGTGCTAAAGTAGCAACTATAGTGTGCTATGAAGCTATGGCAGAGATGAGTGACTAAATGTGTGCATGCATAAAATAACAGCTAATAAAAAGAAAACAAATAACAGTCACAACAGCAAAACCACAGTGGGCAGCACTATTGTGAGGTTGAAAGCCAAAGAAATTTATGATCATATTATCTAAGATCAAGAAAATCTTAAACCCTTCTCAGCTAGTGCTGGCTGGGTCACATGTTACCAAAGGAAATGCAGCATGGAAAATGTTAAACTTGCAGGAAAGATAGGTTCTGCAGGTAAGAAAGCTGGAGAAGAATTTTTAAAATAAAGGCTAAGTGTTATACAGAAAAAGGATTACATGGACGAGTTGTTTTTCAACACTGATGAAACCAGCTTGTTTTACAAGGATATTGGCAAAGGAACTCATATAATGTGAATGCAAATTGTATTTAAGTTGATGAAATGCTGCTGTGAAAGGTTTGCAGGACTGTAACCCTGTATTTATTTCCCCTAGGAGCAATAGCTGAGGTTTTGTTAATTCCCCTCGGAGCAATAGCTGAGGTGATTGTATAGAACATAATCCCTGTAAATAACAAGAATTACATTATTCTGGTTTTCTTTATTTTTAAAGCAGATGACTTTATTCCCCAGACAAGCATGTTTCCAGGGATTTGTATGATGGAAGAGCCAAAACCAACAGAACATTTCCTTATGATCCAGGGTTTTCAGTGTGTTTGAGCTTTACTTTCTCACAGCCAGGGAGAGTGTGCAACTTCAGGTTTTGTTGTTGTTGTTGTTGTTGTTTTTAACAATAAAGAATATCTTATTTTAGTCTTTTCTACAAAGATAATCCTTTTCATGCAAATGACACTTGCGGCATGGCTCCATATTTAGTCCATCTCTTCTACTTTCTGATCCAAGCCAGGTCCCTGGATGATCTTCCAAGAAACATTCCAAGCCAAATTCAATAATTGCTTTAGCTTACTGCGTAGAGAGAAGTAGAGAGAACTCACCCTGTGGTCTCATGAAGTTCAGGAGAAACAGTTCAACTTCCTAAATGCTAAGCTGATTAGTATTAACATGGCAAGGTACCAGAGGAGAAAGACATCTCAGAGAGATCGAGTTAGAGATAGAGAGAGACAGACAGAGAGAGAGAGAGAGAGAGAGAACTTTGACAGAGAGACAGAGAGAGAGAGAACTCCAGATATCTTCAGAGAGTTCTCCTCAAACCTGTGGCTGAATACTGATCAGCACATCTCTATAAGAAAACAAATGTGGCTGGGGAAAAACCATCAGAAACAAACAGGGAACAGTTATTCTCAGAGCTCACACCAGGCCAGGAAGAGTTCATGTTCCCATCAGCTAGAGTGAAACACCTCTTAACATATGGCCATTGAATAGAGTCCTTGGAAAGTGTCAATAAACAATGGCATCAATAGTTGGATTCAATGGTGGTAATAAGAATAACCCCAGATTAAAGACTGTTGTGGGCTTAACAAGGATTGCTAGCAAGCCCTAAAGGTCATTCTTAATGGGAAATTATTAAGTCTTTCACTTTCACCATGTGAAGGGGTTGCTGCTTATTCCTAGTTTGATGGAAGTTTTATTATGAGTAGATTAATTCAATTTTTTTCCTTTCTATTGTGAAATTTTTAAATATATAGAATTTTAATAGAATAATATAATGAACACCCATATCTCCTTCTACATTAACTAATTCTTAATTGTTAATATTTTGACATTTTCTATATATTTATTATCCATTTATATTGCTTCCTCTTGATACAGATATAGATGTAGATATAAGATATAAATACATCAGTGGATATATATATTATATATATGCTGAATCACTTAAAAGTACGTTTTAGACATTGTGAGTAAATCTTAATAGAATATATGTACACGTACATGCACACACACACACCACTATATACCACGGAATAATTTAGCAAGTATTTTCTAAGAACAAATATTAAATACAATATCATTATCACACTCATGAGTTTAACATTAATATGATAACACTATCTAAAAATGCCTCTTTGGGTTTCTATCTTGTTATTCAATTCAGGATCTAATCAAAGATTGTTTCAGAGCATTTAGTTTCTTACCTGTTTAGTCTAATTTTATCTCAAACCATTCTCTTACTCTTTGTCTTTCATGTCATTGGGATTCTTTGAAGAGTGCAGTCTACTTGTTTTGTAGAAGGTCCTGAAATTTGGAATCCTCATATCCAGATTCAGATAAAGCTTTTTTGGAAGTAATTCTACATAGACATGTTGTATGCTTCTCAGTGCATTACATCAGGTGACATATGATGTCAGTGTGCCCCATTATTGATAATGCTATTTGGTGATTTGTTTAAGTGTTTTCCACCATATTTCTTCATTGTAAGGGTATCTTCTCCCTTGGGAATTCATAAGTACTCTACAGCATGAATCTGGGAGACTACCTGAAGATCCTGTCAGAGGTGTTTAAACCAGAGCAACTCTATTTTGAATAGGGGCTGTGTAAAATAAGGCTGAGACCTACTGGGTTGCATTCCCAGGAGGTGAAGGCATTCTTAGTCACAGGATAAGACAGAAGGTCAGCATAAGATACAGGTCATAAAGACCTTGCTTATAAAACAGATTGCAGTAAATTAACAAGCTAAAACCCACCAAAACCAAGATGGCTACCACTTCTGGTCATCCTCACTACTACACTCCCACCAGCACCATGACAGTTTACAAATGCCATAGCAACGTCAGGAAGTTACCCTATTTGGTCTAAAAAGGGGAGGCATGAATGATCCACCCCTTGTTTAGAATATAATTAAGAAAGAACCACAAAAATGGGCAACCAGCAGCCCTCGGGGCAGCTTTGTCTAAGGAGTAGCCATTCTTTATTCCTTTACTGTCCTAATAAACTTGCTTTCATTTTATGGACTTTTCCTGAATTCTTTCTTGCATGAGATCCAAAAACCCTCTCTTGGGGTCTGGATTGGGATCTGTTTCCAGTAAAAATCCTGTCTCCTAAGATATTTTCAGTCAATTATTTTAGCATCCACTGTTTGCTTGAATAAATTATTAAGTTGGCTCCAAGGTAGTAATTTCATAATTCTTTCAATTTTTTTACATTTATTAGTTGGCATTCTTTTCTCCATATCCACCCTCCATCTTTCTCTACCTTGCTCTCTGCCCTGTAAGACTGATCTGTAAAATCTACGGCTCTGCAGCCCTCTGGCTTCCTAAGTCTGGCTTATTGGAAGCAAAGACAAGAGAAACAGGAAAGAGGGAGAACTGTGAGGTCAATAATTTATTCACTTCCTGAAGGGTCAATATGGACTGAACCAACTGACTCTGATTCAAGTTCCTATTTAGCCAACCCTTCCACATAGTCCTCCTTGTCTCCAGGTTCTAATAACAGCCATCCTCTCTTCTCATTTAGGCCTAGAGGTTGTATAGGAGTTTTATTACAAGCTCAGAATCCTGCACTATCCTGGTATCTTGCACCCTTGCTTGTGGTTTTCCCATATTCCTCTCATACCTTTGTAAATAGTCCTTTTATGAAACTTTTCTCAAATGGCATAACTTGTGTCATTGTTTTCCTGCTATGACCCTTGGTGTTTCATTTGCTTTGCTCACTTCCTTTTATTTCTCTTTCACAAGAATCACAGCTGCATTCAATGGCTCTTCCAAACTTCTCTGGATTCCTGCTCATTTTTCCTCATGATGTTTTTATAACAAATCTTTTGGACATCTAGTCTATCTTGGCATTTGCTGCTGGAGGACCTAGACAAACATTGTAGTTTATTAACTTCAAGCATTCCCATGCCATAGACTTTAGTTAAAGCTTATAGAAGAATTGAAAGAGTTGAATATGTTGCCATCAATTTAGTATCTATCAAGAAAGATTCTCTTGTACTAGCATTTCAATAAAGGTGCCTGAATTGAGTGTGTGTCAAGGGGGTGGTTAGACTTGGGGTTAAAAACAACTGGGAAAGATATAAGCTAGCAGCATATGTTAAAATCAGAACAGTATTAACTTGAAGAAGTTCTAACTCATATCCTTTATTCTTATGTCTTCAGTTAATGTTGCCCTGTTTTTGTCTTCCTTGCTGTTTCCAGGGAAAGAATATTCAAGGCTTTTGTTTGGATGGTTGAACTAGGGTCTATGTGTAGGTCTAGAGATGGCACATGCACCTTCATGCTAAACTCTCCATCAGCAGAAAAGTGGAAAAGACTTTGGAATGAGTTTTAATTTCTGGGGCTGTCACTTATATGACCTTGGAAGAGTTCTTTAGCTTCGATGAACTTGTCTCTTATTTTATGAACAGGGAGGTAATAAATATTCACTTTTAAACATTTTTTTGAGGATTGGTGAAACTGCCTATAAAGGACTTAGCACTGTGCCTAGAATATTGTAGGATATTTGGTCTATTATTTTTGTCTACGTGTGTGAATTAGAAAAAAGCCCAATCTATTGATAAGATGTTTGGATCTCCAGTCTCCAAGGAGAGTGTCTCCTCACTCCACTTAAACACCAATGCTGGTGCCCCACAGCTGTGTAACCAGGACTTGTTCCCAAAGGCCAAATGCCTGTGGTCTCTGGAGCAGTTGCCTGAAGAGTGCTGCTGCTGTAATTAATTGTGGTAAAGTTTTAATGAACCCCATAAGGATATTTTTTTCTGACACTTACTTTGTAAAACCTAAAATAGTTTCTATTCCTATGAGATCAATTATAAAGTTTTTTTTTTATCTTTGCCAAGATGCCTGAGGCAACTTTCCAGCTGTGTCTTTTTAATGAGTTCTCCACATGGCTCCTGGGCCATTGGTTCTTCCTACACTGAGACGGCAGGAGCTCCTGGGGAGCAAGGCATGGAAACTTCTGAGATCCAGAAGATGATTTCCCTGGGAAGGCTCAGAAGTGCACATTCCTTTCAACTTAGAATCTCTCTAGATTCATTCACAGCCACTGAGGGAGGGAGGAAGTGATGGAGAGTACTCCAGAAGGCCTTAATATGTCTCTTATAGATCAGGCCTTTCTCATTAGTTTTATATTTGAGTCTAGACTTTGGGCCTCTCAGCTCTGTCTTGTTGACTAGCAACTAGAGGAGGTGTACGATAGATCAGATCCTCAATATAGATATGACAAGCATATCTATACTCTTACTAACCCCAACCCCAGACTCAGGCTACCTCTGGTCTTTAATTAACCTGATGGATGTGCCAAATGATCCCTCATTCCCAGGAAATGTGCTCATCCATATACAGGCCAGTTTGGACATTCAATTGAATGAATTACTCAATTTGTGATGAAAAACATTTAATTTAAGCTACTTTGGAGAAGTAAGTTTAGGTCTATAAGGCCAATTTATGAAATAGACTGACATTTATTGCTGAAGTAACCAATTCTTTTGAGCTTTCATTCACATTGGTTTTTACACTTACCATCTGTCTGACATCTCAGCAGCATTGAGATTAAGGTAATTGAAAAAAGAAGCCAGGGTGGATTCGATTTAATATAGACAGTCCAGTCAGTAGAGGTATTGCCAAGATATATCTGATGGATTTTATAAAGAGGCTTCAGCTCATTATTTAAAGGTAAACAATACTGACACTTATAAAATACTTCCTGGAAAAAAGTAAGCCAGCAAGGTACTAATAGTCAAAAAAGTTTCCTGGATATGTTAGGCAATTTTGTTTAGATGAATTCAATTTAATTTATATAGGGTGATCAGATGGTCAGAGATTTTAGAGAGAATGTTCTTAGAGTGAAGAATTAGTTAACAGAAATATACAATTTTAGGTGATTATAAGTGGTCTCTTAAAGCAGAGAACATTTATCATACATGTTTATCTCTTTTTCCTCCCCAGCTGCCACTAAAATGGCAAAAAAGCAAAGGTGTAATCCACAGAAAAATATAAAATTAGAGGGAAGACAGAAGCAGACCAGAGAAACTGCAGATTTCTTTTTCAATACAGAAAGGCACAAGGGGAGCAGTAACCAACTTATCAGATAAGAAGCTACCAGCTAACAAGCACGCAAAAGAGAAACCACTTAGAAGCACAGTGCATTCCTTTCAAGGGTCCCCAGGAAACTTCAGACTAGCAATAGTTGAGAACGAGAATACAAAAAGGGTGAAAACAGGGGTGTAAGCTGAAAGTCTATTATTACAGCAGCTGAATCCTCTGACCTCTTTACCACCACCACTCGGTTAGGCAAAAACGTGCCCTAAGCAGGAGCCTAGAGGTTATTCTATGGAAAAATTGAAGATAAGGCTTAGATTGCAAAATCTTAGACAGAGCAGAAGACAGTGAGGCTTGGGACTGAACTCAGAGAAATCAATAACCAATGTGAAGACCTAGGGAGGAGAGTACGCCCCATGATGCTCCCTGCCTCTCAGTCTTTCATACTCAGGTACATTCTCTTCTTTCTCATTTTATAAATTAACAATATGTTAGAAAGATCATTCATCATGACCAGTGGGATTTATCCCTGTGATGCAAGGATGGTTCAACACACAAAAACCAATCAGTGGAATACATCATATCAACAGAATGAAGGACAAAAACCATATGATTATTTCAGTTGATGCTGAAAATACATTTGATAAAATTCAACATCCCTTCATGATAAAAACCCTAAAAAAACTGGTGATAGAAGGAACATACCTCAACATAATGAAAGCCATCTATGACAGACCCACAGCTAGTATCACAACAAATGGGGAAAAACTGAAAGCCCTTCCATTAAAATGTGGAACACGACAAGGATGCCCTCTTTCACCACTGTTATTTGATGTAATACTGAAGGTCCTAGCTAGAGCAATCAGACAAGAGAAGGAAATACAGGAATCTGAATTAGGGAGATACAGTAGCTGTCAGTAGTATATTTGCAAATTTTTGTAAAATTATTTTAAAATAAATTATTTGTAAAAATTACATAATATTATGACAAAGAGAAGAAATTTTATTCTTAAAACAAAGTCATCCTTTGAAACTATTAAACTTATAGTAAATTTTTTAGATGTCAACTTAAAATAATGCAAGGGAGTTTGGAAGTTTTCAAAATTCTTTCAATGCTTGAATTTTCTACCTAAACATAAACTCATTTCTCTAATTCTAATTCCAATTAGATATCTTAACCTATTTCTATTTGAAAACAAAGGAATTCATAATCATATAATCCATTGGATGAATTTGTAAAATTTAAAATCGATGAAAAATCTAAAAGAATTACAGTTTCTCCATATAAAAACCCAAACATTAAATGGAAAAATATTTGTAGCAAACAAAAACACAGAATCCATAACTCTAATGAATAAAAAGTGCATGTAAATTAATAACAAATATTGTTATATGCACGGTTTGCTGATATTAACTACTTTTTTCATTCATTCATTCAACAAGCATTTATTGAGTGCTTTCCATTGACCAGGTCCTGAGCCAGGCACTCTGGATAGGAAATGCAAATGGCCAATAATACAATAATGTTACATTCAAATTTCCTAGTAATCAGACATATCCAAATTAGAAAGTTGTAGTTTTAGACTATCAAATTGTTGAAGACAGTTTAGAAATTATATGCAGGCACACCGAGAGAAACATGAAAGCAGGGAGTTGTTTAAAAAATTAGTTGGGAGGGAGTGCATCAGGATAAATAGCTCATGCCTGCAGGGCTTAATACCTAGGTGATGGGTTGATAGTTGCAGCAAACCACCATGGCATATATTTACCTATATAACAAAACTGCACATCCTGCACATGTATCCCAGAACTTAAAATTAAAAAAAATTAAATTTAAAAAAAATTAGTTAAAAATGGAAAAATTAATTGAATTAATCTTTTCAAAGAATAACTTTATAATATTATAATAACTACCTCTTTATTTTTCAACTTAGCTCTAATGAGAACTCTGCAATATTACTTTATACCCAATTTACAGATGGAAAAACAATTTGGAGATGTTAGCTATCTTGTCCAAAGCCACATAGATAATCATCAGTTAAAATTATATTGATTGATAGATTGCCTAGATTATCATGGTAAGTGGCAAACAGCATCAGAAATTTTATGTATAATGTGAGGTCTATTAAGCTAAAAATATATGAAAATTGGGAAAAAGAAACCACCAAATGTCAACAAATCTACCTTTGAGGTGTGGCCTGATGGGTGAATTTCATTTTCTTCCACAATGAGCACAGGTGGTATTTTAAAATAAAAGAAAGACAAAAGTATTTTAAAAGTTGTTCTGCATGAGAAGCACTAAGGCCCGTGAAACTCAGACAGCAAGACCATCTTTCCATGTGACACTAATGTGCCTCCTAACGCTTCCCAAAGGCAACATAATAGACATGGAATAGGGCAGTGGTTAAAAGCATGGAATTTGATGTGGATTTAAGGTTACTTAAGCTCTTGGATTTTTAATTTTCTTATTCATATAAAGTCATTTCATTTTGGGTATGCTGCATGAGAGCATATATACAAGGTTCCTGCCACATATCAGTAATAGAACCAATGTTTCAATTATGGTTACTAGTAAAGCTTAGAAGATGGGTGTTGTGTTTCTAGAGATAAATGTGTACTCAATTCAAGCCTTTCAGATACAGTTAACAACTAAACATATAAAGAATACATCTAAGAAGAATATACAAATTTAAGTTAGATAATTTTTATTTATTTCAAGTGAATTCAAAGGGAGACTGACTGATAAGTAATTCACTGTAATGGATAATTCCAACTCCTCTGTAGTTGTTCAAATACTGAGAACTGAGCAAGATAGACCAAATCTCAAACCTCTAAACTCCTCTGAGTGACGAAGAGGAGATATCTTATGGCCTGGAGCCCTTGGGGATATTGAACATTCTGTACGTGGGTCCTTTCCATATCAGTAATCATTAAATCTTATGATTTGCACCCAGATATCAATCTAGAAAACTGAATAAAAAACTTGCTTTGAACTCCAGTTTCCAGGCACTCTTGAATTCTCTTTGACTTATGCCCATTCTAGTTATTAAAATATGAAACTCCTCTTACTCTCTTGATCAATGATAAATCAATAATCTTTGATTAATATACAGGCATTTCAGATTTTTATACAGTTATGCAGGTTGTTGTTAAGAACAGAAAAGACATTTATATTGCTACTTTCCATGACAATAATGTGTCCAGACTTGAAAACATGAAACAACTTAAAAATTAAAAAGCCTTGGGAGCGGTGGCTGCTATCCCACAATAACACTGGGTCACAAATGAGCCCTCCTGGATACGGGTACATGGCTTATGCCCAGCCAACATTCAATGTGGAATGTTGGTATAAATGTGAGGAATTCAGCATTAGACTTTTGCAAAAGATCTATTGGTTAATTATGTTATTAAAGATTAATCTATAAGCTATTTGTCAAGAAAGAGGGAAGGACAAATTAAAATTATATTTTTCTTGAAATGAAGAATCAGGCTACCTGTGAGAGAAGGAATCACTGAGTCAGTGGGATTTCTGCCTAAGGTAGCCTATGCATGGTCTCACATTTGTGCTTTCCTAGGGATAGGTAGACTGGGGAGTTAGAGGACATGTGTACACAACATTAGTTAACAGGGGAGCTTTGGAATCTGAGGCTGCTGATAAGCTTTTTGTTGTTGATATTCTGGGTGAGGGTCATTCATTTGTTTTTGCTATTTGTTATCTCGTTACCTCAAATCCCTTATTTGAGATTCTTCATTAAATTATGATCTCAATTAAATCTGGAAACAATTTACATTCAGAAGAGAGAAGATACCCTGCTGCGGAGACAGGACCCGAGAGAATATATGGAAGAAAAGTGACAATGAGGAAAGGTTAAAGATAAAAGTAAGAGAGGGAGGTGAGAAGGCAAGCATGCAAAGAAAACGACAAGGGAGATGGGAGAAAATGATGGAGAAGAAAGAAGTCAAAGGGAGATCAGGAGAAAGAAACAGGAGAGAACGTAGGCAGAGGAAGAAGCTCTGTAACTGAGTTTCTTGCAAGTCACTTTAATAGCAGCGGCAATTCATGAGCAAAAAGACATGAGCACAGTCTGCTTTTCTAAGGCCATAAAAACAAGATTTTTAAATAAAAGTGCACATTTCATGAAAAACATAAAGAAAGTGACTAACATATAATGATCTTGATGTTTTTCAATTAGTCACTATGAAATAAAACTAAGCATCATTTATTTTTTCACTTATTTATTCAGCAAGTC
Source organism: Pan paniscus (assembly GCF_029289425.2). NCBI lineage: Eukaryota > Metazoa > Chordata > Mammalia > Primates > Hominidae > Pan > Pan paniscus. The sequence continues at coordinate 180,758,879 of NC_073255.2, forward strand.
AATTGAGCATCTAACTACTGTGACAAGCTAGTGGGACTTCAGTATAATGGACAAGCAGACATAGTCCTTGCCCATAATGAACAAGCAGACATAGTCCTTGCCCATAATGAACTTCGCTTCTAGTAGAAGAGGCAAAGAAGCAAATAATGAAAAGACACACAAATTCTAGTTTACTGTATGTGCTGTTCTGCTATTAATAGCAATGTGGTTGGGGGAGGAAGGCATAAGAGCTAATTAAAGTGATAACTCTTGACACAGGGACCAGCATATGTAAAAACACTGATGCTGGAAACAGGTTAATGTGACCTAGAATTTGTTCTAGGTTCGGTGTGGCAATGACACACTGATCAAAGATGAGAACAACCGGAGTTATGATTTAAGAAGCAGGGAGGGCCAGATCATTTAGTGCTTTTAAAGCATTCAAAGGGAATTTGGATTGTACATTGCTGAAAGAGAGGGCACTGAAGATTTCTAAGCAGGAGAGATAATATACTATATACTAGTATATACTGTACTACATATACTATATACTAGTATATACTGTACTACATATACTATATACTAGTATATACTGTACTACATATACTATATACTAGTATATACTGTACTACATATACTATATACTAGTATATACTGTACTACATATACTATATACTAGTATATACTGTACTACATATACTATATACTAGTATATACTGTACTACATATACTATATACTAGTATATACTGTACTACATATACTATATACTAGTATATACTGTACTACATATACTATATACTAGTATATACTGTACTACATATACTATATACTAGTATATACTGTACTACATATACTATATACTAGTATATACTGTACTACATATACTATATACTAGTATATACTGTACTACATATACTATATACTAGTATATACTGTACTACATATACTATATACTAGTATATACTGTACTACATATACTATATACTAGTATATACTGTACTACATATACTATATACTAGTATATACTGTACTACATATACTATATACTAGTATATACTGTACTACATATACTATATACTAGTATATACTGTACTACATATACTATATACTAGTATATACTGTACTACATATACTATATACTAGTATATATTTTACTAGATATACTATACTTTGCATTTTAAAATAATAATAGGATACTTTTATTATTTTAGTGGATTTTGTCAAGTTTGCCCAGAATGAAACCTCACAGAGGTTAAGAAAGGCACAGATCAAGTGTTCTCATTTAACCAATAATGATTTTAAGACAAAGATTCCATTTATTTCTGTTACTTATAAGATAATTATGTAAATAATAAAACATTATGTATAGTACACTACAGGCTGTGTGGTCCAGAACGGGACCCAAATCTAAGGTTATACAATAAAATTTTATTTTGTATAGTGAATCTGTATCTGCTTACACCATTCAATTTGGAAACAGTATGAAATATGTAAATTATAAATATGAAGGTCAACTCTCTCTCTTTTTTTATCCATGCACCCCAGGAGACTGTAGATTGTGGTGGTGGCATTAAAGAGCAGGTGAACAGACTTCAACTTTGGAGAGTGAGATGAATCAAGAATGACTCAGTTTTTCATTTGAGTAACTTGCAGGTGGCAGTGATGCAACTTATCATGATAGGTAAGACAAGGAAAAGAAAATTACGCATTCCATTTTGAATACACTAGCTTCAAGATGCCTGGGTTCTCATCTTAAATCTGCCCTTAGTCTTAATGAAGTCATATCTTCTGTAGCTTCAGAGTTACCTTTAAAATGACATCTGTGGATAAAATCGTCTTTAAGATTCTTTGCATGCCTAAAAGTTTCTTAAGTAGCACCTTATATTTATGCTGAGCTTTAGCATTTGCAAGGTACATTTTGATGCCTCATAAAAGGTATAGTACTCTTTTTATGCTGGTAGCGCATGAGCCATGCTTTCAGAAACATTTCTTCATTATCTACGGTGTCAACCAAATGCTTAGCAGTTTAGAGGCAAAGATTGATAATTGAGTGGTTTTCAAAAAAACAAGAGATTTATAATCCTTTGGGTATATACCCAGTAATCCTGCTATAAAGACACATGCACACGTATGTTTATTGCGGCACTATTCACAATAGCAAAGACTTGGAACCAACCCAAATGTCCAACAATGATAGACTGGATTTAAAAAATGTGGCACATATACACCATGGAATACTATGCAGCCATAAAAAATGATGAGTTCATGTCCTTTGTAGAGACATGGATGAAGCTGGAAACCATCATTCTCAGCAAACTATCGCAAGGACAAAAAACCAAACACCGCATGTTCTCACTCATAGGTGGGAATTAAACAATGAGAACACATGGACACAGGAAGGGGAACATCACACACTGGGGACTGTTGTGGGGTGGGGGGAGGGGGGAGGGACAGCATTAGGAGATATACCTAATGCTAAATGATGAGCTAATGGGTGCAGCACACCAACATGACACATGTGTACATATGTATCAACCTGCACGTTGTGCACATGTACCCTAAAACTTAAAGTATAATAATAATAAAATTAAAAAGAAAACAAGAAATTAACAGACATACAATTTATCTTTGTGAATTATATTTACTAATGCACTCAATATCTAATACTGTTTTTTCTGCATTTGAAGGTGTTATTGGTCTTTAAGTCCATACTGTGGTCCCAGGAAATATGAGATTGTGTTGACTTTTGTCCTATAATTGGAGAAGAAGCAAAAAGGTGTGAAATTCCATTAGTCTCCCAATCATCAGCCTTTCTGAGTGTGTTGTGGAATTAAGAATAATGTTTATGGGTTGCCGGAGTATAAGATGTGCTCCCAAGGTACTGTTAAAAGCTCTTTTGAACACAGTGGATTTCTGCCTCTGAATTATCGATGAGCCTCACTTTGGAAATCTTTGGTCATCTGCCATCTCTGCCCTTGGAATGACATTCTTTCAGTTGAGCCCTCATTTCATTTATAGAATAACAATTACTTTTAATTTTCACAAGGAAGTTGCTGCAGATTTGTATTGTATTTCTGATTAACAGCCTTGTACCCCTTGTAAGGGTCAATGAAATTGGGAAATTATGCTAAAAAGCTGCTATATTTTTCTTGAAGGATAGCAACGGCTTTCTGTTAGTAACTTTGATTTTATTTTATGTTTACTATAAGTATTAACTTAAATGTAGCTTTTTACAGAAAAATATTCTTGTTTCTAAAAAATAGAGTTAGCATTACTGATATGATTAAAATGAGTACCTTAGTTTGCCTCCTGGGATAACATAGAGCATAGCTTGTTGATTTTCTTTATTTTTATTTTTTTAGTTTCCCACCTATCTCTCTGATCTTTCTTCTTGTTCTCTTTTGGAGATTTATCTTTCTCTGTCCATCTTTAAAATATTGGTTATTCTGAAGATACTGTTCTTGACCTTCTTTTTTTTTCCTCACTAAAACTGCTTTGCTCTCCTTGAATACTCTTATCCATTATCATGACTTTAACTATCTGTTAAATCTGTACTTTGACCCGGATGTCTCTAATAAACTCCAAAACTATTTAGTTAATTCTTTATTGTTTGTCCACCTAAATATCCATCATGTTCAAAATTATATTCTTTTTTTAACTTTTGCTTTTAAATAATATCTTCCTTAGTTATTCCTCATATAATTGAGTGAAAACACTTTATATACAGCCACACAAAACAGAAGCCTGGGGAGCACACAAACCAGAAACCTGGGGAGTACCCCAGCTCTGCTTGGCTTCCTCACCACACACCAAGTCACTGAATGCTGATAATTACATTTCCTTCACATGTTCCATACCCATTCCCTGCAGCCTGTCCCCATGGATACCATCTCAATTCAGGTACTCACTGTCACTTGAAAATGCAGACTCTACAGATAGCTTGGGCTCACAGTATCCAATCTCATTCTTTTAAACAATCCTTCACATTAACCAAACATTAATCTTTGTAATAACATATCTTAGTCAAATCGTTCTACTCTTTATTTCCAATGAAGTCCAATAGAAGCTCATTTTTGAACCGCTTTCCCAGTATTATTATTGGTTTTATTGCTGTGCCCTCCTTATACCTTAAGGTGCATCCTGGTGTGTCTTTTTTTCTTGTGGTTACTTCTTTATTATTTTTACACAGTTTTACAATTTTCACTGAAATCTCTTAACTCCTCCATGGAAAGTCAAAGCCTTCCTAGATTGGACCTAATTCCTCCGGTACCAATGGGAAAATAACTTATAATCTTCTAAATCTCCAGACTCAGATGTCACTTCAGGCATAATTGAATAGGTGAGGTCCAGCCTGGCATGTCTTCCTGAAGAGTGTCTAAACTTTCCATCCACAGCAAAGCCTTTCCCTATCCACTTTCAGAAGGATCTACCCCACCTTTCCTTGCTGCCTGCAGTATACTGTGCACACGTGTATCCCAGGTCCTACACCGCTTATTTGCATGGCTCACTTGTAGGCAGACCGTAAACTCTTGGAAGATGGAGACAGTATCTCACTAGTGTTTGCTTTTCCAGTGTCTAGGATGATCCCACACAGAGCAGATGCTCAATAAATGTAAATTGAATGAGCGAATTAATAAATGAATGATTAATTATTCATTATCTACACATGGATAATTGTGGATATAAAATATCTATATGTAGATAATATATGAATAATTGAAAAGCATCCTGGCAATATTTTATTTAGTCCTCCAGTTTTAGGTAGTTAGTAAGCTTATTTTATTTTTGTTAAGTGCTTCAGCTATTTTTTCTAACCACTGTCCATAGTTACAAAACTTTTCTTGTTATTCTTCCAGAGATTTCGGGACAAATATTCATTGAGCTTCTTTACTCTGTCCATAGAAATACACCTGCTTTGAAACCTTTATAGTCTGTGAGCCAAAATCATAGGCATATTTCCGAGTCTCCCCTGTTAGCTCACACATTAACAACCTACATCTCTCTGGAGTAAAGAACCCAGTGTGTTCTGACAAATGAGATTTGGATGTTTCTCTCTAAAATGTTGCCCAGCCAGCAAACACACACACACACAGACACACACACATAGATATATACATAATACATATACACATAAGGGACGTACACATAAAGGGGATAATCAGAAACATTTTCAAGGCATCCTCTGTCTATGCTTTATTATGTGAATATAAACACAGCCCTTACACCTGAGGCATCATTATATCAAAAGTTTTGTTGAACTTTAGGAGTATATCATAGTAAAGGTGAAGGTGTGAGTTACACATTTGCTGCCCCTGAAACACCAGGGCTTCTACCATGACACCTCTTCAAGGCCAGCCTTACTCTGGCTTCTGTCTTCTCTTATTTCCTACACCCTATATCAAATCTCAGGTACTATGTGGAAAGGCCTCAATCTTTCTTACCACAGTGTGGGAGGGTTGATAGAAGTATTTTTTTTCTAATCTATCAATACCAAGTTAGAATTAACTAAGAAGGAGAAGATTTTCAAGCATTTATGACAGAAGCATGATGCTCTGCCTCCTCCAAGCTCCATTTAATCCATCCAGGGCAAGACTGAGATCCACGAACTTATCACAATCCAAATACTTACAGGGTGTAATTTGCAATGTGGCCCCTGGAGAATGCATGCTCTTGTTACTACAAGAGTTTTATGTGTAGAGATCCAGCTGGTTATTAAGCCATCACCTGCCAGCTTTTTTTTTCTGAATGCCCATCCCCAGGGCCCAGAGAAATGGAGACAGGAGGATAAACTACCTTTGTTTGTTCTGGTAGACACAGAGTCTGACTGCTGTGTATCCTGTTTCCCTTAGGGACTCTACCTTGTCCTCAGGGACAACCCGTGAAGGCTTGAGTGGAGATAACCCCACCATAAAACCTATACTGCTGGTGTTCCCAGAGAGCAGGCTGCAGTCTGCATCAGCCTATGCTAAGAAAAGAGAGACAACTCCTGCATCTGGAAATTCCTTCTCTCAGAGGCTGCTGGTGGGAGCAAGATCCTCAGCTCTGGCCTTCAAAAGCTCCTGTGATCTCTGCACAATTTCTCTAAATAGAATTATATTTCTGAGACAAGACCAGGCCTGATACTACAGTGAGTAAAGGGTCTTTCACAAAGTCTGGTAGTTTAGAGAAGCTAGGGTCTGGATGAAGGCAGGGCTCCAGAAATCAGTACATTGAATGGGAGATACAGAGATAATTTATTGGCAGACAGTTTCCTGGGCTAAAGGTGGAGTTAGCATTTGCAGAGGTGGAGTCATAAGCTGCACATTGAGAATGACGCATTGATCGTTTAACATTTGTGTACTTCTATGAAACATCCTGGTTTTCCCTTTCTATAGCCCCTGTGGCTATGTGGTTGGGGGAATGACAAGCAGAGAAAATTTAAGAAGAGTCTGAAGACTTGATTGAAATCTAGGATATGCCTTTGAATGTTATTCCTAATGTAATGCCTTTCATTCGTCCATCCATCCATCCATCCATCCATCCATCCATCCATTCATCCAACAAGTGTAGTGGGCATTGTGCCAGCAACAGCACCTGCTAAGAACCAGGGAAGCAGCCCTGCAAAGGGGTGGGGTGAAGGCAGGAATCGGAATATTATCCTGTTAACTCTTCACATAGATAACCACTTGCCCTGGCCATATATCAGAAATGACTTCAGTGAATGCTTGCTGGATTAGTGATGGCACACTTTCTTGGCTTGCATGCAAAGGGAAACAGCCAGATTTTCCTGAGTTGCTTCAGGAAGTAAAACATTTAATGCAAGCTTTATTTTCCCTAAAACTAGTAAACACAGGGAAGGAAACCTCTTTGAAATTGCATTTGTAAACCTCATTTCCTAATTCATGCTTTTACGTATTTTCTCTAATCATTTACTGGAGCACCTGCATGTGCAATGCACTCTGCACAAATTACAAAATAATTGAAAACCAAATATGAAAGAGAAAGTGGGGGAAAATATGCAAACTAAATAAATTAGAAAGTAAAACACATAAGAACATGGCTGTGATCCTTACTCTAAAATAAAATGGCTAGCCATTCTGAAAAACAACTTACTCTGTGGCTGCCCTTCTGATAGCAAAAATGTGGGTCTTGCAATCCAAGTTAAGTAAAATTCTGTGGGACTGGATATAGTATACATCACCCTGTCTGCATTTACACTAGTTCTCTGAAACAAATTTATTTTCTGCTTTACTCTGGATTAAAGGATTTGGCATAATGGCTCCGAAAAAACTTGCTGACTGAGTCAGCACCCTGTGTGCACCATAAACCCCCTCCTTCTGTTAACTGACTAATCCGGATCTGCATTTGCTCCTCAGCACATAGCTCATTGCCACAGCAGAGTCCAACGCAGGTACTGTCACAAGGGCATGACAGAAAATCAGACATGGGTCACAGAATTCATTCTCCTGGGATTTCCGCTCAGCCTAAGGATTCAGATGCTCCTCTCCAGGCTTTTCTCCCTGTTATACGTCTTCACCCTGCTGGGAAATGGGGCCATCCTGGGGCTCATCTGGCTGGACTCCAGACTGCACACCCCCATGTACTTCTTTCTCTCACACCTGGCCATCATTGATATTTCGTATGCTTCCAACAATGTCCCCAAGATGCTGACAAACCTTGGCTTGAACAAGAGAAAAACAATCTCCTTTGTCCCATGCACAATGCAGACCTTTTTATACATGGCTTTTGCTCACACTGAGTGTCTCATCTTGGTAATGATGTCCTATGACCGGTACATGGCTATCTGCCACCCTCTGCAATATTCTGTCATCATGAGATGGGGAGTGTGCACAGTCCTGGCTGTCACTTCTTGGGCATGTGGTTCCCTTCTGGCCCTGGTCCATGTGGTTCTCATCCTGAGGCTGCCCTTCTGTGGGCCCCATGAAATCAACCACTTCTTCTGTGAAATCCTGTCTGTCCTCAAGTTGGCCTGTGCTGACACCTGGCTCAACCAGGTGGTCATCTTTGCTGCTTCAGTGTTCATCCTGGTGGGGCCGCTCTGCTTGGTGCTGGTCTCCTACTCGCGCATCCTGGCGGCCATCCTGAGGATCCAGTCTGGGGAGGGCCGCAGAAAGGCCTTCTCCACCTGCTCCTCCCACCTTTGCGTGGTGGGACTCTTCTTTGGCAGCGCCATTGTCATGTACATGGCCCCCAAGTCCTGCCACCCTGAGGAGCAGCAGAAGGTCCTTTCCCTGTTTTACAGCCTTTTCAACCCGATGCTGAACCCCTTGATCTACAGCCTGAGGAACGCAGAGGTCAAGGGTGCCCTGAAAAGAGTGTTGTGGAAACAGAGATCAAAGTGAGGGATGCCAGGGAAAGTCTAGAGGGTTGAAGATTTGCTCCCAATGAGATTTGTAGGAACAGTGGTGTAAATGCCTTAGAGTCTCATCTCTTAGATTTCTGATATCAAGAATGTATATTGATTGGATTCTATCCCTAAACGTGGAGTACCATGCAGATCACAAAGCACATGCAGAAAGGCGCTGAGCCATGTGGTGCAGCAGAGGTGCAAAGTGCCATGAACTCCTACTCCCAGGTCCCACCCCTACCCAGGATCTGCTTTCTGTTCTTTTGAGGCTTAGTTCTCTCAAGTTTCCTCTTAAATTCCTCTATTATTTCCATCTCTTTTTGCTATAAGTATATGCTGGTAATCCCATACCATATGCTACTATAAGAGAGTACTTGTAACCACACAGAATAAATACTGACCTTGGTTAAGCAGCCCTCTACTGGGAATGTAACAACAACTAAGAGTAGAGAAAATGCCTGGTTTGGAACCTAAAGCCTAAGGATGATGATATTAGTACTGGAAGTTCATCTAAATCACCCTAACAAATCTAATTCTGTAAAAAGCAAAGTTTAATTGTATAGATTTTTTTATATAAAAGGCAGAGAAATATCAGGATCTTTGTTTCATTTCACTTAATTCTGCACCATTTAATTAGAAAGAGTTTGGAAAGATTTTGCATTTAAAATAAATATGAGAGAATGTTATTAGGGATAGTTACCTTTTTCATAATTCAGATCGCAAAGCCGGGTGTAGGTGACAATTTATCATTATGGTGATTACATAAAACATTGTAGGAGTAAGAAAATACTGCAAAGGAAGAAAGCATCAAGGGAACCTGACAGCTTGATGTAACATCATAGACCACCGCTTAGAACCAAGAACATGTCAAGTCTTGATAAAGACTTTCAGGAACCTCAACAAAATTCCAAAGAGAAGCTACTCCAGGTGACATAAATCACTTTTCCTGGACCCAAGTGGTCAGAATGACATGGACAGGTAATTTGTTTTATTTTAACACAAGTTTGAGTCCTAAATGATCAGCATAATATGATAATATGATTTCTTTAACACATTGAGTATGGTACCTTTTGGAATTCTCTCTTTTTTCTCTCAACCCTTGTAGTATTGTGTGAATTCAACTGTATGACCCATGATGTTATTACATTATCTGCTGCCTGTACATTTTCTATTTTTACAATTTTAAAATATATTCTTATCACTTCATATATTTCTTCTTCCATGAAAGAAAGAAGCAAAGGGGGAACTCTTTCCTCCCACCCCCTCTCCAAATGCACTGTTTTCTTTTCAGTTCTCAAAAAGCCTAGTTGCTGACTATTCTGCTCATCCATTCATCTCGGTTAAACCTTCTGCCTCTGGTGATGGCCTTTGTTTTCATATCTCCATACTGTGAGGACATTTTTTGGCCTGCAGAAATTCACAAACCTTGCTCTGCCCTTCCCAAAGAGAGCAATTTGAATTAAAAAAAAAATACTGGATCTAAATTTAACTATCAACCACTATGGAATTATTGTGTGCACTACTCTGAAGCTAGAAAGAGAAAACAGGCACTATTTTCATATAGAAAGGACTTTCTAACTATATCTGAAAAAAATTATTACATTCCCTAAAATATGTATACTTCATGTTCTGCTTAAAACCTTTAAAAGAAAAGGGAAAGAGGAAACATATAGAGTAGTTCATCTCATATAAAACATAAGCAATAGATTTGGATTCAGAATATTTTTACCTAGGGTACAGTAGAAAAATCAGGGGGTAGAATTCATCCTATGTCAGTTCTAAGTGATTGGGAAAGAATAGACCAAAAAGACCACATTTCTACAGAAAGTGACAAATATAGATAAATTATAAAGAAATGTTCTCTAGCAGGTCTTAATAGTGGCTCTAATTTTATACATATATATATATTTAATACATTACAGAAAATACCTGAGTATATGAAAAATTTCTATTAATTGTTTCCATATTTGAGTTGTAGAATTTTAACAAACTAATTAAATGTTGGTGTTATGACCGCTTTATATATACATATTTTCAATATTAATCAGTTTTTAAAGGTCTGGGGGAAAGTGAAAGAAACAATTGCATTGTTTTAGGCTGCAAGTTCTACTGACTGCTTCACAAATGTTACCCCGTTTATCTTGCATAAACATCACAATACAGTCGCTATTATTTTCCCCATTTAATAGATAAGTAAACAAAGTTCAGAATGATTTAATAACTTATCCTATACTATGCAACCAGTAATAGAACAGAGTGTTATGGATCATACTGTTTGCAAACCCAAGCTGCTTCTTAGCAGCTTTCTGCCCAAAACATTACAAATTTTAGCTCAACAGGGGTTAGACTCAACATCCACATGATGGGGCAGAGTCTGGAACAAAACAGAGTTTACAGTATTATAGCCAAAGTCTTAACACCAGAAAGAATACATCCTGTAGCCAACCCATCTTTGGAGGATTCATTACCAGCTTTGGGAAGAGTAGAAACACTCACATTAGCAGCAGCATCATTTTCCAATAGTAACTCCCTCCTAATGCCTGTCTGCAAAATCACATGGCCTCATAAGGCATTGCCCCAAAGGGACAATCTGAACGAGAGAAACCCTGCTGTTCTCAGTGTTCATCTTACCTATGATTCTGGTCTTCTTTCTATCATTAGGTGTACCCACCTGTGTTCTTTACCTTTATGATGTGATTAATGCTTTTCCAGGAAGTGTCCCCATCTCTCCTGTGTACAGATCCGTGGTGGACCTACCTTACCAGTGCTCTAGGCTGCTAGGACTGAGAAAGGGGGAACCCAGCACAGGTGCAAGCTGAGATGCTTGCTATGTTAGATTCACATCTCAATTGTGTTACAACTTGCTAAATAGGTCTCCTTCTAGGAATAATATAGCCTCCTCAATCCTGAGTTTTATTTTAGGTCAGATGTGGCTAACAAGGTTTCAGCTAGGTGCCTTGTATAACTTTTATGAATGCTAAATGAAAGACTTTATGTGACTCTGATTTGAAGTGATGTATTTTTGTGAGAAGGATATAAGGACAATGAAAATGAAAAATGATTACATAGTAAGACTAAGAGCTGGTAAAATTCATGACTAAACAACTATAAAACTACAAAATCCAATTTTATTTTAATGATTCATAAATTATTATGATACTTACTGAACAATGGAAGTTTCTCAAAAAATCTCAGCTCTTTGTGTTTGCAACTTTCTGTGCCTGTCTTTGTTTTTATTTGGTTGGTGATATTGGGGAAGGTCTCCACCAAAGGAGGTTGAAGGTTAGTACACAGGAGGTTGGGTATGAAATGGTGTTCATTGTTCCTGCTAGTAGACAAAACTGTAAGAAGAATCCTACATAAAATTTTACATTCTCTACATAGCTTCAATTCAAAAAGGATTCTTGAGATAGCATCCAGATAGGAAGTATATACAAAAATAATTAGTCCATAGCTTTGTTACGTTCATTCTCCTACCCACACACTAAGAATTCCCATCAACTGTGTATCTAGAATAGCTCCTCTAGGAAATCTCAGTCTCTGTATGTAGAGATAGAAACTCACCCTGGTGACACCTTGTTAGTTGGCTGAAATTTTGGCACTCATAGTAGCCAACTCCTTATATTGGTCTCCCTAGTCTTACTATTGCCCTGGATACTAATCATATTAGGAAAGAAATATATAGATGAGCAAATAAATGAGTGCATAGCCATAAATAATTTTTGAAATGACTGTGTTTCCATAGCCTGGAAAAAAGGAGGAATAAAGCAAACAGGATAATTGTCTTCATATGTCCCATCGAGAATCTTGCAGGAGGCAAACATAGTTGTTTATTGCCTTCCACAAAGTGGGGAAAAATACCCTAGAATCAAAAAGTAGGTTTACATAAAAGTGGAATTAACATCAATATGAGAAAATATTTTTGAACATTATAAGTTATGCAACAATGAGGTCTTGTGAATTAGTGTGCAGCCTTACTATAAATAGAAACATAAAGGTTGAGTAAAATATAAATACGTTGAACAGGCATTTGCAATAGAGTCTTTCCAATGTCTCTTCAATCTTGAAAATTTAAGATTTCATAATAAACTTTTTCATTTTTTTAAAGAGGGGCGGAGTTTAACCTGATTTTAAACAAACTTACAGTCATTTAAAGATTTTTAAATGGTAATTCTAAGATAATCTTTTTTCTGTGTCAAAATCCTGTCTTGTTCTTCCGAGGATTCAGCAGAGTCATCAAAAGAAAATATTCAAGTAGGAAAAAATTGTTGTATAAGCTTCATACTTGTGGTTCTCATACTTTTATTCCCACAATGCCATCACAACTTTATTTCTAGATATACATGGTTTCACATTTTAAAATATTAGCCTGATATTCAGTGATAGTAGCTCAATGACTTTTGCCTTAAACACAGGCACAGGGGCTTGCACATGTAATCCCAAAAACTGAAGAGATTGAGGTGGGAGGATCGCTTGAGCCCCGTAGTTTGAGGCTGCAGTGAGCTATGACCATGCTACTGCATTCCAGCCTGGGCAACAGAGTGGGACCCCATCTTTGAAAAAACAAACAAACAAACAAACAAAAAACCCCACAGAGCAGTGACAGATTAAACCACAAGGAGAGGAAATGAAAAAGACAAAATTAGCTCCCAAGGCAAGATAAACATCTCTGTGGATCAGAAATAAAACATAAAATCAGATGTGTGAGTGATGCAGAAGCCACGGGTTAGCCGACTGTTTGTAAGCTGGCCTGAGTAGAGATAGCTTTGCTCTTAGGAACTAAATATATTAAAGTTCTTCATGCAATAATGGGGAACTGAGGCTTAGCACCTTCCTTGAAAATAAGGTATGGAGGAGGGTGGGAGGGACTGACTTCCTTTGCTTACTAATGAAGACCAAAAAATGTACTGTGCTGTACTGCTTCCCTATGTAGCCAGTTGAAGACTTGTGAGAACCCAGGCCCTGCGCTGCAACCAAATGTGGAATCCAGACATCCACTCTGGGTGCTGGGATTCCCAATATACTCAGTCTCACTATAGGTACATAATTCTAAACCATTTATGTAAGATCCAGGTCTGGATAGGAAGCCCAAAGAGCTGGGCCGAGACAACCCCTGAGCTTCTAGATGAGAGAAGAGGGAGGGAGAGAGACAGAGAGAGAGAGAGAAATGGAGAGAGAACTGGGTTTTTACATCTATTTTCAGAAGCTGCCAAGAGAAGCAGCCCAAAATATCAACAACTGGAAAATAAATTCACTTCTGATGATGTCCCTTGTGCATGTTCAGGAATGAACAATTGATAAATATTTATGTTTATGTTTAAATGCATAAAAGATTTCTTAAAGATATGCTAACTATTTTAGATGGCCAGGGATTAAGACGGAAAAACACGCATTCCCTGAAATAAGGACTAACTCTTGTTTTTTTGTTTTGTTTTGTTTTGTTTTTTGAGACGGAGTCTCGCTCTGTCGCCCAGGCTGGAGTGCAGTGGCACAATCTCGGTTCACTGCAAGCTCCGCCTCCTGGTTTCATGCCATTCTCCTGCCTCAGCCTCCCGAGTAGTTGGGACTACAGGCGACTGCCACCATGCCCGGCTAATTTTTTGCATTTTTAGTAGAGACGGGGTTTCACTGTGTTAGCCAGGATGGTCTCGATCTGCTGACCTCGTGATCCCCCCACCTCAGCCTCCCAAAGTGCTGGGATTACAGGCGTGAGCCACCACGCCCGGCCAACTCTTCTTAAATATGAAAAAAAATTCAACTAACAGGATAAATTCTAGATGGAGTACATTAGGGGAAAAAATGTGAAATAGAATATGGAATGCATCATTTTCCCAAAATGCAACAGAGACTATTTTTTAAGAAAATGGAATAAAAAGCACATAGAATCTAGACTCAGATATAATATCTATTTATCTTATAAGGATATAAAAATAATGATGAAAATGGGGTAGGACATTATTGCTGAAATTTTTTTCCTGATGGCTAAACACATGAATTCTCAGAACAAAAGATACTCTGAGTATCAAGCCACATGAATAAAAATAAATTCATATCTAGACATATCATAATGAAAGCACAGAACATTAAGGAGGAAAAGAAAATAATAAAACCTTCAGAGAATAAAAGAATAGCTACAAAAGAATAACAAATAATAGTGGACTTCCCCTCAGCAAAACAGATGCCAAAAGAGAATATTCAAAAGGATTAGGAAAACTGTTACTCTACAGTTTCACACACAGTTAAACTATAATTCAAGAAAAAGAGAAAAATGAAAATGTTTTCAAACAAAGTCTAAGGAAAATTACCTCCCTTAGGTCTTCAACAGAATTATTAATAAATATATTGGATAGAAAAAAAGATGAAAACAGAATAAAAGTATATAGGGTACATGTGAAGCATACGAGTTGATAAAGAATAATACTAAATATAATTGTTGAATGTAAACAAAATAGCTTTTTATATGAAATAATAAAAGCTCTTAGCAGCTGTAACAGGTTGATGTAAATAATACCAATGAATAATTAAATCATGGTAAAGCTCTTGACTTGACTAGAAAGGTGAAAATGCTGAATAATTGTAGATTGCATTAGAAAAATTTATAATTTAGTGTGTGTTAAAAATTCAAAAGTAGATCACATTTGCCATCTTTGAGCCCCCCACCTCTGCTGCAGTTGTAGCAGCCAATACGTCTGTCATCCACTCCTCAGTGGCTTCACCAGCCTTTCAGCCAGATACAAGGCTGTTGTCCTAGTGATTACAGCCACATGAGTCACTGGTCAGCTCAGCGGCTATCCTGACCTGCTGCCTGACTCCCATAATCTTCACCCATTTATGAGTGAGAACATGCAATATTTGTCTTTCTGTGCCTGGCTTGTTTCACTTAAGATAATGACCTCTAGTTTCATCCATCTTGTTGTAAAATACATAATTTCATAGTTTTTTAATGGCTGAATAGTATTCCATTATATATGTATAATACTTTTTTTATACTTTCATTTATTGATGGACACATGTTGTATTAGTCTGTTCTCATGCGGCTAATAAAGACATACCTGAGACTGGGAAATTTATTTTTAAAACAGGGTTTAGTTGACTCACAGTTCAGCATGCTGAGGAGGCCTCAGGAAACTTACAATCATGGCAGAAGTGGAAGCAAACACATCCTTCTTCACACGGTGGCCGGAAGAACTGCCAAGCAAAGCAGGGAAAGCCTTTTAAAAAACCATCAGATCAGCCGGGCATGGTGGCTCACACCTGTAATCCCAGCACTTTGGGAGGCCGAGGTGGGTGGATCACGAGGTCAGGAGTTCAAGACAAGCCTGGCCAATATGGTGAAACCCCATCTCTTCTAAAATACAAAAATTACCAGGCATGGTGGCACGTGCTTGTAGTTCCAGCTACTTGGGAGGCTGAGGCAGAAGAATCACTTGAACCTAGGAGGCGGAGGTTGCAGTGAGCCGAGATTGCACCACTGCACTCCAGCCTGGGTGACAGAGAGAGAGAGACTGTCTCAAAAATAAAAAAATAGAATAAAATAAATAAAAATCAGATCTCATAAGAATTCACTCACTATTATGAGAACAGCAGCATGGGGGTAACCACCCCCATGATTCAATTACCTCCCACCAGGTCCCTCCCACGACAGAGGGGATTATGGGAACTACAATTCATGATGAGACTTGGGTGGGGACACAGCCAAACCATATCATTTCACCCTTGGCTCCTTCCAAATCTCATGTCCTCACATTTCCAAACCAGTTGGGCCTTTCCAATAGTCCCCCAAAGTCTTAGCTTATTCTAGCACTAACCCAAAAGTCCAAGTCCAAAGTCTCATCTAAGACAAGGCAAGTCTCTTCTGCCTATGAGCCTATAAAAATCAAAAGCAAGTTAGTTATTAATACTTCCTAGATACAATGAAGGTACATGGATTGGGTAAATACACTCATTCCAAATGGGAGAAATGGGCCAAAACAAAGGGGCTACAGGTCCCATGCAAGTCTGAAATCCAATATGGCAGTCATTAAACCTTAAAGTTCCAAAATTATTTTCTTTGACTCCATGTCTCACATCCAGGTCACACTCATGCAAGAGATGGGCTCCCATGGCCTTAGGAAGCCCTGCCCCTGTGGTTTTGCAGGGTACAGCCCCACAACTCAGCTGTTTTCATGGAGGCTTTGAGTGTCTGTGACTTTCCCAGGCACATGGTGCAAGCTGTCAGAGATGAGGCACTTGTTGGGGACTGGACTAAAGGTGACTCTTGCTATGCTTTATCAAAGAGACTGGTGGCATTTTGCCCCTGCCCTAGAGATCTGTGGAACTCTGAACTTGAGAGTGATGATGTAGGGTATCTGGCAGAAGAAATTTCTAAGCAGCAAAGCATTTAAGATGTGATGTGGGTGCTGTTAAAAGCATTCAGTTTTATGTATTCACAAGGATATGGTTTGGAATTGGAACTTATGTTTAAAAGGGAAAGAGAGCATAAAAGTTCAGAAAATTTGCAGTATGACAATCCAATAGAAAAGGAAAACCCATTTTTCTGGTGAGAAATTCAAGCCCACTGCAGAAATTTGCGTAAGTAACAAGGAACCAAATGTTAATCACCAAGACAATGGGGAAAATGTCTCCAGGGCAGTGAGAGGTCTTAATGGCAGCGACTCCCATCATAATCCCAGAGGCCTAGGAGAAAAAAAAAAAAAGTTTCCTGGGCCAGCCCCAGGACCTTGCTGCTTTCTTCAGTCTTGGGACTTGGTGTCCCACTTCCCAACCATGGCTAAAAGGGGCATATTCAGAGTTCAAGCCATTGCTTCAGAGGGTATAAGCTCCAAGCTTTGGTGGCTTACATGTAGTGTTGAGCCTGTGGGTGCACAGAAGTCAAGAACTGAGGTTTGAGAACATCCACCTAGATTTCAGAGGATGTATGGAAATGCCTGGATGTCCAGGCAGAGGTGTGCTGCAGGGGCAGATCCCTCATGGAGAACCTCTGCTAAGGCAGTGTGGAAGGGAAATGTGGGGTTCAAGCCCTAATACAGAGGCCTCATTGGGGCACTACCTACTGAAGTTCCTCCAGAACCCAGAATGGTAGATCCACAGAGAGCTTGCACCATGTGCCTGGAAAAGCCACAGACACTCAATGCCAGCACATGAATGCACCCAGGAGAGGGGCTGTACCCTGCAAAACCACAGGGTCAGAGCTGTCTGAGACCATGGGAACCCACCCCTTGCATCAATGTGACCTGGACATGAGACATAGAGTCAAAGGAAATCATTTCAGAGCTTTAAGATTTGACTGCCCTGCTGTTGTGGTAAGTCAGGAACACCAAACAGAGGGACCGGCTGAAGCCATCTCAAAAGAACATAAATTGTGAAGATTTCATGGACATTTATTAGTTCTCCAAAATTAATACTTTTGTAATTTCTTATGCCTGTCTTTACTGCAATTTCTGAACATAAATTGTGAAGATTTCATGGACACTTATCACTTACCCAATCAATACCCTTGTGATTTCCTATGCCTGTCTTTACTTTAATCTCTTAATCCTGTCATCTCGTAAACTGAGGAGGATGTATGTCACCTCAGGACCCTGTGATGATTGCGTTAACTGCAAAAATTGTTTGTAGAGCATGTGTGTTTGAACAATATGAAATCTGGGCACCTTGAAAAAAGAACAGGATAACAGCAATGTTCAGGGAACAACAGAGATAACATTAAACTCTGACCACTGGAAAGCCAGGCAGAACAGAGCCATATTTCTCTTCTTTCAAAAGCAAATGGGAGAAATATCACTGAATTCTTTTTCTCAGCAAGGAACATCCCTGAGAAAGAGAATGTGTCCCGGAAGGTAGGCCTCTAAAATGGCCCCCTTGGGTGCGGCCATCTTCTATGGTCAAAACTGTAGGGAAGAAATAAGCCCCAGTCTCCCATAGCACTCCCAGGCTTATTAGGATGAGGAGATTCCCGCCTAATAAATTTTGGTCAGACCGGTTGTCTGCTCTCAAACCCTATCTCCTGATAAGATGTTATCAATGACAATGCATGCCCAAAACTTCATTAGCAATTTTAATTTCGCCCTGGTCCTGTGGTCCTGTGATCTCGCCCTGCCTCCATTTGCCTTGTGATATTCTATTACCTTGTGAAGCATGTGATCTCTATGACCCACACCCTATTCATACACTCCCTCTTCTTTTGAAAATCACTAATAAAAACTTGCTGGTTTTACGGCTCAAGGGGCATCACGGAACCTACCGACATGTGATGTCTCCCCCGGATGCCCAGCTTTAAAATTTCTTCTTTTGAACTCTGTCCCTTTATTTCTCAACCCAGCTGATGCTTAGGGAAAATAGAAAAGAACCTACATGACTATCGGGGGCAGATTCCCCAATACCCTGCTAGAGTTTGGACTTGCATGGGGCTTGTAGCCCCTTTGTTTTGGCCAATTTCTCCCATTTGGAATGGGTGTATTTACCCAATGCCTGTACCCCCATTGTATCTAGGAAGTAACTAACTCACTTTTGATTTTACAGGCTCATAGGCAGAAGGGATTTACCTTGTCTCAGATGAGACTTTGGACTGTGGACCTTTGAATTAATGCTGAAATAAGACTTTGGGGGACTGTTGGAAAGGCATGATTGGTTTTGAAATGTGAAGACATGAGATTTTGGAGGGGCTGGGGCAGAATAATAGGGTTTGGCTGTGTCCCCACCCAAGTCTCACCTTGAATTGTAATAATCCCCACATGTCAAGAATGGTGGCAGGTGGAGATAATTGAATCATGGGGCAGTTTCCCCCATAGTGTTCTCATGGGAGTGAGTAAGTCTCAGGAGATCTGATGGTTTTATACATGGGGGTTTCCTCTGCACACTCTCTTGCTCTCTTGCCAGCCACCATGTAAGATGTGCCTTTGCTCTTCCTTCACTTTCTGCCATGATTGTGAGGCCTCCCCAGCCATGTGGAACTGTGATCCATTAAACCTCTTTCCTTTATAAATTACCCAGTCTCAGGTATGTTTTTATTAGCAGTGTAAGAACTGATGAAAACACCCACATTATTCTGTCTTCTGAGCTATTCAAACTGTTGCAACCTCTGCCTGTTACCCAATTCCAAAGTCACTTCCACATTTTTGGGTATCCTTATAGCAGCGTCCCACTCTCTGCTGCACCAATTTACATGTTGGTACCATATCTTTGCTATTGTGAATAGTGCTGTGATAAACATGAATGCAGTAATCTTTTTGATACATTAATTTATTTTCTTTCAGGTAGATACCCAGTATTGGGATTGCTGGATTGAATAATAGTTTTGTTTTTAGTTGTTTAAAAAATCTTAAAGGTTGGGAAGTTTAAAGTTCAAGGCATTAGAGTATCTTTATGCACTGGTGACATTGCACCTTTAAATTTCTGGTACCACAGTGGATAACACCAGACTGGCTGGCCTAAATTCCATTCTGCATTCTTGGAGTGAGCTATGGAGATACTGACCTTGAATTCACACAGTTTGCTCACAGGCTCAGAATGCTCCACCCCTACTCCATCACTGAGGGCTCAGAATTTTTTAATGACATAGTTATCCCTTCAATGTAAGATATCCAAATTATAGATTACACAAGAAAATGTGGAATATTTTATTAATATACATGTAAAATGAGTCAAAGTAACTCCCGAGAAGATATACCCCTTATTTTGTTTAATGAAGGAAATGACCAATAGAAATTACTGTAAACCCAGAGAATAAGAAGGCAATTTTAAAAACATGTACCTGGAAAGCTCTGTCTGTATCTGGAGATCAGGTTTGCTTAGATACTCAAAGTGCAATTAAAGTGGTTTGAAAATTCAAAGCAGCTTTAGAGTACCATTATAGGAGCACTGGAAGAATAAAATGATATAAAAGAAAATTAGTAAGCTAGACAAAGGGAGAAACTTCCTTACGAGAAAGCTTAATATCTTAGAAGAAGGATTCGGTAAAAACAAAAGAGGAAAAAAAGTGGTGCCCATGGTAATGGTTCTTAAAGTTTTCGTTTTTAAAAAGAGATGTTTTTGTCATTGGTGGAACTGAAAAGGTAACAGGTAATCAAAGAGCAATTCGAATGAAAGAGGCATGATCTTAGTGAGCAAATTAAAGTGCTGCCTCAGAAAGTGATATGATCCAGAAATTAGTAGATGGTGAAAAACACCTCCTGTATAGAAGGTCTATAATAACATCAGCCAGAAGTGCATACTGTGAGTCCTCTAGAGGTGGATACAATGAATATTAGGATTTTGTGTCAATTAAAAGGTAGAGACATCTTAGTATGTGGAAAGGCTAGTTGCATCATACCTAACTAAATCATAAAGTTGTTATTGTTTAGATGTTTAAATGTATATAAAATTGTGTTTATAAATGCCAAGCTGCCAAAGGGGGATACTGTACTAATTCCTAAGTTACTGTCTTTCTGCTCCAAACTCATCCTTCCACTCTATGCTTAGTGGTAGCTGAAAGTCCCCAAATTACCTTTGCCTTTTGCCCGGATGACTTCCATTTAGGT
Organism: Pan paniscus; assembly: GCF_029289425.2. NCBI lineage: Eukaryota > Metazoa > Chordata > Mammalia > Primates > Hominidae > Pan > Pan paniscus. The sequence goes on from NC_073255.2 coordinate 180,779,724, forward strand.
TCTACCAATAGGGGGCGCTAGAGGAAACTGGGAGCGTTGAGAGGGGAAAAGGAACTTGCTCCTCCTACCTGTGTGCTTGCTGCTTTTTTTGGTGTTACCTCAACTCTTCACTTGGGCAGTTCCCAGAATCAGCCTCATCACTCCCAACCTGGGGCCATAGTTTTAGTGGGGTTTGTGGGGGGCACTTTCTCCTCAGAGGTTGAAATTCCCACACCGTCTCTCCTCTGAATCTGTAAATTGTAATCACTCTAACCTCTGTTCTTTCCTGACTCTTTCCTGTCTGTTCGTCTGAGAGCTTCTTTGTTGCTGCTTTCCTTCTTCAATGTTCATTTAACCACGTATTTATCTAAATTCTCCATTGAAGTACCAGAGTGCTTTGTTTTCCTGGTGGATTCCTGCTGGTTCAAAAACAAGTTAGAAAAACATTTAGAAATTTGGGACAATTATTCAAGTAATTATAAAAAAATATCTGGCCATGTATGGGAGTTTACAAACAGCATTAACATAAAGTATTTTTTATCTGGTGTGTTGCAAAGCAATCTAGTTATTATAGTTTGGTGTATGCATTACTTGTATGCTGAATGAACATGCCAAAGAAATTTAGGAATTGACTGCCAAGCAAAGGCAAAATGATCATGAGCCAAAAAAGTGGGAGCCAGGGTTGACAATCTTATACCACCTCTTTATTAAACTAGCAGAAGGAGAGAACAAATATAAAAGCTAAGTAACAGGATGCTAAACACAAAACACAAATAATAGAAAGCCCAAATATCTCAATATTTACAATGAGAGAAAATTGATTATATTTTCCCATTTTCATATTGTATTGTATTTCACATTTTTAAGCCCATAAAATACAGTTATGTATTATTTGTAAGACTAGCTAAAACACAATCACAAAGAAAGTCTGGGAATATGAGAATGAAGAACACAGCCTATGCAAATATTTAATAAGTTGATGCGGCAATATAAATACAAGCTGGATGTTTTCACTCATGTTTATATCAGGCAAATGCACTAATTAGTATGAAGAGTACTCCATAATAATAGAGGTAAAACTCGATATATCAAGAATATGTAACAATCATAAATATGTATATACAACAATATAACCTTAATGTAGAAATAGGAAAAAGAATAGAATTACACTGAAAATATTACCAACTCAACTTCTTAGTGGGGGAATTAGAAAAATGCTCTCAGAAAATAATAGATAATCCTGACAAAAATTGGAAATAAAAACTACAAAAAATGTACATGCTTGATCAAACAGATATATAAAGATTCCTACAGTCTCTAAAATAAAGCATATACATTAAAGTCAATATAACAATTGCAAAAAGTGAATATATACAAAACAAAAAAAACCCCTCATATTTTCAAAGAATCAATATCACAAGGATTCATTCTCTTACCACAGGTGATAATAAATGTAAAATTAACAACAGAAATGTAACAAAAATATTTGGAAACCTAAAAATGCACTTCTTCATAATTTGTCCTTTGAAGGTGAAGTCAACCATAATGAAAGTTCTAAATGTCAGACTTAAAATGTATGGCTAAAATGGTGGGGGGAAATAAATTTACAGCTAAAATTACATTTATTTGAAAAGTAAGATTTATAATAAGTTAAATACTCAACTCAGAAATATACAATGACCAAAAATTAAAATAAAAATAGTATATAATTTATATAAGAGCAAATGTTATTGGAAAAATAAAGAATGATGAACATTATTAAAATAGAATCTTAGTTCCTTTTTCAAAAAATACTAATAAAATAGACTGATCAGAAAAAAAGGGGAAAATATGTGTATATAGAATATTAGGTACAAAAAGTTATAAAAACAAGATGTAGATTTTTAAAATGACAATAGAATGTTATAAGCAAAACTTATTTCAATAAATTTAAAAGATTTGAAGATATTCCAGTTCTCAGAGGGAATGCTTTCAACTTTTTCCCATTCAGTATTATGTTGGCTGTGGGTTTGTCGTAGATGGCCTTTTTTACATTAAGGTATGTCCCTTGTATGCCAATTTTGCTGACAGTTTTAATCAAAAAGGGATGCTGGCTTTTGTCATATGCTTTTTCTGCATCTATTGAGATCATGTGATTTTTGTTTTTAATTCTGTTTATCTGGTGTATCACATTTATTGACTTGCATATGTTAAACTGTCCCTGCATCCCTGATATGAAACCCACTTAATCATGGTGGATTATCTTATTGATATGTTGTTGTATTCGTTTAGCTAGTATTTTGTTAAGGATTTTAGCATCTATGTTCATCAAGGATCTCGGTCTGTAGTTTTCTTTTTTGGTTATGTCCTTTCCTAGTTTGGGTATTAGGATGATGCTGGCTTCATAGAATGAATTAGGGAGGGTTCCTTCCTTCTTTACCTTGTGGAATAGTGTCAAAAGGATGGGTACTAATTCTTCTTTGAATGTCTAGTAGAATTCTGCTGTGAATCCATCTGGTCCTGTACTTTTTCTTGTTGGTAATTTTTAAATTACCATTTCAACCTTGCTGCTTGTTATTGGTCTGTCACTCTCACCACCCCTCTTCAACATAGTACTGGAAGTCCTAGCCAGAGCAATCAGACAAGAGAAAGAAATAAAGGGCATCCAAATTGATAAAGAGGAAGTCAAACTGTCACGGTTTGCTGACTATATGATCGTTTACCTTGAAAACTGTAAAGACTCCTCCAGAAAGCTCCTAGAACTGATAAAAGAATTCAGCAAATTCTCTTTGGATACAAGATTAATGAACACAAATCAGTAGCTCTTCTATAGACCAACAGTGACCAACGGAGAATCAGATGAAAACCTCAGCCCCTTTTACAATAGCTGCAAAAAATAAAATAAAATACTTAGGAATATACGTAACCAAGGAGGCAAAAGACCTTTACAAGGAAAACTACAAAATACTGCTGAAAGAAATCATAGCTGACACAAACAAATGAAACACATCCCATGTTCATGGATGGGTAGAATCAATATTGTGAAAATCACCATCCTGCCAAAAGCAATCTACAAATTCAATGCAATTCCCATGAAAATACCACCATCATTTTTCACAGAATTAGAAAAAAAAATTATAAAGTTCATATGGAACCAAAAAAGAGTCCACATAGCCAAAGCAAGACTAAGCCAAAAAAATAAATCTGAAGCCATCCCACTACCTGATTTCAAACTATATTATAAGGCCTTAGTCACCAAAACAGCATGGTACTGGTATAAAAATGGGCACATAGACCAGTGGAACAGAATAGAGAACCCAGAAATAAACCCAAATGCTTACAGCCAACTGATCTTCAACCAAGCAAACAAAAACATAAAGTGGGGAAAGGACACCCTTTTCAACAAATGGTGCTGGGATAATTGGCTAGCCACACGTAGTATAATGAAACTGGATACTCATCACTTATACAAAAAATCAACACAAGATAGATTAAGGACTTAAATCTAAGACCTGAAACTGTAAAAATTCTAGAAGAAAACATTGGAAAACCCTTCTAGACATTATCTTAGGCAAAGATTTCATGACCAAAAACCCAAAAGTAAATGCAATAAAAACAAAGGTAAATATTTGGACTTAATTAAACTAAAGAGCTTTTGCATGGCAAAAGAAACAGTCAGCAGAGTAAACAGACAACCCACAGAGTGGGAGAAAATCTTCACAATCTATACATCTGACAGAGGACAAATATTCAGAATCTACAACAAACTCAAACAAATCAGTAAGAAAAAACACACAATTCCATCAAAAAGTGGGACAAGAACATGAATAGACAAGTCTCAAAAGAAGACATACAAATCGCCAACAAACGTGAAAAAATCTTCAACATCACTAATGATCAGGGAACTGCAAATCAAAACCACAATGTGATACCACCTTACTCCTGCAAGAATGGCTATAATAAAAAACTCAAAAAACAGTAGATGTTGGCATGGATGCGGTGACCAAGGAACACTTCTACACTGCTGTGAATGTAAACTAGTACAGCCACTATGGAAAACAAGTGTGGAGATTCCTTAAAGAACTAAAAGTAGAACTACCATTTGATCCAGCAATCCCATTACTGGGTATCTGCCCAGAGGAAAAGAGGTCATTATATGTAAAAGATACTTGCATATGCATGTTTACAGCAACATAGTTTGCAATTGCAAAATCGTGGAACCAACACAAATGCCCATCAATCAACGAGTGGATCAAGAAACTGTGTGTGTGTGTGTGTGTGTGTGTGTGTGTGTGTGTGTGTGTGTGTGCATATAAAATAGAATACTACTCAGCCATAAAAAGAAATGAATTAAGGGCATTTGCAGTGACTTGGATGAAATTGGAAACTATTAATCTGATTGAGGTAACTCAGGAATGGAAAACTAAACATTTTATGTTCTCACTGATATATGGAAGATAAGATATGAGGATGCAAAGGCATAAGAATGATACAATGGACTTTGGGGACTAGGGGGAAAGAGAGGGATGGGGACGAGGGATGAAAGACTGCAAATAAGGCGCAGTGTATACTTCTCAGGTGATGGGTGCACCAAAATCTCACAGATCACTAAAAAACTTACTCATGTAACCAAATACCACCTGTACCCAAATGATTTATGGAAAAATAAAAAATATTTGGAAAATATTACTTACACTGCCTTATGTAGAAGTAGAAAATCCAAAACCTTAATGTTCAAAAAATTGAATTGGTTACCAGAATTTTCTTCTAATCAAAGAACACCATGCCATATAGTTTTAAAGACAAATTTTACCGATCCTTAAGGAACAGCTAATTTTCATACTATGTAAAACTTATTGAGAATAGACAAAAGAAGTACAGCAATCCAGCTTGCTTTATAGGGCTAGTATAACAATGATAACAAAACTAGAAAAGTACAGTAGAAGAAAAGTGATTTATTGAACAAATCTCAAAAATGAACATAAATGCAAATTAGCCTAAGTGTTAGTAAACCAAGTTCAGCATTGCTATTATCAAACAAAATACATCTTTTTCAGATAAAATATAATTTTAGGCAAAAAAATTATGAGACATATAGAAGGCTTTTATATTTATAAAATTAGAAATAGAAAAATAAGAGATGTAATTTATGAGTTTATATATTTAATAAATTGGACCGTGAACAACATATGGGTCACAGTGATTGTTTCTCTCCAGGCATTAGATGCCCTTGGGCATCAATATGAGGAAGCAGCATCTTTTCAGTATATGAGGACACAATCTGAACACCAATCACCAACAAGCCTCTTACTGAACAGGTCTGATGGGGAAAAGCACATTAAAACCTGCTACAGGTGAGCTCTCTCAAGGTTAAAATAATAGGTTTTTTACTTTCTTAGTTGGCAGTCATAAACATTAAAAAAACTTTAATTTAGCAAATTACATCCTGCCTCCTTTATATTTAAGTATAAGAATGGATTTAGGTAAAAGACTAAAAGAAAAATTTAAAGCACAAAGACACCATCAGATTGTCTCAGCTGGATTTCCGGAAATTATAAAATAGGGTCAGTTCATTTTCATTTCTTCATTCTCAGAAGACAGAGAAAATAGTAATAGTCACAGACCTCAGGGATTATGGTCGTCCTCACTTCACCTCACACTCCCCTTGCATTCAAAATCACTAGAAATTAAAGAACAGGGATTGCTTCTTGGTAAGAACTGTCCTTCCTTGTTTGTGCTCCAGTTAAATCTTACAAAAAGGGTTCAACAAATCCCACTGGGATGCTTTATCCTTCTTTCTGATCCCTTAACATGTTGCCCACAGCTTCTATAGCTCTTGCTACCTGGTCCTACTTTGGGAATTGGATTCCTTGCGGAGATTTGATGGAAAAAATTACAGAATATATGTTCGGGTTGCACAGAAGATAAAACTCAGTCAAAATGGGATGGGAATACTATATGGGTTCCACCTGCCCTGAAACAAGTGATTCTATTTGGAAGGTTTAATCTATATGAGTTCCACCTGCCCTAAAAACAAGTGACTCTATTTGGAAGGTTAGTAGGTGGGGATATTTTGGAGTTCCTGAAACTAAAATAAGCCTGGGGAATCTGTAATGTATGAAGAGGTCCTGGAAGTAATTGTATTCCTGCTTAAATTTCTGATCATGAATCCTACACTGACTGAAGAAAGTAACAGCAGCAACATCTTGACATCAACATCCTTCCAGAGAAAACCAGAGAGATAAGTACAGGGAGAGCCCTTTTCCCTAGGACAGGAGCAGATGGCAGTGTGCGTGATGGGTCTTTATCTCTCCACTGCAACACACTTTCATAGCATACTAAGGCATGGTTGACCTAAGCAGAGAATAACGTCATCTCTTCTGAGAGCTATCCAACCTCCACTGGGGCACTTTTTTCCCCCAATAATCTTTTTGGAATGAAAGAGTTTCAACACTAGCTTACAGATGCTTTTTACTAATTTGTGAAGCTTTACCTAACTCATATCCACCTTGTTTTCTCATTTTTAGTTGTTAATCCTGATGTAAAATGTAAGTTTTTATATTATCCAACCTTTATTTATTATACAATTTCAGAAGCACTGTAATAAAAAATCACAATGCAAACTGTAATTCTTACCTGTTAATGCCAAATTTCTGCTATTTACAGACTTAGCTACTAGACTAATTTAAAATTTTTCTCTTTCAGATATACCTAATGTAGATAATTTATTTTGATACTTTTGGTGTTGAATTTCTTGTTTAAATTGTAAGGTAAAATAGTTGTTTGTGGGGGGTTGCCTCATGTTTCTATTGCCTCATGAAATTAAGTAGTGGTTTTATAGAACAATGGGCCTAATTGACTGCAAACTAGATTTATGTTACATAAGAAGAAGAGTGACACAAAGGATTTGTTTTAAAATATGAAATTTATTTTTCTGAGCTATTTAAACATGAGAATTATCATATTTGTGAGTCCCTTTTTTTCTAAATTTTTGTAGGTACATAGTAGGTGTATATATTTATGGGGTATATGAGATGTTTTGATACAGGCACGCAATGTGAAATAAGCACATCATAGGGAATGAGGCACCCAGACCCTCAAGCATTTACCCTCTAAGTTACAAAAAATCCAATTACATTCTTTAATGTGAATGTAATCCAATTACATTCTTTAATGTGAATGTAAAGAATTACATTCTTTAATTATTTTAAAATTACAATGAAGTTATTGACTATGGCCACCCTATTTTGCTAACAAATAATAGGTCTTATTCATTCTTTTTAATTTTTTTGTACCCATTAATGATCCCCACCTCCTCCCAATACCCCTGCTACCCTTCCCAGCCTCTAGTAACCATCCTTCTACTCTGTATGTCCATGAGTTCAATTGTTTTGATTTTTAGGTCCCACAAATAAGTGGGAACATGTGATGTTTGTCTTTCTGTGCCTGGCTTATTTAATTTAACATAATGATTTCCATTTCCATCCATGTTGTTGCAAATGACTAGATCTCATTCTTTCTTTATGGCTGAATACTGCTCCACTGTGTATATGTACCACATTTTCTTTATCCATTCATCTGTTGATGGACACTTAGCTTGCTTCCAATTATTAGCTATTGTAAACAGTGCTGCAACATAGGAGTGCAGATATCTCTTCGATATACTGATTTCCTTTCTTTTGGGTATATGCCAGTGGGACTCCTGGCATATTTGTGAGTATTTTTAATAGTCTTATCAATCCAACCAGGTTACATGTGGCTACAAACAAGTACAGTCTTATATGCCCTCAGCTAAGGCATGTAGCAGGACGTAATATATGTTCAGTTAATACCTGTGGATTTATATTTTGTGATTTAGCTACTTGGAGATGGGGGAAGATGAGATGACACCATTGGTCCTTCTATTTTATTGTGTGCCTTTATTATATGAAATTTTAAAAGTAGCATTGTTATCTTCATTGGACTCAGATATTGCAAGGAAGTTGAGGTGAAAGTGAATAACACTTTTCTATACATTTGGGACCACTGAATCCTATTGTTGGAAAGGATCTTGGCATTCTTCTAGTTCAACTTCTCACATGACAAAGGAATCCCATCTTGAATAGATGGTTAATTAATCTATGAATTAAAACACTCACTGAAATCTTCATTCCTAATAAAATTACTAATTTTCAAGAAGGCAATTTCAATAATGATCAAATTACTTATTGACTAAGATAATATCACCTTCCAATAATTTCTACTTTGAATTATGATTCTTGCTTTGAAGCAAAACTTATCTACCTTTGCTGATGAAATCTTTCAAATATTACTTGAATAGGGAACTCATTGATAGGAACTCAATTATGAATTTTTCTGTTTTTATTTTAGTGAAATCCAGATGGATTATGGGCTGAAGAAGGCTATAGAGTCAGGCAAAAAAACAGAAGCAATAATTTAGAAATTACAATGATTCAAACCTCAGTATACCCTCTTGGCTTTGGAAGGATTTTAAAACATTTGATAGGCCACAAAAAAAAACTAAAGAGTCACCATAAATAATAAGTATTTATTTATTTGTACATGATAGTTAAGAAGCTATAAAATATGTTAAACATTCTATGAATATAAGTATATGGTTAGAGTTTTAGCTCTAGTTTTGGATAGAGATCAGTATTTTTTAAATCCCAGGCTATGACCCATCATGAAATAATTCAGCCAGCACTTTTACTAATGAAATAGAATACATTAGACTAGAATAAAACAGAAAACAAGCGCATTACACAGAGTAAGGATTCAATTGTATATATACTCATGTGTGTATGTACTGGGTAGACATTTATTACTGTAGGAATATAGCAGAATTTTAGAAATTTCCAAATGCAACTAAATAAATCATATGTAACAATTTCACTGCTGGGTATATATCCAAAAGAAAGGAAGTGAACATATCAAAAAGATATCTTCACAGCCATGTTTATTGCAGCACTATTCACAGTAACCAAAATATGGAATAAGCCTAAGTGCTCATCAATGAATGAATAAAGAAAATGTGATATATATACACAATGGTATATTATTCAGCCATGTAAAAGAATAAAATCCTGCCATTTGCAGCAACATGGATGGAACTAGAGGTCATTACATTAAATGAAACAAGCTAAGCACAGAATGACAAATATAGTATGTTTTCACTTATATGTGGGAGCTAAAAATGTGCATCTCATGAAGACAGAGAGTAGCTTGGTGGTTACCAGATGCCAGGAGGGGTAGCAAAAGGGAAACAAAAGAGAAGTTGACTAATGAGTACAAACATATGGTTTCATAGAAGAAATAAGACCTAGTGTTCAATGGATTAGAAGAGTGACTATAGTTTACAGTAATCTATTGTATATTTCAAAATAGCCAGAAGAGAATAATTTGAATGTTTCTAACATAAAGAAAAGACAAATATTTAAGGTGACAGATAGCCCAAGTACACAGATTTGATCTTTATAAATTAAATGAGTATATTAAATTATCGCATGTACCCTAAAACTATTTACATCTATTATGTATCAATTAAAAATTGTTAAAAATAAATTTGCAAAAACCAGAAAAATATATATACAAATAAATAATATAAATACACATTTATAGTATAAGAAGTATACTATATATACAATAGATTACTGTATGATGAAATGTACAATGAAATATACAATAGATTACTGTAGTCCAAGAAAGGTGACAGGTAACTACATTCTGATCATAAGACAACACAAACAGAGTAGACCCTCTATGGGTACAAAAGTCAAGACACAAAGATCTCTGTTTAAATCCAGCCAAAGTTAGGGCAAACTGCCATTCTCTTAACTTAATTCAAGATTATGCAATCAGTAAAAATCACAAATTTAAAAAATAATTCATATAACAAAGGCACAAATTGGTGAGAAGACCTGATAGCAGGATCATTGACATGGTCATCATCCCTCTTTCTATCCTTATATATAGACATAGACACCAGCACACTTCCACATGCATGGATATAAGTACCCTGCAATGAAGGAATACAGAGGGCAAGCATCTGATGTAATCATCACAAACTGAGGAAAGAGTCCATGCTATTAAAGCAATTTAAGTATTAACATATTTTGAACTGTAACGAAAGTAGATTTGAAAATAAGATGTAATGAATACTATAATATCATACTAACATTGAATTTATCATAGATGACAAAATGTCCTTGTGCTTCATTTGTAATGCATAATTTTCTCTTAGTAAGTGACTAAGATCAAAATATAATTGAAGATGTTTTCTTAGAAAACACTCAAATAATAATATGTACAGTTGCAGCATGCTTAAACATTTGCCTTAGACATTCAGACTTGGTGAGCTCCTTGTTTCTTCTACAGGGAAATGGGGGGAAATCAGACTTCCATCACAGAGTTCCTCCTACTGGGATTTCCCATTGGCCCAAGGATTCAGATGCTCCTCTTTGGGCTCTTCTCCCTGTTCTACATCTTCATTCTGTTGGGGAATGGGACCATCCTGGGGCTCATCTCACTGGACTCCAGACTCCACACCCCCATGTACTTCTTCCTCTCACACCTGGCGGTCGTCGACATCGCCTGTGCTTGCAACACGGTGCCCCAGATGCTGGTGAACCTCCTGCATCCAGCCAAGCCCATCTCCTTTGCTGGCTGCATGACCCAGATGTTTCTGTTTTTGAGTTTTGCACATACAGAATGTCTCCTCCTGGTGGTGATGTCCTATGATCGGTACGTGGCCATCTGCCACCCTCTCCGATATTCTACCATCATGACCTGGAAAGTCTGCATCACTTTGGCATTGACTTCCTGGATTTTAGGAGTCTTATTGGCCCTTGTCCATCTAGTGTTACTGCTACCACTGTCCTTCTGTGGACCCCAGAAACTTAATCACTTTTTCTGTGAAATTATGGCTGTTCTCAAACTTGCCTGTGCAGATACCCACATTAATGAGGTAATGGTTTTGGCAGGGGCAGTGTCTGTGCTGGTGGGACCCTTCTTTTCCACTGTAATATCTTATGTTCATATTCTATGTGCCATTCTAAAGATCCAGTCAGGAGAGGGGTGCCAGAAAGCCTTCTCCATCTGCTCCTCCCACCTCTGTGTGGTTGGACTCTTTTATGGCACAGCCATCATCATGTATGTTGAGCCCCAGTATGAGAGCCCCAAGGAGCAGAAGAAATATCTCCTGCTGTTTCACAGCCTCTTCAATCCCATGCTTAATCCCCTAATTTATAGTCTTAGGAACAAGGAAGTCCAAGGTACTCTAAAGAGGATGCTTGAAAAGAAGAGAACTTCATGAAAGCCTGAAAGAATAGTAAAATAGCTGGCTTCAAAGGGCTTTGAGATTACATCTGAACCCATCCCTACTCAGGATACATAATCACACTCTAGGGAACCCTTTCCATCTTCTTGAAATTTTCCTATGACTACCTCCCGAGAAAGCCCATTCTGCTTTCCTCTCTCCAGCATTGAAGGTCGGAGCTGCACAATTAATAAAAATATGTTTATACTAGCTGTATAGTGTACACACTTTTAATATAATTATGTGAAATATTCTGAAAGTTGGAAATAAATGTGTATCTTTTTGTTCTGTAAATAAGACTTGAAGGCGAATTTTTGTAGAATAAGGATATGGGAGTTAGGAGAGACTGATAACAAAGTCATTATTTAATTATTCTTAATTTAGAAAGTGCCGGCCGGGCCCGGTGGCTCACGCCTGTAATCCCAGCACTTTGGGAGGCCGAGATGGGCGTATCACGCGGTCAGGAGATCGAGACCATCTTGGCTAACACGGTGAAACCCCGTTTCTACTAAAAATACAAAAAATTAGCCGGGCGTGTTGGCGGGCGCCTGTAGTCCCAGCTACTCGGGAGGCTGAGGCAGGAGAATGGCGCGAACCCGGGAGAGGCGGAGCTTGCAGTGAGCTGAGATCGCACCACTGCACTCCAACCTGGGGGACACAGCGAGACTCCGTCTCAAAAAAAAAAAAAGAAAGTGTCATATTTAGGCCAGGCGTAGTGTCTCATGCCTGTAATCCCAGCACTTTGGGAGGCCAAGGCAAGGAGATCATGAGGTCAGGAGATTGAGACCATCCTGGCCAACATGGTGAAACCCCGTCTCTACTAAAAACACAAAAATTAGCCAGGCATGTTGGCGCAGACCTGTAATCCCAGCTACTTGGGAGGCTGAGTCAGGATAATTGCTTGAACCCAGGAGGTGGAGGTTGCAGTGAGCCACGATCGTGCCACTGCACTCCAGCCTGGGTGACAGAGCGAGACTCCATCTCAAAAAAAAAAAAAAAAAAAAAAAATGCTATATTTAAAAATAGGTCTACATATAAAATATTTGCACATATTTCTCTGGTGGTGACATTTTCTAAGGTATAATCCACGTAGATTAGAAAGAGCATGAGCCATGTCTTCACAGGAAAGAGAATGGAGAATATAACTGTAATGCAACTAACAAGAAAACCTGGGCAGATGTCATGCTAGTAAATATATAGACATATTGGGGCCTTCTCCGTTCCTTTTTCTCTGCTTGTGGAGTGCAGGGGAAAGCCATGGGATGTAGAGCTGAGAGGAAGAGAGCACAATGGGAATAACAGAGCTCATGGAAGAACTATATGTTTTCTCTCATGGGTTTGGCCAATTGTCTCCTATTGAAAATGATTAAAACTCAGAGGAGATAATCCTGAAAAGTAAGAACAGACTGTAACTGTTGTGGCTAGTTGATCAATATTACTACAGCTGGAAATTATCAGGAATAATTTAATTTTAAATTGAGGTATTTGAAGTAATTTTAATAATCTTTTTATTCAAACATGAAACTCTTCCACTTAGTTATAAAGTGATAGAAAATAATAATGAAGAAGTATTAGGAAAGGATGTATAAAGATACTTCTGTTTCTCAACTCTTCTCTCAAATTAAGTATAACTTAATTAAGCCTAAATATGCAAACTGTGTAAAAGGGAAATATTCAACTTTGTTAAAAAGATGTTTTCTGTGAAAAAGTATGTTGATGAGGAAAATACATGGATTTTTCTCTCACAAAGCATCCCTTTTGTTAGGACATCTGTTATTGCAGACACGATCACATAACCAAAAAAAAAGTGGTGGAGTAAAAACACATGTACTTTGGGTTCAGCTAGACCTGGGATTTTACAAAGTTCTGCCAGTTGCTAGACATGGAAACTTTTGTAATTTACTTAAATTCTTCAGAAATTATTATGTATAAAATGAGGTCAGTAATGCCAAGCTCACAGATTGTTGGGAAGATTAGAGGAAATACATGAAAATGTTTAGCAAGATCTATAACTCATAATAACACAGTAAGTAGTATTCATTAATATTATCCACTACATATACTTATTATGTCCTTAAAGAACTAGAACACCAACTTATAAATGCGATAACAAAATATCAGATTTCCCATTTTACCAGAAAGAAGGAGGAATGTTGCAAAATTTAGCTTTTTATCTGATACAAAATGCCATGATGTCAAATAATTTATGAAGTAAATGATTCATAGAGCTTTTCCTTTGCAATCTCAGTTCTCTGAAAAAGTAATGACTATTTTAAAATACGTGGATAAATACAATTCAAAATTGCTAAAATTCATATATGTGTGTGTATATATTACACACACACATACACACACACACCAGTGCTAGGTCCTGGAAACAAAAGGATGAATAGGGCATGTTTCCTATTACTTTATTCATGTGTAGTGGGAGAATTAAATGGATATATGATGGAAATTATCAACTTATATAATAAGTTAATAACTGAGCTCTGCCCAGGATGCTATTGTAGCCCAGAGGAAGGATAACTCCCCCAGAATGGGAGTGTTTCAGTAAGACTTCCTGGAGTGGAAGTCTGCATCACTCTGGCATTGACTTCCTGGATTTTAGGAGTCTTACTGGCCCTTGTCCATCTAGGGTTACTGCTACCACTGTCCTTCTGTGGACCCCAGAAAGTTAATCTTAAGTAAGCATAAGTAAGAGTTAGCCATCAGGGGCTGGGAGAAAGGCGTGGTGTGGCAGGAAGGGGTGTTCCATCCAATGAGTGAAAGAAGCAAAGACCCAAAGGGAGTAAGCAGCTTGTAAGCTGCGGGGGAAGCAAACATAGCTCAGGGTTTTCCAGGTATAAAATACAAGGCAGGGACTGTTGACAGGTGAGCTTGGAGAGAACAGGCATGGAGGAACACATATTCCAGGCTAATGACCCTGAAGTACGGCCTATATGAAATGCGAAGCCAGATTATAAGTATGAAAATGCCAAGTAATCAGACCTGAATTTAGAAAGATCTTCTGGAGCTATGAGGACTGAGTATTTGAATTGACCAAACTGATATCAGAGCTACTGTAATATAAAGGCTATCATATCAGTTGAAGCAAGAAATGCTGGCAGAGGCTGAACGGAAAAGTACACATGAGAATAAAGTGGGGGTGATTTCACTGGGAGATGATAAAGTAAAATGAGCATAATTTGGTGGTTGGTAAGTATAAAGAAGAAATGGAGGAAAGAATTTTTTTTTTTTGAGACAGTCTCCCACTATCACCCAGGTTGGAGTGCAATGGCGCGATCTTGGCTCACTGCAACTTCCGCCTCCTGGGTTCAAACGATTCTCCTGCCTCAGCCTCCCAAGTAGCTGGGATTACAGGGGTGCGTCACCATGCCCAGCAAATATTTTGTATCTTTAGTAGAAATGGGGTTTCACCATGTTGGCCAGGCTGGTCTCGAACTCCTGACCTCATGATCTGCCCACCTCAGCCTCCCAAAGTGCTGGGATTACAGGCGTGAGCCACCGCGCCCGGCCGAATAATTTTTTAAAAAACTTTTTAAATTAAAGACACACAGAGAAATGTATAAATCATAAGTTAAATTCAGTGAAAGATCATGAAGTAAACACATTATGTAACCACTTTCTGGGAGGAGAAATAAAACATTCTGGCCTTCCGGAGCTACCATCATGCTCTCTCCCAATTACTGCACCTTCCCTCCTCCCACAAGATACCTATTACCCTAACTTCTAATAGCACATATTAGCATTGTATTTTCTTGGACTTTATATAAATTGGATAGGTACATAAAGAGTGTACATTCTTTTCTATCTGCCTACTTTCACTCATTATTGTCTTTGTGAGATTCACCCAGGTTGCTGTATGTAGCATAATTTATTATTTTTCTTTGTTTTATAGCATTACATTGCACAAATATTTCATAATTTATTCACCACATTCCTAATGGATATTTGAATTGCCTACAATTTTGGCTATAACAAATAATTATTCCATGAATGGTATTATATGCACCTTTCAGGAGACATATATAATCACTTCTGTTGGCTACATATGAATGGGAATACTGGGTTATAAAAACTCTGGACTTTCGGTCAGGCGCGGTGGCTCACGCCTGTAATCCCAGCACTTTGGGAGGCTGAGGTGGGGGGATTACAAGGTCAGGAGATCGAGACCATCCTGGCTAACACGGTGAAACCCTGTCTCTACTAAAAATACAGAAAATTAGCCGGGCATGGTGGCAGGCGCCTGTAGTCCCAGCTATTCAGGAGGCTGAGGCAGGAGAATGGTGTGAACCCGGGAGGCGGAGCTTGCAGTGAGCCAAGATCGCGCCACTGCACTCCAGCCTGGGCGACAGAGCAAGACTCCGTCTCAAAAAAAAAAAAACCAAACAAAAAACAAAAAACAAAAAAAACCCTCTAAACTTTCATCTGCTTTGGAATGAACTCTTGAACACTTGAAAGTCAGCCTATAGAATTGTTATTATTATTTACTCATGACCTGCAGTGTGTCTCACACTGAGCTCTATATTGTAAATACAATGATGAGCTCTCTATATATATACAGTTTCTGCCCTTTGGTGTTTCATCCCTCCCTATCTTTCTCCTTGCTGGTGCTATGAACCTCTGACTTGGTTGGATGGCCCCAAAGACCTCTTGTACGCAGTTTTTTCTCTTGCACCATGATGTTTTCCTCTGAAATCACTATCCTTACTTTTCTCATATTTGCATCTACCACCTCTTAGACAATAGCTGACTTTCATGGGCACTGTGTTACTCTGGATTGAAAAGAAAAATCTGGCTGTGAAAATCTGGGTATAGATTGACTCTTTGTGCTTGCATATTTGCTATAATTATCTTAAGCCCATTGGAAAACTCTAAGTTTGAATAATTACAGTGTGGCTCTGTTTGTAGCATGTAACTTATTTTCAAAAGAGAATAACATGGCTCCCTTCTGCGATTATTTAGTTTTTGCATTTCTCATTTCTGTTTCCAGGTATAGAAAATCATCTTACGACAAGACACCTACAAATGCTTGGTAGAATGTTAAGCAAACCAACATCACTTTAAACACAGAGCTGTGTCTGCAGGATAGTCAATAAAATTCTCAAGAGGACAAAGATTAGACAGAAAATAAATGGACAATTATGAGAACACAAGCTAGCAACTAGCAGAAAAACAAGTTAGGGAAAAGGAAGACTATACCTGCTTTTAGGGTATTTGTCAATCCCCCAAATCACAGATTAAAATGACTCCAGAGGTCATATTCTATAAACCCTTCACCTGTGTAAGGTGTTATGTTAGAGTAAGAATGACTTCATAAAAACTGGAACCTCTACCCATTGCTACTAGGAATCAATAATAAGAATTGTGACTGACATTTGATTGAAGCTAAGGAATTCAGAGGAAAATAAAATATTATTTAAATTGTTGAAAGAATTAACTGCCAACCTAGAATTCTACATCCAGAAGATATAATTCAAATTCCAGATGAAAGAAAGATGTTATCACAGAAGATAAGAAAGAAAAAAAGAAACACCTGAGAGTGTTCATGCACTTCAGGAGACATGAAAGGAGATTTTTTCTGGCTGAAGAAATGCTCCCGGTGGTGGTAATGAGTGGTTGTGTTTTATGCTCCTGAACACGATGATTTTTTTTGTGTCCTTGGTTTTTTTAAGTGAGGCTGTGATACGACCATGATATGCCTATGTTATATTTTCTTTGCATTTATCCTGCCGTGAATTGTTAAACTTTCTAAATTCATGGAAGGGTTGACTTTATATATTAGAAATGCTCAGACAAAATGTGATTTGGGCCCACTTTATTTTCTCTTCCTCTTGGGAATATGATGGCTTTTTTTTTTTTTTTTTTTTTTTTGAGATGGAGTCTCACCCTGTCGCCCAGGCTGGAGTGCAGTGGCAAGATCTTGGCTCACTGCAAGCTCTGCCCCCCGGGTTCACGCCGTTCTGCCTCAGCCTCCCGAGTAGCTGGGACTACAGGCGCCGGCCACCACACCCGGCTAATATTTTGTATTTTTAGTAGAGACGGGGTTTCACCGTGTTAGCCAGGATGGTCTCGATCGCCTGACGTCGTGATCCACCCACCTCGGCCTCCCAAAGTGCTAGGATTACAGGTGTGAGCCACCGCGCACGGCCTATGATCGACTTTTAACATCAACCTACATAATCTGCTCCATATCTGTTATTTTGCTTTTATGCGTTTATCTGCATGTTTTCTATTTATCTTTACTTGACTTTAATAATCTTCTAATGAATCAGAATAATCAGTTAAATTATCCAATGTTTCTTAATTTCAGATATTACAGTTTGTTGTTTTAGAATGTATATTTGATTATTTCTATAGATTATATTTATCTGTGGAATATGACAATTTTTTCAATTTTTTATATCTCTGCCTCCATTTTCTTCAAAATATGAATTATTGTTACTTTGAAGCTTTTATTCAGAGCTTTGGTATCTGTGTTATGTTTGGCAGTCTCCCAGTGACTACATTCTCTCTTGATTATTGATCAGGATTTTTTCTTTTTTTTCAAGTTTTCAATGAAAAGTTGTAGAGGCTTTCTGTTACGTAATTTTCCTCTAAAGATTTTTGGTATTTTTTTTTTCATAATTACGATTGTGGCAGATCTACTGTTGTTTGTAGGGCATAATTTTTCTTTCTATAATGTGGTCTTTATCAAAATCTCTCAACCCTGGTAGATTGTAACTCCAACATCCCCAGCACTTTGAAATCTCTAAAATCACTTTTCAGTTCTGTTCAGCACTTCTCAGCAGTCAGCCCCACAGAAACCATCCTTTGCTATGCCTCCAGGAATCTTGCATGTTTGGATTCAGCCTAGACTTAGGAGAAACACCTATGCATACTTTGGAAGTTCCTTTTGTACATATTCTTCTTCAGTGCCCTACCCTGAAATCTCAGTTTCCACATTGGCCCTCAACTTCCCTGTTATTTGTACCCAAGGAGACTTCAGCTTTCTCCTTGGACTCCGTTTTGCTAGTTGCTGCTTGGAAAATGACTCTTGGGAGGAAGTCTATTTGAATGTGAGGCTTGTGTCATATTTCCCTTCTCACAAGGATCACATCACTGTACTATCTACTTTCCTGCAACTGAAAATGGCTGTTCCATATATTTCATTTAGTTTTATA
This sequence comes from Pan paniscus, assembly GCF_029289425.2. Taxonomy (NCBI): domain Eukaryota; kingdom Metazoa; phylum Chordata; class Mammalia; order Primates; family Hominidae; genus Pan; species Pan paniscus. The sequence continues at coordinate 180,798,159 of NC_073255.2, forward strand.
TTTACGGTGGGAGGGAAAGAATGATACTACTCCAAATTCCTTACAGTATTTTCTTCTATCTCACTTCTTGATTTTCTGACCTTTTTAGGGCTGGTAATCTGGCTGTTACCAATCTATATTCTCTATAGTTATTGCATGAAAATTAGTGACTGAATTTACTAAGGACACAATTACTTCTAAGACACACTCATTAGAAGCTTAAGCTCACATCGGATTGATTTGGCAGCTTTAGCTTGCTTGAGAAAGCACTGAATTTTGTGAAAGAAAAAAATTATTTGGCAAATTAATGTTCAGGACTTGGCAAATGTTTCATAAGTTAACTAATGAGTGAAGTGGCGGAAAGAGATTGTGCCAGTTTAAAGAGGCATGTGTGTCCAACCAGTTCAGTTCTTAGTTTTGTTTTTTAGAGTAGAGTTTGTATTTGTAGTTAGGTAAGAATTGGGACACAAGAAGAAACAAGAGAGGACTCAAATTACTAAAATCAGGAAAGAAAAAGGGGACATTGCCACTTCCTTTATGGAAATAAAATGTTTATAAGAAATATGAGCAATTTTATGCCAAAAAATTAGATAATCTAGATGAAATGAACAAATTCTTAGAAAGATACAAAGTGTAATACTGACTCAATAGGAAATAAAATGTAAATAGAACTATAAAAGTAAAGAAATTGCATTGATAATTTTAAAACTTTTTAAAAAGAAAATCCCAGAACTGCGTGGCTTCCCTGATGAATCCTACTAAAGGTTTAATGAAAAATTAACACTAAATCCTTCACGAAGCCTTCCAAATAGAGAATGGAATACTTCCCAGTTCATCCTCTGAGGCCAGTATTATATTCATACCAAAACCAAGAAAAATATATTACAAAAAAGAAAACTAAAGAACAGTACCCCTTTTTATATACATGCCCAAATCCTGAACAATATGTAATACTAGCAAACGAGTTTAAATTGCATATCAAAGGTTTTACATATTATGACCAAACTGGATTCATCCCTAGAATCTGAGGTTGCTTTCATATCCAAATACCAAATCAATAAAGTATACCACATTAATTACATAAATGAGAAAAACAACATGATCATTTTAATAGCCAAATTAAAGCATTTGACAAATCTAATAATAATAAAAATACTCAACAAAATAAAAATGAAGAGTACTTTCTCAACCTGTCAAAAGGCATAGATGAAAAAGCTCACAGCTAACATTGTACTTAATGGTGAAAGATAGAATGCTTTTTCTAAGATCAGGAACAATACGTGGATGTCCACTCTCACCACTTTGATTCAACATTGTACTGGAGGTGTATAGTGGGACAGTTAGACTTGTCTGTTCCAATAGCTTGGAACCTTAGCCATGAGATAGCAATACCAGCTTGCCAGTTTGACTTTGCCCCAACAGATAATCCAATGAAGACTGTGAACCAAATTTTTGGGTAAAGCAGTCTCCATGGCAGTTTGATTTTTAAAGGCCAAACCTCCCCAGACTCCATAGATCCACTGGGGCCAAACAGTACCAAAGGAGGGTGTCATACATTAACCAGGCCCCCTGCTTAGAACTGCAGCACAAAAGCCTGGATACATGCAATGCTATTCCACTTTCCCAGTAGACATTGAACCCCAGGTTCCAAATAATGTTGGGGCCAAGCAGCATTGCAACTGTGAGAGAAAATTCTAAGGAGGGCTTAATACTAGACTGCAGAACCTCTGCCAAGAGCGTCCTCTTTGGAGAGTTTGAGGTCTAGAGGATTCCCCGGGGTGTCCTCCTGTGGGGTCCAGTCTTAGAGTTCCAGATCTCTCTGGCCTCAGGTGGGCACTGGTGCCACCTTGCATGCATTCCCTCCAGAGCCTACTATGAGCTTTAGAAGAATAGCCATGAACTGTAATGTGAACTGGATGCTGGGTGGGCCTTTTTGTTCCTTAGCCAGTTGAGTGGATAAGGGAAGATTTTAGCATAAAAAAAGAATGTTCAAGTTGCTTGAAACACGTGCGAGTTTGCTGTGAGCTGGTGCACCACATGTAGGGATCAGGGACCACGCGTGGAAAATATGTATATATATATAAAAGTTTTTCCCTCTATGGGTAGGGTAATTATAACCTCATTCCTAGGCCTTAAGACACTACCAGGGAGTGACCCCAGCCAATTGCCCTCAATTTCCAAGGAGCTACTAGGAAACAGCACTGAAAGACTGAAAAAGAAAGAGAGGGAAAAAAATGAAAAAGATCCTGGTCCCTTAAGCGAACCGGCGGCGGCGGTCAGTCTTCTCCACATGGAAAGCCCCTAGTTTCCCTGGTCATGGCCAGAAACCTGCAGTTGCTTCCATGTTTAGTTGCTGCCCACCAAGGGTCCCGGTTTGGAAAGAAAAACAGAAAGAGATTCCCCTGTATGGAGCAGAAGGAAAAGAATAAATCCCAAACTTTGGGCTTACCTCTTACTCCTGGGTGGCTCGCCAAAATATGCTAACGGTGGAGGGTGTCCAGGTTCTTGGCATCTGGAACAAAAGAATTGGACAAAATGCACAAACAAAGAAACGACAAAGGGCTTTATTGAAAATGAAAGTATACTCCACAATGTGGGAGCCGGCCTGAGCATCAGGGTTCAAAGGCCCTGTTACAGGGATTTTGTGAGTTTAAATGCCCTCTTCTTGGGGTACACCCCACTTAAATGAAGAGGATGAAGTAAAGTTAGAAAGTCATTTATGGTGTATGCCCTATGGAGAGGATATTTCCTGTTATAGCTGAAGTATGAATCGGCCTTATGTTTCCTCCCTCCAGACCCTATTTTCCCTCCCCACTGATCACCCTCATAATACTAAAATTTCTTATTAAAGTAGCTACAGAAGATTTTGAAGCACTTGATTCTAGTAAGTGTAGGGAGATACTTTAGGCCTGAGGGTATCATTAATAAAATAAGTAAGAGAAATAGTTCCTTATAATATCTCTCTTTAAAATCAGAAATGACAGAAAAATCTTGGAAATTACAGGTAGGGATTGATGAGAAATATATTATATTGTAATTCAAATATACTTTTTTAAAGGGAGTGTCCTAGCGGCATCCTCTTCAAATAAGGGTCCAACTGAGATGAAAAATCATGAACTTAAAATTCATTATGGCTCTGTGTTTTTCTCCAAGTCTGTTGTCTACATGACAGACGCGTCATTTGTCTGTCATATAATTTTAATCAAACACCGAAATGCTTAGAGTTGAGAGATCTTTATTATTATTATTTTGAAACAGAGTCTTGCTCTCTAGCCCAGGCTGGAGTGCAGCGGCACCATCTCGGCTCACTGCAGCCTCTGCCTCCCGGGTCCTGGTTCAAGCAATTCTCCTGCCTCAGCCTCTCGAGTAGCTGGGATTACAGGCACGTGCCAACATGCCAAGCTAATTTTTGTATTTTTAGTAGAGATGGGGTGTCACCATGTTGGCCAGGCTGGTCTTGAACTCCTGACCTTGTGATCCCCTGCCTTGGCCTCCCAAAGTGCTGGGATAACAAGCATGAGCCACTGCACCCGGCCAAGAGATTTTTTAAAAATTGAATCTAAAGGTAGGATACATATTTGGAAGAAAAGATATGTTTTTAAAATGGAACAAATAGAGAGTGGCTTGAAATTGAAGGAAAGGAAAAAAGCACAGGGGAAATAGAATCTGATCTCTATGAGCTTCCAAATTTAAAAATACACTGCAATGGAAATTTTTGCAATTCACACACAATAAGACTTTCGGCAGACCAAGACTCCTCTCCTTGGAGGAGATACAGTCCTCTGAGGTGCTGCCTTAACAAGCTCCATGGGGGCCACATTTATCACATCATCAAATTTCAACGTTTTTGAAAGGGGGGTGTGTAGGCAGGCAAAATTTTGAGATCACAATAAGTCTAGATGCTTGGAGACTGTGCCATGTGACATAACCCATATAAGGTGACTTATCTGTGAAATGTTCATGCCAAGATTCTCCTGGGTAGAACAACCTTGCCATTCTTCGCGAGTTCTCACTTCTTTGCATAAGCAGGAACACAAGTGCACATGCGTGCACACACACAAACAGAGGCATACACACCCACCCCACACCTACACACACTGACAGTCATACGAATAACAAAGCTGGAGGATAGAGAGGAGAGGGGAAGGTGTTACACTGCTCAGTAGGGAAGACATAGGATGGTGGGAAGACGCTTCATATGTTGTTCTCTGGACTCCACAGGTATGTCTCTGGATAATGGGCCTCTTTTAAGTAATCAGAGTATAAAGTCTACATATCTAGAAGCCCCCTGAACATCCCTGGGTCCTGTCCCAGTCCTCAGGATAGAAAGGGATCTGGGACTCATCGTCTACCCAACCTGCTTCAGGTGCAGGCAATTCAGCTCCAACCTTTCCCCATCTCTGTGTTTTCCTGTGCATTCAAGGGCAATTTGAGGCAAATACCATAAATAGTATCTTCCTTTGTATTAATCATTATTTATACACTGATTAGTGGTTTCCAGGAGAAGAGCAAGGCAGAAGACTGGCAGAAATGTTCAGGTTTAGGATGGAGGAAAAAAAGAGAGAGACAGAGCGAGAACACCTTCACGGAGACCCCTTCCTGGCACTATGCCAGGTCTCAGAGTAACATCTGATACTTACAGTGTCAAAACGTTACATAGGTTTCAGACTTGCCTTTGTCCCACCCTTTTCCTATCACTTGTGGGAAGGAGCTGGTAGCAGTAGATCACTCTGGTTCATGGTGTCAAACTGGAAGAGGCATAAGAGTCATATACATATTCCTGCTGCCTCCTTTACAAATGAAGGAGGTGAAGCTCCAGGTGTTACGTAGTTTTTCCTGTGATTTCTTCATTTCTTCTTCTACCGAGAATCATCTGCTTCTGCTACATCCTAGGAATACCCTCCAGCCAGCAAAGTAACATTAGGGTTCCTTTTCTTTGTTGCCCTGGAGGGAGATGTCAGGTGCCGGGGGAAAGTCCTAGAGTTATTTGACAAGGATTTCTCTCCTATTTCTTCTAATAGCAGAGAAGCCCATATAGGTGCCAGACAAGCCAGATAAGCTTTTCCTGATTTGTGTACCAGGAATGGTTGTCTTCATCTTATGGAAACCCTTTATCAGATCCTAGAGTGGGATAACTTGACTATGGTGTCACATATTAAATTTTGGGGAAAAGTCCTGGCTAGTGGAAATACGGTAAAATATTCCTACTACAAAAATAACTTCTCTGATTCACATGTATCTGGCAACACATTCAGTGAAAATTTTGCTTTTAAAAAATAAACACAATTGAATGCATTCTTATTCCCTTTACATCCATTTAAAGGGAGAGATGCTTCTCACTTTTGAGAAGGAAGTTTTTTAAAATAATGTGTTTTCTTACAATTTAAAAATGGAAAAGGAAAACAGAATCCTGTCTGTATTTGTAACACTGTAATGACACAATCTTTTCAGTGTGGATTATGTTTAAGAAACGTTCGCTACTCTCAAAAACATACCCCTAGCTTGTATTCTGGAGAGTTTGTTTTGATCCTTCCTATTTAGATCTAAAATTGACCTGATGTTTATTTTTGTGCATGGTGTGTGGTAGGGACCATGTTTTGGTGTTCTTCGACATGGACAGCCAACCGACACAGCATAATATTATTTTTCAAAAACACCAGTGCCAACTTTGTCTTAGACCAAGAGTGTGCATATTCTTCTGGATTTTGTTTTGTTTTGTTTTGTTTTGAAACAGCGTCTCGCTCTGTCTCCCAGGCTGGAGTGCAGTGGCATGATTTCGGCTCACTGCAACCTCTGCCTCCTGTTCAAGCAATTCTCCTGCCTCAGCCTCCCACATAGCTGGGACTACAGATGCCCAACACCACGCCCTGCTAATTTTTGTATTTTTAGTAGAGACAGGGTTTTGCCATGTTGGCTGGGCTGGTCTCGAACTCCTGACCTCAAGTGATCCACCCACCTCGGCCTCCCAAAGTGCGGGATTACAGGTGTGAGCCACCACGCCCAGCCGTTCTTCTGGATTTTTGAGTTAACCACTCTGTGTCACTGGTATATTTGTTTATCCTTCTTCCACTGCCACATTCACTCAATTGCTGTGGCTTTATAAGTCTGGAGAGTCAATGGAGTAAGTTCTTCCATTCATTCTTATTTCTCAAGATTTCCTTGGCTATTCTGGACCTTCTGCATTTCATATAACATTTAGAGTACAATTATTAATTTTCATTGATAAAAAAACTTGCTGGTATTCTGATTTGAATTTCATTGAAAGTATAGATCAAATTGAATAGATTTAGAATCTTTACAAAACTTCCAATCTATAAACACACAATTATATTAATGTATACGTGCATATATACATCTTATTAATTTTGTATATTGACCTTGAATCCAGAAGTTTTTATAAATACACAGTAATTTTAATAGTTCATTGATTGAGTTTAAAATTTTTCTACAAACAAAATCATGGTGGTGTAAATAATGACATTTGATATTCTTCATTTTAATTCTTATGCTTCTTACTCTTTCTTTTGGTGTTATTACTGGCTACTTTATGAATCAACATTAAATAGAAGTGGTTAATATCTTCTTCTTCTTCAAAGAACACCAAAACATGGCCCTTACCACACACCATGCACAAAAATAAACACCAGGTCAGTTTTAGATCTAAATAGGAAGGATCAAAACAAACTCTCCAGAATACAAGAGGAGCACCTTATATTCTAATGCAAGGGGAAAGCTTTTAAACATTCACCGTTAAGTATAATGTTTCTCTTGGTTTTATGGATATTCTTTTTCAGATTTAGGAAAGGTTTTTTTCTATTTGAATCTTGCAGTCTTTTCATAGGGCATAAATTCTGAATTGTCCATTCTTTGTGGATTTTTCTTTTCATTATTATTGTATAGTATCACCTACATGCTTACACATGCTGATAACAAAATTGCTACTACCAGTTTCTACAACATGTTTTTCATTATTTTATTTTTAATCTCTGTGTGGGGGTGTGCGTGTGCATGTGTGTGTGTGTGTGCGTGTGTGTGTGTGTGCGTCTGCGTCTGTGTGTGTGTGTTAGAGAGAAAAAAAGAGAATTTATGTTTAAGGGGTTTAGGTGTGGCACATAAGGATTTTGTAACCCGATTTTCTGTTTTCAACTAAAGTGCCTAACTCTGTCTTTTAATGCCCTATAAGTACATATAATGTGATAATTCATATACACAGACTTATTTATACTTGCTTATTTTGTGTTTTCTATTTGTCAAAAAAAAATTGCTTTTTTTTCTTTTTTGGCCTGCTGTTGGATTGATAATGCTTTCAAATTTCTTTTATTTACTTTGTAATTTTGGAAACCATATATTTTGTTTATTTTTTATGATTCTCATTAATTGCTAATATACAAGTTTAATACATTATTTTAACAAATCTAAAGTCACTCCTAGTTTCAATTTTCATCAAGAGTCTTAGCATTCTTTATTTTTCACACATCTCCCTCTGTTTACTTATTATTTCCAAAAGATTTAATTTTACCCTTTCAGAACACCAAAATAATCATTTTATAGCCCATTGTTTATAAAATTTACTGAGATATTCTATTTGAAATTATGTGTAAATATTGTTTTCATATATTCGATTTACCTCTGGGTTCACTTTTGTTCTTATTAAGGAATATAGGGCTATATTGAGGATCTGTAGGTCCTCAGTGCCCTTCTGATTTGTATATCCAATAATATCTTACTTTGCTCTCATTCATTCAAGAGAGTTACTGCAGATATAAAATCGTGGAATGACAGCTTCTCCCCTTCTTGACAAAGTAACAACAGTAGCTCATTATCTTCTGAACTCTTCTTGTTGATGAGAAGTCTCTGTCAGTGGAATTGTTGCTCTTATTAGATCATTGTCTTTTACCTTTGATAATTTTTAATATTACCTCTTACTACCAGAAAAATTAAATTTTAAGAGAATATAACAAAGGCTTTAAGAGACAAATAAAATTATAGTTTCTATTAGAAATCAAAAAGGTTATGAAACAAAAAGGCACTATAATGAACCAAGAAATATGTGTAGATATGTATTATAGACATATATAAATATATATATTTATATGTATACATATATATGTGTATCAACTTAAAAATCTAAGAAAAACAAAGTTATTAAATTTTTAAAAATTAAGATGAGATAAATTTTAAACTGATGTCAGTCATAGGATAAACTCTGTAGGTTTTATGGATACTCTTTTTCTTTTTTTAACTTTTAAATTCAGGTGTACATATGCAGGTTTGTTACATAGGTAAATTCATGTCATAGGGTTTGTGGTACAGATTATTTCATCACTCAGGTATTAAGCCTAGTACCCATTAATTGTTTTTCATGATCCTCTCCCTCCTCTCACCTTCTGCCTTCTGATAGGCCCCTGTGCCTGTTGTTTCCCTCTATGTGTCCATGTGTTCTTATCATTAAGCTCCCACATATAAATGAGAATATGTTGTATTTGATTTTCTGATCCTGTTTTCGTTTCCTAAGGATAAAGACCTTCAGCTCCGTCCATGTTCCTACAAAGACATGATCTCATTCTTTTTCATGGCTGCATAGTATTCCATGGTGTATATGTACCACATTTTCTTTATCTAGTCTACCAGTTTTTAATATTTAGGTTGATTCCATGTCTTCACTATTATGAATAGTGCTGCAGTAAATGTACATGTTTATGTGTCTTTACAATGGAATGATTTATATTTCTTTGGGTGTATACCCAGCAATGGGATTGCTGAGTCAAATGGTAATTCTGTTTTCAGTTCTTTAAGAAATCTCCAGGGCTGGGTGCGGTGGCTCATGCCTGTAATCCCAGCATTTTGGGAGGCTGAGGCGGTGGATCATTTGATGTCAGGAGTTCAAGACCATCCTGGTCAACATGGTGAAACCCTGTCTCTCCTAAAAATACAAAAATTAGCCAGTGTGATGGCGTGTGCCTGTAATCCCAGCTACTCAGGAGGCTGAGGCAAGAGAATCGCTTGAACTTGGGAGGCGGAGTTTGCAGTGAGCCAAAATTGTGCCATTGCACTCCAGTCTGGGCAACAGAACAAGACTCCGTGTCTAAATAAATAAATAAGAAAGAAAGAAAAAGAAAAGAAATCTCCAAACTCCTTTCTGCAGTGATTGAATTAGTTTACATTCTCACCAACAGTGTATAAGTGTTCCCTTTTCTCTCTGCAGCCTTGCCAGCATCTGCTATGTTTTGACTTTAACAGTAGCCCTTCTGACTGATGTGAGATGATATCTCATTGTGGTTTTGATTTGCATTTATCTGATGATTAGTGAGGATGAGAATTTTTTCATATGTTTGTTCGCTGCTTGTATGTCTCCTTTTGAAGTGTCTGTTCATACCATTTGCTTACTTTTTAATGGGATTTTTTTTGTAAATTTGTTTAAGTTCCTTTCAGATGCTGGATATTAGACCTTTGTCAGATGTATAGTTTACAAATAATTTCTTCCATTCTGTAGATTGTCTATCTACTTTGTTGATAATTTCCTTTACTGTGCAGAACTCTTTAGTTAATTGGATCCCATTTGTCAATTTTTGCTTTTATTGCAATTGCTTTTGGCATCTTCATCATGAAATTTCTGTCCATTTCTATGTCCAGAACAGTACCACCTACATTTTGTCTTCCAAGGTTTTTATTGCTTTGGGTTTTATATTTAAGTCTTTAATCCATCGTGAGTTGATCTTTGCATATGGTGTAAGGAAGGGGTCCAGTTTCAATCTTCTGCATATGGCTAGCCAGTTCTCCCAGCACCATTTATTGAATAGGGAGTCCTTTCCCCATTGCTTTTTTCAGTCAGCTTTGTTGAAGATCAGATGGTTGTAGGTGTAAGGCCTTATTTCTGGGTTCTCTATTCTCTTCCATTGGTCTATGTGTCTGTTCTTGTACCAGTACTGTGCTGTTTTGGTTACTGTAGCCCTGAAGTATAGTTTGAAGTCAAATAGCATGATGCCTCCAGCTGTGTTCTTTTTGCTTAGATTTGCCTTGGCTATTTGGGCTCTTTTTTTTGTTTCATATGAGTTTTAAAATAGTTTTCTCTAGTTCTGTGAAGAATATCATCGGTAGTTTGATAGGTATGCCATTAGGCAGTATGGCCATTTTAACAATATTGATTCTTTCTATCAATGAGCATGGAATGTTTTTCCATTTATTTGTGTCATCTCTGATATCTTTGAACAGTGTTTTTTAGTTCTCATTGTTGAGATCTTTCACCTCTCTGGTTAGCTGTATTCCTATGTATTTTATTCTTTTTGTGGCAATTGTGAATGGGATTGCATTCCCGATTTGGCTCTTGGCTTGATTGTTGTTGGTGTATAGAAATTCTAGTGATTTTTGTATGTTGATTCTGTAGGTTTTATAGGTACTCTTTTTCAAATTAAGGAATTTTTTTTTCTATTTAAATTTTGCAGTCCTTTAGTCTGAGTAGTAAATGAGTAATGAAAAAAATGTATTTTGCAGTTCTTTTGTAGGAAATAAATTCTAAATTTTGTATTCTTTGTGAATTTTGTTTTGAAGAAAATGTCAAGAACATGGTGAAGAGTGAAAGAGACAAAAAAAATCTTAAAGGGCAGATAAGAGACATACAAGATATGTTGATAGATGATAATATTGATCCAATAGAAATTCCAGAAAGTCTATGCACAGTGAAACGTAGAGTATGGAGGAAAGACAGTCATCCACGAAAATTGTCGGTCATTTACATTTATTTAGAATTTATTTTTTATTTATTCTATTTTGTTCTCAGGGTTCATTTTTAATCTAAAGACTCAGGTCATCTTCAGTTATGAAAATTTCAATTTGCTTGAGTATAAATTTACCTTTATTGTATTCATTAAGTGGAATGCATTTTTTTAGTGATTTAAAGACAAATTGTTTTCAATTCTCGAACATTTTTGGTGAAATCTCTTCAAATATTGTTTCTTCCCCATTTTCTTCATTCTTTTGCTTAGGAAACTATCACATCTAAATTTAGCCTCTCAATCATTTATGTCTCTAAGTGGTGCTTTCAAAATGTTATCCCTTTGCCTGTCTGTATTAAAATCTGGGTAGATTCCTTCATGACATCTTCCACTACACAACTTCTTCCCTTTAATGGTAGATGTGGACATTATCCTCTTTATTGTTTTTTAAAATTGTGTGTTATATTTCTCTTTTTTTTTTAATACTTTAAGTTTTAGGGTACATGTGCACAACGTGCAGGCTTGTTACACATGTATACATGTGCAATGTTGGTGTGCTGCACCCATTAACTCGTCATTTACATTAGGTATATCTCCTAATGCTATCCCTCCCCCCACCCCCCACCCCACAACAGGCCCCAGTGTGTGATGTTCCCCTTCTTGTGTCCAAGTGTTCTCATTGTTCATTTCCCACCTATGAGTGAGAACATGCGGTGTTTGGTTTTTTGTCCTTGTGATAGTTTGCTGAGAATGATGGTTTCCAGCTTCATCCATGTCCCTACAAAGGACATGAACTCATCATTTTTTATGGCTGCATAGTATTCCATGGTGTATATGTGCCACATTTTCTTAATCCAGTCTATCATTGTTGGACATTTGGGTTGGTTCCAAGTCTTTGCTATTGTGAATAGTGCCACAATAAACATACGTGTGCATGTATCATCACTGGCCATCAGAGAAATGCAAATCAAAACCACAATGAGATACTGTCTCACACCAGTTAGAATGGCGATCATTAAAAAGTCAGGAAACAACAGGTGCTGGAGACGATGTGGAGAAATAGGAACACTTTTACACTGTTGGTGGGACTGTAAACTAGTTCAACCATTGTGGAAGTCAGTGTGGCAATTCCTCAGGGATCTAATACTAGAAATACCATTTGACCCAGCCATCCCATTACTGAGTATATACCCAAAGGATTATAAATCATGCTGCTAAAAGACAATTGTGTGTTATATTTCTTACTGCAAAAGTCTATAACTGATTTGTTTTTATATACTAATTGTATTTTCCTGGCTATTTTATTTTTCTCAATTTATGTGTCATTTTAGAAAATATTATGTCTTCATTAATTTATTAAAGCATCCTAATCATCCTTATATTAGAGTCTTTGGAAGGTTGTTCTATACATTTAATTGCATCTTCAATGAATTTAAGGTTCTAATTATTTACTTTGTTTTCCCTTTTTAGTGTTAAATTTGTGTTTAAAAACAAACATGTTTATTAGGCAAATTTTGAGTGGAGGAGTTTTTGTTTTTATTGCTGTTATTATTATTATCATTATTATTATTTGATTTTCCTATCTTGTTTCTCCCTCTTGTGGTCTTTAGATTTTGTTGTTCTTCACCTGACTCCAAGGGCCCCTTATAAAAATCAGGTCTTATAACACTTTCTCAGGTTCTGTTGATCAAATTATAGAGCCAGCAAGCATATTGACTTCTTGAAAGTCACTTTATCCATCAAGCCAATAGTTGTTTTAAAACTTCTTTCATGGCCCCAATCCAAGCCCTGAGCTTCAAACAACCACATCAGTACCACATCTCACAACAACTTGCCTTAACCCCATAAAAGCTAAGTTCCAGGTATTACTGTCTGCTTCCAGACTTGGAGCATATTATGTTTCTGATTCATTTCCAGTGTATGAAGGAGTTGTCACATTTTAAACTCTTTAGGGTTTGCATTTTGTATTTTATCTCTCATATCCATGTATTTGAAGTAGAGGAGAAATTGGGAACACATCTTGAGCAAAAATCTTCACTCTCTTCTTATGTAAATATGTCATCAGTAGAGTAGGTACAATGATAAAATTGTTCAGTGTCACTGAGCTCAACTTCTGGGAGAAAATAAAGATTGGTGAAAACAGTGGTAAATGAAAGAGGACCAGCCTCTATCTATTGCCTCATTAGATTTAGCTGATTATTGCTTTCAATGAATATCATGAAATGACAAATCTTCTATTTTTCTCAAAAGAATCTAGAGACACCAATTTTATCATGAAATCGCCTAGTTTTTAATATTAGTCAATAACTACAGATTTTAAATATCTCTAAAAGCCAAATTTGTAAGTCAACGTCATAGGACTTTGGGCTGGATGGACCCATGAAATACTGATTTGTGGCCTCTGGCATAAAATTCATGCTCTATAATGAAATGTTTTTTATTTTTTCCCATTAGCTGTGAAATTTCTGTCTTAAGTACATCACAGGATTTTTCTGTCACGAGAACATGGAAAGCAATCAGACCTGGATCACAGAAGTCATCCTGTTGGGATTCCAGGTGGACCCAGCTCTGGAGTTGTTCCTCTTTGGGTTTTTCTTGCTATTCTACAGCTTAACCCTGATGGGAAATGGGATTATCCTGGGGCTCATCTACTTGGACTCTAGACTGCACACACCCATGTATGTCTTCCTGTCACACCTGGCCATTGTGGACATGTCCTATGCCTCGAGTACTGTCCCTGAGATGCTAGCAAATCTTGTGATGCACAAAAAAGTCATCTCCTTTGCTCCTTGCATACTTCAGACTTTTTTGTATTTGGCGTTTGCTATTACAGAGTGTCTGATTTTGGTGGTGATGTGCTATGATCGGTATGTGGCAATCTGTCACCCCTTGCAATACACCCTCATTATGAACTGGAGAGTGTGCACTGTCCTGGCCTCAACTTGCTGGATATTTAGCTTTCTCTTGGCTCTGGTCCATATTACTCTTATTCTGAGGCTGCCTTTTTGTGGCCCACAAAAGATCAACCACTTTTTCTGTCAAATCATGTCCGTATTCAAATTGGCCTGTGCTGACACTAGGCTCAACCAGGTGGTCCTATTTGCGGGTTCTGCGTTCGTCTTAGTGGGGCCGCTCTGCCTGGTGCTGGTCTCCTACTTGCACATCCTGGCGGCCATCTTGAGGATCCAGTCTGGGGAGGGCCGCAGAAAGGCCTTCTCTACCTGCTCCTCCCACCTCTGCGTGGTGGGGCTTTTCTTTGTCAGCGCCATTGTCATGTACATGGCCCCCAAGTCAAGCCATTCTCAAGAACAGAGGAAGATCCTTTCCCTGTTTTACAGCCTTTTCAACCCGATGCTGAACCCCCTCATCTACAGCCTTAGGAACGCAGAGGTGAAAAGGGCTCTAAAGAGAGTCCTTTGGAAACAGAGATCAATGTGAAGAATCACTTGAGATATCCTGAGTGTGTAAGCATGGTTCTCATGACCCTGCGTCCTGAAATTTCCTTTTTAGTTCTTTAATTTACCACACCCAATACTGTTTATCTTTAGACTTCTTATAAAAAGAGAAACTGGCCTGCCGTGGTGGCTGAAGCCTGTAATCCCAACACTTTGGGAGGCTGACCCGGGCGGATTACCTGAGGTCAGGAGTTCGAGACCAGCCTAACCAACATGGCGAAACACTGTCTCTATTAAAAATACAAAAATTAGCCGGGCGTGCTGGTGGGCGCCTGTAATCCCAGCTCTACGTGGGAGGCTGAGGCAGGAGAATCGTTTGAACCCAGGAGGCGGAGGTTGCACTGAGCCGAGATTGTACCACTGCACTCCAGCCTGGGCGACAGAGCAAGACTCCCTCTCAAAAAAAAAAAAAATAAAGAGAGAGAAACTAATTACTTTTACTATTTAAGGCATTGATACCAAACCTGAGATAAACTTATGAAACAGAAAATCACAATCTAATCCTACTCATGAACACAGATGCAAACCTCTTAAAGAAAATATTAATGAAACAAGTCCATCAGAATGAAGTAAGGATGTATTATAATGAAACTATGTATACCCTTAAAATGCAGCAATAATTTAACATTAAAATAAACAACAAAAATAACTTGCCCACATTAACAAATTAAAGAATACATTTCATATGAACATCTCAGTAGATCCAAGAAAGTGTTTGACAAGATTTAAGATCAATTCTTTATAAGCTAATATAGCAGTAAGACTTTCTAAACAGAATCTACCAAAAACAAAACAAAAATAAAAACAAAGCAGACGTCATGGTTAATGGTGAAATGTTAGCATCTGTCCTTTTCAGGTAAAGAATCAGACACAAAAAAAAATCACTTGTTTTTCTTGATTTCACTTTTTACTAGAGATCCTAACCAGTACAGTTAGACAAAAAGAACAAATACACCCATGCATGTGCACACATGCACACATGCACACACACACACACGTGCACACACACACATTTAAGAAAGAAGAAACAAATTGTAATTACATACAAATGACATTACTGTATATGTAGGAAATTCAAAAGAATTATGAGAAATTTTAAAGTAGCTTGATACAAAATCAATATAAAAATATATTATATTTTTAAAGCAATAACAAACAATTAAAATGAAACTTGAAAAAACGCTACCATACACAACAGGATTTAATTCTCTAATGCTTAGGAATAATTGTAACAAAGATTATACAAAAACCCTAAAGAGACAATTAAAAATTTATTGAGAGACTATGGTAAATAAATAGATACACAATGTGTGGTATGCCAAGTTCTTGGACTGAAAAACATAATATTACAAAGATTCAATCTCCTTAAATTAATTATTAGATTTAATACAATCCCAATCAATATCCCAGCAGGGTGTGTGGATGTGTGCAGAACTCAACAAACTAATCTTAAAATTCAAGGGACCAAGCCTAGCTCAAACCCTATTAAAAGAGAAAGAGTACAACGTGGGAGGATTTAATCCTTCAGATATCAAAACACACTATATAGTGCTAATAAATAGAACAATGTGGTATTTATACACAGACCAAAAAACAAACAGAATAGAAGGCAAATTAGCATATATTTGCTTTTATTAGCACTTGCTATATTAGAGGTGTGGCATGGCATATCACTGGGGAATGAAAAAGCTTTGAAGTAAATGGTGTTGGGACAACCGAGTCTTTATAAAGATATTCAAATCATGCAGAAAATTCAACTTCTGGTGTATTCAAGATTTAAGTGTCAAAGGCAGAACTCTAAAGCTTTTAGAAGATATACAAGAGAAGGATTTTTTAAACAATACATATAATTGCTATTGTGAAATAATATCTGATATTATAAAATCTTTAAGCTGCATTAAATAAAAATATTGGTGTATGTGACTGGGTTGAAATTAAGAACTTATGTTAATCAAAACAGGGCATAAAAAGTGAAAGGACAAGCCACAAAATCTTCTCCTGGAAGACCTTCTGATTTATCAGCTCTCAAGCAATACATCCCCAAAGACCAGCATATTTCAGAGTCTCATGCATTGTCTTGACTAGGTGACTTTCAATCATATCTCTTCAGTCTGTCTTTTTATGGCATTATTAAGTACTTGAAGTTTTTCTCTTTATATATTTTTTCACATGTGTGTTGTCAGTTTACAATCAGTAATATACAAGATCGTCATACACATCAATTTTGTCTTGTCATAGCTGTGTCTCTAGTATCTAGAGCAGAGCTAGGTACAGAGAAGATTCTCAATAATTATCTGTTGACAGACGACCAATAGGTATCCCCAGGAAAGTGTAAGCCCATCCACATTCTTCCTGAAACCAAGAAGCAACCAAGTTAGGGGGAGAGAGATGCATTTTTATGTTCTATTTATTAATAATTTCTATTTTGCACATGAGAAGATCGAGGAACACAGAGGTTGAGTAATTTACCCTGAGTCATTGAGTTAGCATAATCAATGGAAAATATAGAGTTTAAAAAAATAAGTTCTCTGGCTCCAGAGCTGGTATTCTTTTATTGTTAAACAATAGAAATTTATGTCCAAGATCAGGTGCCACCTGAGTCATTGAGTTAGCATAATCAATGGAAAATATAGAGTTTAAAAAAATAAGTTCTCTGGCTCCAGAGCTGGTATTCTTTTATTGTTAAACAATAGAAATTTATGTCCAAGATCAGGTGCCAAGCATCGTCGAGCTCTAGTGAGGACTTTCTTCTGGCTTTCAGAGAGTGTCTTCCCACTGTGTCTACACATGGCAGAGAGAGAGAGAGCCCATATTCTCAATACAATACTAACTCTATGTACAACTGTAGCTTACACCAATGACCCAATGATTCAAGACAAAAGATAAACATATCTCCCTTCTACCACCAGGAAGGAAAGTTATCAGGATCATTGAAGGAGGACTTTCTTTCTTTCTCTCTTTCTTCCTTTCTTTCTTCTTTCTTTCATTCCTTCCTTCCTTCCTTTCTCTTCCTTCCTTTCTTTCTCTTTCTTTCTTCTTTCTCTTTTCTTTCTTTCTTTCTTCTCTCTTTATTTTCTTTATTTCCTTCCTTCCTCCCTCCCTCTTTTTTTTAATGAAGGAAACATTATTGTCTCCTATGGAATTCTCAACTGTGAATACTCTATTGGAAATAATTGTTATGATATTGGACCACTGTCAATGAAGGGAATTAATATTCCCTTCAACCATGAGATCTAGTGATCATTAATTACCATGTGAGATATGGGGGGTGGTAGTTTTACAAACCTAACAAAAAAATTATTTGTCAAAATGTAAGTAAAAGAGAACTTATATTAAAGGTAATATAGACACTAGGCTTGAAAAACTAAAATTAGTAGGGGAAAAAAGATAAATCATTCAGGTAAAAAGAACAGCAAGAGTCATCATAATGTATGGCATCTACAAAAATTAAGATAAGACAAAAGTAGGATAAAAATAGAATTTTTAATTCTAAAATCACCTTAAAATAAATTTTAAAATGAAAACAGAATAGAAGTTTTTTGACAATACAGTATATGAGTCATTTTCAGATTTTGTTGTAATGAGAAAATTTTCTGACATAACAATGTCTAAAACTAATAAAGAAGCAAGAGAAACTTATTTTTTGTCTTTCCCCCTTTTATCAAGAAGAAAAATCTTTTCCAGAAAGACTTACTCTCAGCAGATTGTTTGTTCGTATTGCTTTGGCCAAGAATGAGTCAAATGGAAGTCCTTAATCCACTTACTAACAAAGAAGATGAGATCGAATGCTTGGCTTATATCAGTCATGGTTTAATCTCCCCTGGCTCATAGCAAAGACCATGATCTCTGATATCTGCACTGCCTGAGAATCAGTATAGGGTCAGTAAGGAAGTGGGCAATGACCACTGAGCACACAACTGGCTTATCGGCCAAATGGTTTAAATTCTGAAGCTAACCTCTTGAAAAGAAGTAGGCCATTGAAGTGTGCAAATTTTCTCATCCATCAATTTTTGGGACCCAAATGATACTCTGTGAAAATAAGGCACAATGTTTAAAACTATAATGGCTACAATCTGTAAATATAATAAAAAATTATTCTTACACCAAAGGGATTCCTTTAAGAACCTAATCTGATACTGCTTTTAAAAAAAGATTCTGAATTAGAATAAGTATTTTAGTTACACAGTAGATGCTCTTCCTTCCGCTATATTAAATATATACATATATATATACTTCAAAAAACGTGGAGTATGAAAACAGTTTATAAATATATCTAAGATTGTCAGTTTATCCTTCCAGCTATATGTTTCTTTAAGATCGCAGAAGTATCTGCAATTCAATTAACCAAATGTGTAAGGGATGTGATTGTATTTTCCCTGTATTGCCTAACTTATTTTCATATTGGGCAAATGTTCTTTTTACACAAAAAATAAAAGTCAAAATGCTTTCCTGAAATATTGTCGGATCTCATTTTTGCTAAATTATTTATCTGTCTGTCCTACTGTCTTTGCATCTGTATATGTTAATGAAGAAATTTGGGGGATATTGAGCTATCAATCATAACTATTTCTGGGTGCTGTGACCTAAAATAATTTTAATTTTTTTCATTGAACTTTAAAAAAGTCTTTATTTTGTACACGTTGAGCTTAAGTCCTTCTTACCAAAAAGAAGGCAGCTTTTTTTCCCTTGAAGTGGGTAGGGAGACAGGATGATAAAGAAGTATTAAGACTTTTAAGAAACAGGCAACGTGAGTACAGATTTCCTGTTTACCACCACCAGCATGTGAGCAAAGGGAATGCAGACGATTTTCTCTCTTGATCAGTCGTATCCTTCATGCCTGTAACCTGAACTATGCCTGACACATTACTGGTGTATGATAAACATTTGATTAAGGTAGACACTGGGGGCCAGCACCAACTTTCCAACTGTTGAACAAAGTGCAATGCAATACTATTGTCCCATTAATAAGCCCAAACATGGAGACTACATCGCTGGAGAAGTCTGTGGCTGTAAGAGAGAAAGGCAACATCCCCCTTCAAGCCTGTTCATCTACAGTATATCAACAGTGGCAACAAGTTAGAAAACTCTCTATTTGGCATTATTTTTCTCTCACTTGATTTTCTAGGAAGGAAGTATGTATTCATTAGAATGCATCAGCTGCAAGTAACAAAAGTCATGTTAATTAATTGCCCCTTCCCTCCTCTGCATGGATTCTTTGTGCCAATTGCTAAGACTGCCTACCTCTTCCACCCCCTCATATGATACATCCATTCCAACTTTTTATTGAAGACTTCCCTTAATAGTCTGCTATTCTCTTTCTGTCTGGACTGGTTCCATCCCAACAATTCCATCTGCCTTTACCTTCTGTTGGACTCTCTAGTTCATTAATCATGCCATCCTCTTTTTTGATTTACTCCTTTGTTTTGATGGAGCACCTCCTACAAAAGCTTTATAAGGTTAAGGTGAGATGCAATCACAGAATTGATGGCAAAAACAGCCCTTAACATTTCAAATCCCTTCTCATCATTTATATTATTTTATCTTCTTCAATAACCCATTGAAATCCTATGAAGGAAGTAGAATTTTTAAAAAAGAAATAAAAACAGTAAAAACTCAAGCCCTGCAAAGGAGCTATTTCTCTCTCGAGACAGCAAATGTTAAAATATGCTTAGGCCAGCTGTAGGTATAGTAATTGATATAATCCACAAACACCTACTTCAAAATTGACTCACTTAATAGAGGTCCATCACCACTGATGGAGCCATGTATACTTTACAGTATTTATTATTGCTAAAAGATAAAATGTTAATCAGTGTAAATTTAACATTCACAAGAAGTCTAAGACTTTCCATGAAAAATGTTTTGCTGTCACCTTTTCAAAGATTAGAAGCAAAAATAGACAAATTATGATATGTGAGTTTGTATCTATAGTAGACTGTGTTAAATGTCATTATATTGTACTCAACAAAAGGAATAAAATTGTGCTACTAATGCCAGTCTGAACAAATATGCAGCAGAATATTATTCTTAGCTCTATCCAGGTGTTGGTGAGTCAAATTTATTTTTCTGTAATAACCTCATATGAAAGATGAACAATAAAAAATACTAAAAGTAAAATATTACTTAAACACAATCTTGAAGCATTCTTATAATAAGTGCTCCTTTGGTCTATCACAGAAGGGAGACTGATTTGGGCTGAAGTAGCTGAAGAGGGCTCCATGAGTGCTTTGAAGGATTGGTGTTATGTATGAATTCAAGTGGGTAAAACAAGATTAAATGGACTTGAAACAAGGAATAGGAATTTCAAGAATGGGAGCTGCTAGGAGATAGTACTTGAAGGAAATAGAGTGTGTGCATTGGAGAATAAGGAGGTAAGTGGAGGGAAGCTCTACTGGCCCACAGATCATTTTAAAAGAAAAATAACCCCATTAGCCTCCTGTTGAATAGATATATTTTAGTGTTCTCCACAATAGATTAAATACATTACTATTATTGTAAAGTGCTTCTTCCACCATAGTTCAAAAACTAAAACTCTATAGAGAACTAGATTGAAAACAGACACGTAGTAAGAAAGAACTGGAAGGATTTTGCAATCATCACTCAGTGAAAATGAGAGAAAGAGAGAGAGAAAAAAGCATGCTCATTTTATCTGCAGACCCTAACTTAGGATGAGGAAATCAAAATGTGGCTAAGAAATTTAGAGATGTTTGAGATAAAGACACATTGACGAAATTTAAGGAAGAAGATGAGGTATACCTGAACTGCAGAGTCAAAAATATTTGTAAGTGAGAAATGTGGAATGATTATCTAGAAGTCACGGCCTCTCCTCTACAGTCAAACAGCAGGAATTGGAAAGTGGAGCAATTTTAAGGCTGATAAAATAAGTAAGTTTTAAGAGAATTTAATTGATATACTATCTTGAATATTTTGTTTTCTCTCCAAGGTCTTATCTCATATACAGAAATCCTGTCCCCATCCAATTTCAAGTTAACACACTAAAATAAATCCCATGAGAATACAGAAGGAACAAAATGAATAAACATGTGAGATGCTTTGATTGGTTTACTTGCTAATAGAAAAGCAATAAATTCTATAATTCCCTCTAGGGAGAATGTGAGTAGACGCAATCTCACATGGTTCTGTTCACTGAATCATTATTTTTGTCTGGGGAGTTAGTTGTAGACAAATGATAATAGAAAAAGCCCCAGCTTGCACAAACTAAGTCTATCATAAAGTTCAGGAGAGCTCTGTTGCTGGGCTTCACCTCCCAAGGAGGCCCCTTTAGAGACAAGAATCAATCTCAGTCTATTTATCCTTCCCTCCTGTCATTGAGGTTTCTTCTAAGCCCAAGGCTATGTTTGAAGAAAAGACTACATATTATGCCACTGTAAGTAAAAGTGGTTCATTGACGCTGAGAAGTTTGCAGGTGGGAAAAGGGAACCAGAAGTGAATGACATTTCCAGCTTAAGGTATTTTTGACAAAACACTGCCCTCGTGTAGTTTCCTTCTGGCCCTAAGCCTATGTTTATAACTGGGGTCCTGAGAGTAGCTCTGGGGACCACTACTGGTCCTCACAACCATGGGGTGGCCATGGTTCCTCTCACCCTCCTGGTCCCTCATCCTCACATGCCAGTGCCTGGCTTTGTCATGACTCCGCCAGAGAAGAGGAAGAGATAATATCATGTAGGATATTATCTGGCTAAAGGGCTAAAAAGAACTCCAGGGACTACGTGGCCCAGGTTCCTCTTCTTACAAATAAGAAAACACTAAATCAGAGTTATTAAGTAATTCACTTGTCCTGAGATTGATTGATCTTCCTTCTGCCATTGCTAACTGTCTGCCCTTCCGATTCTTGAACGATTGTCTGGCTAACTAGGACCCACTGCTCAGTTGTTCAAGAGAGAGATGCCACTGTCTCATAGGGCAACCCAATGCCTGTGGGGAAAAGATTCTCTTTTTGTTTCCTTATTTAGCACAGGAACTGTTAAACATATAAGCATTTCCTTGTTATTACTGGATCCAGAAGTCACTTTCCAATGATTGTTGCAAATCATCAATAATGGTTTTTATGCACTTATTAAGTGTCTTATGATAGATAACTCATTTAATCCTCACAACCATCCTATAAGGTAGGGTTTGTTACCCACCCCATTTTGCAGATGGGGGAACTGAGGCACAGCAAGGCACAGAAAAGTCATAAATTTAGTGTGTAGCAAAGCCAGGATCTGAACCCAGGCAATAGGGCTCTATCTAGAATCTTTGCTTGTTGTTTTTTTTTTTCTAAATTATGCTATTCATTAGGATCAAATTGAGTATCAAAGTAACTACTGAGATCGTAAGTAATGTCTGAGTGATTGCAAATATTTGAAAAATCTGTGCTGTCCCAGAACCCTGTCTTTGATAGCCATGGCTTCCATTCTGACTAAAATATCAATAAAAACGTTTACTTTTGATCGGTGTTAAATATCCTAAATATGTCCCCTTTTCTTCCATAAGATTCTCTCTCTCTCTCTCTCTCTCTCTCTCTCTCTCTCTGTCATAGGCATGGCAGAATAGCACTTTGAGTTTTGAAAACCTGTATTTTCTTCTTTAATACAAGAATGAGGTTACATTAAATTATTCTTTTCATCTCTTCAAGTTTCTTTTCAAACTTAATTTTATGAATCAAAATAGAAAAACAATGGCAATGAAAGCAAAATGTGTTTTTATTTAAATTCAAAAATAACCAAAAAGGAATGCAAAATAAATGTGAAAGAGTTTGCAAAACTGTAATGATTGCATTGGATTTTTAATTCCAATGATTTAGATTCTTTCCTCAATTTTGTGGTCTCTGTAATGCTGTTAATAACAGCTAACATTTATTAAACCATTAACAGGTATCCTAGTGGTACTCATTCTTCACATCAGCCCTTTAGATATCTGTTGTTATTATTTTACAGATGAAAATAGTGAGGTTCAGAATAGGGGACTCAACTTTGTAATGTTCAACATTCAGAATCAAGGTCAGAATGATTGCCTAAAGAGCACTGCTAACAATGCTTATCTCATTGTTCTTCAGACATCGTATTTTTTTTCAATTACTGCTAATTTTGTCATGCTATGGAAGAATAAAGAACTGTATCCATGAAGGCTTTTTCCTCATTCTATGCACTGAAGATCTTTCTTTGATGTGTAGCTGGAGTACACTCTCAAAGAAAACTTTATTTCAGGCAACTGTGTCTTTATTGTATCTGCTGAGGCTTTTTACTCAGAGAAAAAAATAATCTGACTTCTTAAGCTATGAAATCCAAAATGCAAAACCATGCCAATAATGAAAAAAAAATGTGTTCAGCTTATAGTATCATTTTCTGTCATCCTTGGCTTCACAAATGAGCTGATACAACATTAGTTTGTGTGAAGAATCACCACTATGTGTGAAGAATCACCACTATGGAGTTGTCACCTTATGACCCTTGCTAGCAAACTCTTAAAATGTACATTTGACATCTCAGTTAGATGTGGTTTGGATGCAGTTCACATCTAATTAAATAAGACTAACAGTTCTATTTGCTCCTTTTTTTATTCAATTCCTTTAGAAATAGTTTATTTTGGCTACTGCTTTCTTTCAGAAATGTCATACCAAAAAAAACACATGTAAAATTCTATAAATGCAGATTATTTTACTTATAAACTTTGATTAGTCAAACAATTCTAACCATTTGGCAAAAGGAAGCTCATGATGCATTTGTAACTGCTGAGGCATCCAAGTGCTTGCTACCCTGGGTCCCTGAACTGGGTGCAGAAACACAGAGATGCACACAGCACAGTTGAGAGCCACGGGGTTTGTCACATCCCACTCCCAGGATTCTGTCTCAGGCTGCCCTCCCTCTGTAAGTTGTGACCCTGCTTCACCTCTGGGAGGTCTCCTATGTCTCATCGAAAGACTATCTTTGGAAAGAAATTTAGTCTTTTCAGTTCCCTGTTTCTTTCTTTTGATTTTTAACTGGAAATTCCCAGAAGCTACTTTACAGATGAGAAAATTAAAAGACATTGAAATGTAGTTCTCTGTATGATGAAGCTCATTTTCTTTGACCTGTGCAGATTTATAACTTGGCTTTGCTTCTGCCCTTGTTCATAATTTGGTGGACGTGGCAAAAATTTTCAACCTGGTTTAAGATCCACTTCTACTTGTAGTCAATAGATGATGTTGATTGTTTCTCTATCAGGACAACTCGGGAAAAAAGTACACGCTTCTGTAGGAGAAGTGATACTGAGATTTTTCAATTTCTACTTACTTGTTAAGGATTAATACTTTCTCATAATTTAGTGACATTTCTCCCATTTGAAGCTCTAAGAAAGTCTTCTAAGATCAGATGTTCCTGTTAAAACTTGGTGAGAAGACCAGGCACAGTGGCTCACACCTGTAATCCCGGCACTTTGGAAGGCCAAGGTGGGTGAATCACTTGAGGTCAGGAGTTCGAGACCAGCCTGGCCAATATGGTGAAACCCCGTCTCTACTAAAAATACAAAAATTAGCCAGGCATGGTGGTGCATGCCTGTAGTCCCAGCTACTCTGGAGGCTGAGGCAAGAGAATTGCTTGAGCCCAGGAGGCAGAGTTTGCAGTGAGCCGCGATTGTGCCACTGTTCTCCAGCCTGGGCAACAGAGCAAGACTCCATCTCAAAAACAAAAAAACAAACAAACAAACAAACAAAAAAACAACTTGGTGAGATGCAGAGAAATAGTGTAAACTTTAATTCTATATTTCATTGTGAAGTTTTTCTAAATAAGAAATGCCCTGTTTTGTTTCCTGTAAAGCACAAAGTTCATTAAAAACAAATGAACGGGTGTGCAATTTATACAAAAGATAAGTCGCTGAATATTCCAACTTTGTAGAGATCATCAGTATAAATAACTTCATGCTTAAAGAATTTTCCTGCAAATATGTGAATAGATACAAAAGACATAAATATCTTTATATTCTAAAATATAAATCAGGTCATATAATACACACATACGTTAACTTCATGGAATGACCTAAAGATCAAAATTGTCCTTTTTCATGGCTGCATAGTATTCTGTGTTGTAATAACAGCCAAATGAAAATAATCGATCCCCAACTGATAAACTTTTAAGTTGATTTCAATCTTTTTATTTTTTTATTTTTTAAATTTTTGTGGGTATATAGTAGGCATATATATTTATGGGGTACATGAGATGTTTTGATAGAGGCATGCAATCTGAAATAAGCACATCATGGGGAATGGGGTATCCATCCCCTCAAGCATTTATCTTTCGAGTTACAAATAATACAAATACAATTACACTCTTTAAGTTATTTTAAAATGTACAATTATGTTATTACTGACTATAGTCACCCTATTGTGCTATCAAATCATAATTCAAATTTTTAAATATATAAACAAGATTACGAAGAATAAGTACGACCTTTTGCTCACTATGCTTCAGTTTCATTGTGTTTCTTTCTCTTCCCAGAAGTCACCAAGCACTTCTTGCCCAGAGACTTTGCCTTTACTGTTCCCTGTGAAGAGAATGGTCCTCCTTTGGCTCTGGGCAGGGTTGCGGCCTTCATTGTTTAGGTTCCTTTCACCTGACTCTGCTTGAGAGAGACCTTTCCTGACCATCTCATCTAAAGGAGTCTTCCTCAAACCAAGCAACTTTCTATTATTTTACCCAGATTTTTTTTTACTGTTCTTTTCACAGTCAGCAATTATCTTATTTACTCATTTACTCCTGGTGTTTTAGTGGTAGTAACTAACCATTCCCTCTCTCTGCTCCAGAAAAAAATCAGTTAAGAAATGCATACAAGAATCAGATATAATTTTAAAATATATATATTTCATATATTTTGCTAGTAAGGCTTATTGAAAAGCATGGTTCATATCTTCAAAAAAATTTCTTTCCAAATTAAAATCATAATCACTAGCTGACACCTCTCCCGACCTCCAAATGGTAAGAAACATGCTCCTGGTGCCTTATGCCAAAGGGGGTGGAAATTCATGTGGGTGAAACAGAGAAGGGGCATCCTCAGTTTCTCTTTCCTGTTTCACAATCATATAAATTAGGGGACAGAGAAAGGCAGGTATATTCCAAGACAATTTCATCCAAGGGCATAACAATTTCCTTCTCTAAATGGGAATGTGAGGAGTGGAAGAGAACACTGCCTTAACTTCACTTCTTCATGACCTGGTCCCCTTCTGAATGCATCTACCTCCACCACTGTGCCTCCTGCGCTTAGAACAGTGGCTAAAACAGATCATGCACTCCAGGATCATTTGTTAAAGGATGGATGAAGTACAAATTGACACTGGATAATATTGTTCTCTTATCGAATTAGCAAAGGTTGAAAATAAAAATACGTGGTGGTGATGACCATGTGGGAAAGAGGCATGATTCTCAGGTACACATCAGTGATATATTATATTGGTATAAAATAATAGAATTTATATAGATAAAAATTAGCAGAATTTGTATTGGTAAATTTTCTGAAGCAAAGCTGGAAATAGACATCAAAAGCTTGGAATTTCAATATATTTAGCACCTGCAAATTCACTTTTAGAATACATTCTCAATTAAACATCATCAATATAAGCCAAACATAAGCTTGTAAGAATATTTATCTCAATGCTACCAAACATAAAAGAAATAGAAACCAAAAATTTCTGACAAGAAAAATGATTCAATAAATTATAATAAAAAGGATATTGTACTGCTTTTATATATTATTATATATTTGTATATTGCCTTTTTATTTTTTGTATATTATATATTTACTATTTTGATTTACAGACTTGAAACTATTTTCCTACATTTTCTTCCATTTTAATTCTTTCACATGTGACTAAATTTTAGCATCAAGTGCTGATAAAGAATTAAATAAAATACTTGAAATAGAACTACAAACCCTAGAGATGGAAAATAGGTACCAGAGGTGCTTCCAGGGAGTATTGGCCAGTGGCTGAAAAAATGATGGTTGTAGGAAGTTTTAAAGAAACTACAAAGTTGAAAGGCTATTTACAAAAGATTTTCAATCTTAAATATGAAAGTAGAATTCATGTGAGAAGGTAAATGGGTTGCTAAGCAAGAATATGAAGAACAGAATGCCCTAACCACTTCATACTGGGTAGAAAAACGCAAGCATGCCCAGGATATAAAACCATCTTGTATTGCAGCATTTTGTCAGTGTCATCTCTAATTTCACTACGTTAATAACTAAGGATTCCACCCTATAAAAGAAGCAGAGTACCTGAATTCTCCTAAATGACACGTGTTTCCATGCATGTATGTGTATACAGTAATACAAGATATATTATATTACACCTTATGTTAATTTTTTTATATAAGAAGTATTATAGCTATACTTTTTTTCCGATTACTCTATTGGTACAAGAGGATTTTTTAAATTTCATGAGCATAATTGAGTTGGTTCCAGTAACATATTTGAAACAAATTCAACAAAGAATCCATTCAAAATAATACATTTCTTAATGCTCCCTCTGAAACACTCAGCAAATATTGTGCATCTTTGACCCACAGCTCTGACCTTCCTGTCCTAGATGAGGGTTTGTCTTTCTCTGCCACAAGAGCATGGAAGGCAACCAGACATGGATCACAGACATCACCCTGCTGGGATTCCAGGTTGGTCCAGCACTGGCGATTCTCCTCTGTGGACTCTTCTCTGTCTTCTATACACTCACCCTGCTGGGGAATGGGGTCATCTTTGGGATTATCTGCCTGGACTCTAAGCTTCACACACCCATGTACTTCTTCCTCTCACACCTGGCCATCGTTGACATGTCCTATGCTTCCAACAATGTTCCCAAGATGTTGGCAAACCTAATGAACCAGAAAAGAACCATCTCCTTTGTTCCATGCATAATGCAGACTTTTTTGTATTTGGCTTTTGCTGTTACAGAGTGCCTGATTTTGGTGGTGATGTCCTATGATAGGTATGTGGCCATCTGCCACCCTCTCCAGTACACTGTCATCATGAGCTGGAGAGTGTGCACGATCCTGGTTCTCACGTCCTGGTCATGTGGGTTTGCCCTGTCCCTGGTACATGCAATTCTCCTTCTAAGGTTGCCCTTCTGTGGGCCCCGGGATGTGAACCACCTCTTCTGTGAAATTCTGTCTGTCCTCAAGCTGGCCTGTGCGGACACCTGGGTTAACCAAGTGGTCATATTTGCTACCTGTGTGTTTGTCTTAGTCGGGCCTCTTTCCTTGATTCTGGTCTCCTACATGCACATCCTCGGGGCCATCCTGAAGATCCAGACAAAGGAGGGCCGCATAAAGGCCTTCTCCACCTGCTCCTCCCACCTGTGTGTGGTTGGACTATTCTTTGGCATAGCCATGGTGGTTTACATGGTCCCAGACTCTAATCAACGAGAGGAGCAGGAGAAAATGCTGTCCCTGTTTCACAGTGTCTTTAATCCAATGCTGAACCCCCTGATCTACAGCCTGAGGAATGCTCAGTTGAAGGGCGCCCTCCACAGAGCACTCCAGAGGAAGAGGTCCATGAGAACGGTGTATGGGCTTTGCCTTTAAAACATGTGGTTTGCTGAAGCAAGAATTTTGAATATATTTTGTAGAAGAAGTTTAATATAAAAATGGTGAGTGATTGAATTCAAGCTTTGAAAATAGGGCAATATTCAATGGAATGTATGTTCTCTAAAATCGAGGAATCATCTCAGTAGATAGGAGAGCAAAATTATCAGAATATTTAGCCTTTCCTTTAAAAGTGTTAGAACATCTTTTTGCTTTTATTTTTATTTATTTACTTTTTATGTCACAGTGCCATTTTATATAATTTCCTGAAATAGGCAAAATGAAACTCTGGTGTTAAAGGAGATAACAGCATTGTTTTATAATAGCTAAAACCTGAAAAGAATCCAAATATCTATCAACAGGGAGAAGTTGAGTAACTTGTATATTCACACAGCAGAATACTAAGTAACAAAGAAAATGAATGAACCTCAACATACAGTAACATGGATGAATATTACAAACACAAAATCTGGAGTGATAGAAGCCAGACACAAAAGGATGTATGATTCCACCTACATAAATTTCAAACATAGGCAATAACTAAACTATAACGTTAAAGCTAGGATATTAGACATCATTAGGATGAAGGGAGTAGATAGTGACTGGGAGGGGTAGGAAGGCAGCTGGGTAATGGCCATTTACTGATAATCCCTTGCACTATACATTTATGCTTTGTGTACATTTCTCTTGTGTACATTTTAAAAATAATTTCTACATTTATTTTAGATTCAGGTTGTACATGTGCAGGTTTGTTACATGGGTGTATTGTGTGATGATGAGGTCTGTGGTACAGATGATCCCTCCCCCAGGTACTAGGCATAGTACCCAATAGGTTTTTTTTCGGTCCACACCCCCTTCCTCCTTACACTCTCTAGTAGTCCCCAGTGTCTACTTTTCCCATCTTTATGTCCATATGTACTCAAAGTTTAGCTCCCAGTTATAAATGAGAACATGTGGTATTTGGTTTTCTGTTCCAGTATTAATTTGCTTAGGATAATGGCTTACATTTGCATACATATTGCTGCAAAGGACATAATTTCATTTTCTATGGCTATGTACTATTCCACGGTGTATATGTACCACATTTTCTTTATCCAGTCTACTTCTGATGGCCACCTAGGTTGATTCCATGCCTTTGTTATTGTGAATAGCACTGTGAAGAACATACACGTGTATGTGTTTCTTTGATAGAAATATTTCTTTTCCTTTGGGTATATACCCTGTAATGGGATTGTTGAGTTGAATGGTAGTTCTATTTTTAGTTCTTTAAGAAACCTCCAAACCTCTTTCTGCAATGACTGAACTAGTTTACATTTTCACCAGCAGTGTATAAGTGTTTCCTTTTATCTGCAGCATTGCCAACATCTGTTATGTTTTGACTTTTTAGTAATAGCCATTCTGACTGATTTAATGATAGAATGTCATTGTGGTTTTGATTTGCATTTATCTGATTATTAGTGAAGATGAGCATTTTTTCATGTTTGTTGGCTGCTTGTATGTCTTCTTTTGTAAAGTGTTTGTTTATATTCTTTGCCCATTTTTAATGGGGTTGTTTTTTGTTTGTTGATTTGTTTGTTTCTTATAGATTCTGAATATTAGACCTTGTTGGATGCATAGTTTGCAAATTTTTTCTCACATTCTTTAGACTGTCTATTTATTCCGCTGATAGTTTCTTTCGCTGTGCAGAATCTCTTTAGTTTAATTACATCCCATTTGTCAATTTTGGTTTTTTACAATGGCTTTTGGGGACCTTGCCAACAATTCTTTGTCAATGCTGATGTCAAGTAGGGTATTTTCTAGATTTTCTTCTAGGATTTTTATAGGTGTGGTTTTACATTTAAGTCTTTAATCCATCTTGAGTCATTTTTTATATA
Organism: Pan paniscus; assembly: GCF_029289425.2. Taxonomy (NCBI): domain Eukaryota; kingdom Metazoa; phylum Chordata; class Mammalia; order Primates; family Hominidae; genus Pan; species Pan paniscus. The sequence goes on from NC_073255.2 coordinate 180,828,722, forward strand.
TGGTGAAAGTAGGGGGTCCAGTTTCACTCTTCTGCATATGGCTAGCCAGTTATCCCAGCACCATTTGTCAAATAGGAAGTCCTTTCCCCATTGCTTATTTTTGTTGACTTTGTCAAAGACCAGTGGTTTTAGGTGTGCAGCTTTATTTCTGGGTTTTCTATTCTGTTCCGTTGGTCTGTATGTCTGTACAACATCTTGTATCCCTTGATGAAATAATTTAGGAGTAAAAGGGAATAAGATACGGAAAGCTTTAGATCAATACTAAACTGTGTAAAAAACCCTAAAATATATTAAAGCTTTAGGATTTGGTAAAATGAAGAAAATCCATGAGTAAATATTCAAATGGCCCAGGAGACAACAATGGTTTTGAGCATTATTCAAACTTTACACTTACTCTTGGGTGATGCTAATTACTGAAAAGGCAAGATTTAATCACCTGTTGAAGCTCTTGAAATTTTTTTCATCAATACTTTTTAATGTTTGAACCAACCTGTATGTAGATGGTGACACCAAACATCCCAACACAGCTTTGTTATAACCAACATCATTTATCTTTCATGGTGGCAAAAGATCTCCTAGATTCATGAGATTGGATTGAAACGTTGTGTTTATGATGCTGATGGTGATAAAATAAATAATGAATACTCTTTGTGTAGTTGTTAGCTAAGGCAGTATATTAATAAATCAGTTTTACAAGTATTATCTTTATTTAGGATTTTAAAAACTGTGATTACCTTTGGATGTACAATACTGTCAAGTTATTAATTTCTTTTTCAATTATTATTAGGGTATCTGACAAAGTTGGTAAATTTTTATATTTTTATAACACACTAAAACTATGATCTACCAAAAAGTCAAATTTTTACTAAAGGTGTAAATATTTAAACTTTTAGCAAGGAGACATGGTTGTTTCAAAGCTATCAGGTTAACCATTTCAGCAGATTAATATTGGAAAAAGAGGTAGTTTCTACATATATATTTAACATTTATGGCATATACAATGCAAAGGATACATTGATTATTTTTAAGTATACAAGTGATAATAAAGAATGACATGTCAGGGTTAACTAACAGAATGTACCTCAAACTAAGGGAGGAGTCATTTAGAATTTGAACAAGTTATAGACAATCACGAGGTTCACCTTGATCAGAAGAAGAAAGCAGGTAAATGAAGTGGGTTAGAGCAATATTTAACAGTAAATATGGGGGGCAGATAGTAAAAGCTTTGATAGGCATTAGTATAGTTGGCCAAGGTCAGTTATTTTTATGAATATTAGGACTTTTACCACATGAGGGCCCTTTTAGACAAAGCCTGCCAAGGCTTTCATCAGTTTGGGTAAGATTACTATGGAAATGAAGTGTAGAATGTCATACAGAAGGTCGTGAACTATGGTAAGTAAACAATGTCTTGTGATGAATTCATAGTTGTTTGTAGGCATATCTATAGCACATTGTTTTTCATGTACAAACCATGAGAAAAGTTTAGCTTATTTTTTAACGCTCTTCTCCAGGATTTGCTGTAATGTATGATAAGAAATGAGAAGCCTATTCAACACTTGGATCTCAGCTATGGGCTACTCAGCTCAGAAAGAAGTTGCATTAATCAAATATGGGACATACCAAACAGGACTATTTTTATCATTTTTTAATAAAAAGAAGGAACAAATCATCATGGATACTTAGTAATATATGGAAAACCCTAAATATAATTTAAGTGTAGAAGCCATGAAAAGAGTTTTATTACTTGAAACCTAGGAGTCATATTAGGAAAGAAAAATGAAAGAAAGAAGAAAGAAAGAAAGAAAGAAAGAAAGAAAGAAAGAAAAAAGAAAGAAAGAAAGAAAGAAAGGGAAGGAGAGAGAAGTTGTTAGATAAAAATCAGTTATCATATTGAAATTAGGTCATATTTTTAGGTGTTGAAAGACAACAAAGTCTTCAGCCTTGCTGTAGAATAACAATATTTAATCACCAGTAAGATGTTCTTAAAATTTTGTTATGAGAAACTCTTTTAAATACAAAAGCCTGTCAAGAGCATACAGTATATAAAATGTCAATCTATTGTTGAACTATTACATTTCTTCTTTATATTATTAGTAGGCATTTCATCTACTAAGCTTGATAACATGTGATACATAACACATGCTACAACATCAATGAACCTGAACGACATTATGCTAATAAAATAATCCAGTCACAGAAGAACAAGTACTGCATGATTCTACTTATATGAGTTATCTGAAAATAGTCAAATTCATAAAAACGGCATAGATTCTTGTTGCCAGGGACAGAGGGCAAGGGGAGACATGAAGTTGCTATTGAATGAATATGCATTTTCAGTAATGCAACATGAGTAAGTTCCAGAGATCTGGTGTACAACATTACGCCCTATAGTTGATCATACTAATAGTGCAATTAAAAACTTCTTAAGAGAGTAGAACTCATGTTAAAGCCTCTTGACAAAATAATAAATAAATAGATGATAAATAAACAGATAGATAAATAAGAAATCCTAACCTCTGTCATTCAGGAAAGATTAGGGACTTGGTTGGGATACATTCCTTTATAATTTATTTTAATTGAGAACTTCTGGAAATATGATGCCTTAATACAGGGGAATAAATCTCAGTCACTCTGAAAGCCCAAAGGATAAGATGCTGTGGGGAGAGAAATGTATTTTATTGACACCTTTCAAGTCATGAAAACAACTTTACCTAATTATACAGCTTATAATATACACTGAAATAAAATACTCTTACATTTCTCCATGCTTAGTATTATTCATTTGTAATTATCCCACCTGTGTATCACAAAACATAAACTTTACAATCCAAGTCATTTAAGTACTGTGTGCTTCTAAGTAACTCAGAGTGTGATGAACTTGAACTGTAATTTAAATAAAAAATAATTTTAAGATAAAATGTTTTGTATTAGCTAAAATCAAAATTAAGAAGGAAAAACAAAATATTAGTAAGTCAAATTCCGCAAAATAAAGTAGTAGCAGATTATGATTAAGTTGTTTTTATCCCCAGAAAGTACGAAATATTTAACATGAAAGCAAATAATGAATATAATTTGTCACATTAATAAATTAAAGGATGCATATAATATGGCCATCTCAGTAGATCGAGAAAAGTATTTAACAAAATTCAATGCCAAGTCATGATAAAACTTTTTATAACTTATATGGCAGTAAGCCTTCTTAAAGATAACCTACAAAAAAAAAAAAAAACACCAAACAAACAAAAAATGCAGCAGATAGCCTACTGAATGGTGAAATGCTAGCATCTTTCCATTTAATATAAAGGACAAGGTAAGGATGCACATCATTGTCACTTTTTTTCCTTTTTCTCAGTTTTTTACTAAAGATTCCTACCAGTACAATTAGACAAAAGGAATAAATAGACACCCATGCGTGTGTGCGCACACACACACATTTGAGAAAGAAGAAACAAACTGTAATTAATGCAAAGGACACAATTGTCAGATATGCAGAAAATCTAAAATAATCTTCTAACATATTATTAAAATTATATGAAACGTTAAGGTAGCTTGTTACAAAATTGATATGAAAATCTATTATATTTTTGAAAAGCAAAAACAATTAAAATAAAATTTTACAAAATTCATACAAGGATGTACCAAGAAACAAACTGAATAGAATATAAATTATGGAAGTAGATTTATGCCTCTTTTAGCTCTTGCTAAACTACAGGTAGCACAGCATGATCAATCATTGGAGAAGGAAGGACTTTGCAGTAAATGGGGCTGGGACAATTGAGTCTCCCTAAAAATACTCAAAGCCTGCAAAATCACTCAATTCCTGTGTATTCAAGACCTTTGAATATTCAAGACCTATTTCAAAGACACAAATATAATGTTTTTATAACATATCTAAGGGAAGATTTTTTAAAATAATGCACAAAGTTGCTTTTGTAAAATAATATACCAAGTTAAAAAATCTTCAGATTGCATTAAAAGCAAATATTGATAAATTGGACTAGATTGGAATACTGTTGACAAGTTATGAAATAGATTTATTTTTGTTTCATTTTGCTTTTAGAAATCAGGGATTCATCATTTCATAACCTTGAAGTTTACAATCAGAAGGTATTTTTTCATATTTAAATTATGTCACTGTACTTCCTTTATTACATGTTTTAAGACAAATGGTAGCTAGGAATGCCCAAATCTTTTTGTGAGAAGATGGCAAACAGATATTTGAAAGCTAATGGCACAGGCATTTTATCCATGGAATATTATGCACCAGGGAGCTGGGAGACACTGAGAGAATGTTTATGTACAGGTATATGAAGGCTAGAAATGGGTGTGTTGATTTAAAATTGGCTGAAGAGAAACAAGAAAGGAAGAAGAAAATCATAACACATACTGTTACACAACAATTTCTTTCAGGGTAAGAAAAGAAGCTTGATAGATGTAAAATGTTCTGAGATGACAAATTAAGATAACTCAGTCTCTGAATATTGGAGTAATTCTCAGCTTTAGAACTTTCCTGCCCTATTAGTGTATGTGATTCCCCTCTTTACACGGAAAAAGTTTATCCACTGTAAGAACTCCAACTTGTCCTGAGGCTTAGTTATTTATAATCTTTCCTTGTGATTCCCTATGCAAAATTATTATCAGCTATCAGATGAGGGTCAAGAATTACATTACCTAGTAATCCACGATGAGATAAGAGTGGCTTTCTGAATGTATAATTAAAACTAGAATGATTTTAACATAAAGGTATAAACAGCTTCTAGTAAATTGGCTGTAAAGTTTTAAAGTAAATAACTAAAAATCTAAGTCCCTGATATGTCCAGCACTGAAAAAGCTAATCTGTACCAGATGTCTCTGTGCTTGTTTTTATTGGATTGTTAATGTTATTATCGAATTATATTGGAGCAAGCATGGGTATTTATAGTCCATAAGCCATTATGTCATATATTTTATAAGTTATCAAGAGAAAAGCCTCACTCTAGAATGACTCCAAAGTGACCACTGGGTCTTGTTCTTAAAACACATCTAATCATATGGTATGGTCCCTGAGGCCCTACCCAGTGAAGGTCTCTGACTTTGAATCGGCTGGTCCTAGACTAGCTCATAGATCTAGAACAAGTATTGGCAGTCTAGTGTCCTTGGGCCCCTTTGATCGGTCATTGTTTTTGCAAAGAAAATTTTACTAAAACACAGCCACACCCATTCATTTACACATTGTCTATGACTGCTTTTGCCAGAGTTGACCTTTTACGATGAAGAAGATGGTCCTCAAAGTCTTATATATTTTTCTGTGGACTTTTACAGGAAAAAGTCACTAACTATTGACCCAGAGAATATATAATGTGCTCTAACATATTAATTCAATGGGTACAAACTTTACTAGTATTGGCTGTTTCCCAATTATTGGAGTTAGATTTCCAATCATTTCAATAACAAATAATCCATTAAAAATTTTAGACAGTTGACGGGATATAAAATGCTACCTGATGGTGACTGTAATTTACATTTTCTTGCTGACTAATGGTGAAGAGCAGCATTTTACATGTTTATTGACCACTTGTATTTCTTTGGAGAACTTTCTATTCAAGCGCTTTGCTCATTTTATAAAATTTGTTTGTCTTTTAATATTAATTTGAAAGAGTTCTTTTCATATATTGTCTTTAGTTTCTTTGCTAGATAAAGAACAGTGAATTTTATCACTTTCTGCCTGCATTTCTTGTTTCTTAATGGGGACTTTGATAATCACAGTGATTAATTTCAAAGATTTTCAATGTTAATCAATTATTCAAATTTTACTTCTTTGGATTATTGTGTCCTTTCTACAAATATATTTCTACTTAATTAATGAAAGTATTCTTCTATTTTCCTCTCAAGAGTTTAAGATTTCAGTTTATATGTTTAAGTCAATAAATAGTTAATTTTAAGGTGGCATTTATCCTAGCAGAAAACAAAAAAGCCAACGTACACATTTTGTACGGAGCAGGGCCCTCTCCTCGTGGTGCCCTTTGAGATGTCTTACATCAGCCTCTCCTTCCTCAGTGCCCTCTTCTGGGCACTCTTGACCTCTGCATTCCTCAAGCTGTAGATCAGAGGGTTCAGCACCTGATTCCAAAGGCTGCAAAACAGGGAAAGGACCTTCTGCTGCTCCTCGGGATGGCGGGACTTGGGGGCCATGTACATGACAATGGCGTTGCCAAAGAAGAACCCCACCACACAGAGGTGGGAGGAGCAGGTAGAGAAGGCCTTTCTGCGGCCCTCCCCAGACTGGATCCTCAGGATGGCCACCAGGATGCTCAAGTAAGAGACCAGCACCAGGCAGAGTGACCCTACCAGGATGAACACGCAGGCTGCAAAGATGACCACCTGGTTGAGCCAGGTGTCAGCACAGGCCAACTTGAGGACAGACAGGATTTCACAGTAGTGGTTGATTTCATGAGCCCACTGAAGGGCAGCCTCAGAATGAGAACTAAATGGACCAGAGCCAGGAGGAAGCTGAATACCCAGGAAGCCACAGCCAGGACAGTGCACACTCTCCAGCTCATGAGGACATTGTAACGTAAGGGGTGGCAGATGGCCACATAGCGATCATAGGACAAAACCACCAAAATCAGACACTCTATGTGAGCAAAAGCCAAATACAAGAATGTCTGCATTATGCATGGAAAAAAGCACATGGTGCTTTTCTAGTTCGCAAGATCCACCAGCATCTTGGGAACAATGTTGGAAGCATAGGACATGTCAATGACGGCCAGGTGTGAGAGGAAGAAGTATGAGAGTGTGCAGACTGTGGTCCAGACAGATGAGTTCCAAGGCTATTCCAAGGGAGAAGCTCCAAAAGAGGAGCACTTCCATCTCAGCACTGAGCTGGAATCCCAGCAGGATGAATTCTGTGACCATTGATTGGTGACATCCCATTTCTTCTTTTTTTTTTTAATTATTATTACACTTTAAGTTTTAGGGTACATGTGCACAATGTGCAGGTTAGTTACATATGTATACATGTGCCATGCTGGTGTGCTGCACCCATTAACTTGTCATTTAGCATTAGGTATATCTCCTAATGCTATCCCTCCCCCTTCCCCCCACCCCACAACAGGCCCCAGAGTGTGCTGTTCCCCTTCCTGTGTCCATGTGTTCTCATTGTTCAATTCCCACCTATGAGTGAGAACATGCGGTGTTTGGTTTTTTGTCCTTACGATAGTTTACTGAGAATGATGATTTCCAATTTCATCCATGTCCCTACAAAGGACATGAGCTCATCATTTTTTATGGCCGCATAGTATTCCATGGTGTATATGTACCACATTTTCTTAATCCACTCTATCATTGTTGGACATTTGGGTTGGTTCCAAGTCTTTGCTGTTGTGAATAGTGCCTCAATAAACATACGTGTGCATGTGTCTTTATAGCAGCATGATTTATAGTCGTTTGGGTATATACCCAGTAATGGGATGGCTGGGTCAAATGGTATTTCTAGTTCTAGATCCCTGAGGAATCGCCACACTGACTTCCACAATGGTTGAACTAGTTTACAGTCCCACCAACAGTGTAAAAGTGTTCCTATTTCTCCACATCCTCTCCAGCACCTGTTGTTTCCTGACTTTTTAATGATTGCCATTCTAACTGGTGTGAGATGGTATCTCATTGTGGTTTTGATTTGCATTTCTCTGATGGCCAGTGATGATGAGCATTTTTTCATGTGTCTTTTGGCTGCATAAATGTCTTCTTTTGAGAAGTGTCTGTTCATGTCCTTTGCCCACTTTTTGATGGGGTTGTTTGTTTTTTTCTTGTAAATTTGTTTAAGTTCATTGTAGATTCTGGATATTAGCCCTTTGTCAGATGAGTAGGTTGCGAAAATTTTCTCCCATTTTGTAGGTTGCCTGTTCACTCTGATGATAGTTTCTTTTGCTGTGCAGAAGCTCTTTAGTTTAATTAGATCCCATTTGTCAATTTTGGCTTTTGTTGCCATTGCTTTTGGTGTTTTAGACATGAAGTCCTTGCCCATGCCTATGTCCTGAATGGTAATGCCTAGGTTTTCTTCTAGGGTTTTTATGGTTTTAGGTCTAACATTTAAGTCTTGAATCCAACTTGAATTAATTTTTGTATAAGGTGTAAGGAAGGGATCAAGTTTCAGCTTTCTACATATGGCTAGCCAGTTTTCCCAGCACCATTTATTAAATAGGGAATCCTTTAACAGGATCTGAAATTGTGGCAATAATCAACAGCTTACCAACCAAAAAGAGTCCAGGACCAGATGGATTCACAGCCGAATTCTACCAGAGGTATAAGAAGGAACTGGTACCATTCCTTCTGAAACTATTCCAATCAATAAGAAAAGAGGGAATCCTCCCTAACTCATTTTATGAGGCCAGCATCATCCTGATACCAAAGCTGGGCGGAGACACAACCAAAAAAGAGAATTTTAGACCAACATCCTTGATGAACATTGATGCAAAAATCCTCAATAAAATACTGGCAAACCGAATCCAGCAGCACATCAAAAAGCTTATCCACCATGATCAAGTGGGCTTCATCCCTGGGATGCAAGGCTGGTTCAATATATGCAAATCAATAAATGTAATCCAGCATATAAACAGAACCAAAGACAAAAACCACATAATTATCTCAATAGATGCAGAAAAGGCCTTTGACAAAATTCAACTACTCTTCATGCTAAAAACTCTCAATAAATTAGGTATTGATGGGACGTATTTCAAAATAATAAGAGCTATCTATGACAAACCCACAGCCAATATCATACTGAATGGGCAAAAACTGGAAGCATTCCCTTTGAAAACGGGCACAAGACAGGGATGCCCTCTCTCACCACTCCTATTCAACATAGTGTTCAAAGTTCTGGCCAGGGCAATTAGGCAGGAGAAGGAAATAAAGGGTATTCAATTAGGAAAAGAGGAAGTCAAATTGTCCCTGTTTGCAGACGACATGATTGTATATCTAGAAAACCCCATTGTCTCAGCCCCAAATCTCCTTAAGCTGATAAGCAACTTCAGCAAAGTCTCAGGATACAAAATCAATGTACAAAAATCACAAGCATTCTTATACACCAATAACAGACAAACAGAGAGCCAAATCATGAGAGCCATTCACAATTGCTTCAAAGAGAATAAAATACTTAGGAATCCAACTTACAAGGGATGTGAAGGACCTCTTCAAGGAGAACTACAAACCACTGCTCAATGAAATTAAAGAGAATACAAACAAATGGAAGAACATTCCATGCTCATGGGTAGGAAGAATCAATATCGTGAAAATGGCCATACTGCCCAAGGTAATTTATAGATTCAATGCCATCCCCATCAAGCTACCAATGACTTTCTTCACAGAATCGGAAAAAACTACTTTAAAGTTCATATGGAACCAAAAAAGAGCCCACCAAATGTTGGTGATCAAATTAATTTTCTGTGGTAACTTTTTAGAAAATGTTAATGATAAAAATACTGGGAGTAAAAAGCTATTTATGTACAACCTGAAAGCATGCTAAATGTAAATGTTATGTTCTATTTCACAAGGGAGACCAGTTTGGGTTGGATTGGTGAAGAGGGCTCCAAGAGTGCTTTGCAGAATCAGTATTAAGTATGAAGTCAAGTGGGTAGAACAGTTAAAATTGTCTTGAAATAAGGAATAAGAATTTCAAGACTGGGAGCTGCTAGGGGTAGTACTTGAATGAAGTAGAGTGTGTGCTTTGAAGAATAATGAGGTAAGTAGAGCAAGCCTCTATTGGTCACACAGATTATGTTAAAAGAAAAATAACTCCAATTATACTCCTCTTGGATATATCTTTTACTGTTCTCCATGATAGGTTAAATCTATTACTATTATTTTGAAGTGCTCCCTCCACCATAATTTAAGAATTAAACCTCTATTGAGATCTAGGTTAAGAAAAGACACTCAGAGGGTAAGAACTGGAAGGATTTTACAATCATCAAACTTTATCACTTAGTGCAAAAAAAAAAAAAAGGATAGAGAAAGAAAGAGTATGGCCATTTTATCTGTAGGCACTAACCCACAATAAGGAAATAAATATGTGGCTAAGAAATGCTTGAGATGGAAGGCACACTGAAGAAATTCAAGGAAGAAGATGAAGTATACCTGAACTACCAAGTCAATAATATTTGTGAGAAATTTGCAGTAGTTATTTTACAATGATGTTTTCTCCATTGAGAGAAAGCTATTTCTCTGAAGTGATGCTTTAACAGAATTCAGGGACCTCTAACCAGCAGAGACCAAGAGATCATTGGCTCTCCTCTAGGGAAACTAGGAATTAGAGAGTGGAACAATTTTAAGATTGATAGAATAAGTATTGAAAGAAATTAATTTAAGACATGATCTTGGTTTTTAAATCTTCTGTGCAAGAGTCTTGTCTTTTGACAGAAATCCTGTCCCTGTCCAATCCCAAGTAAACACACATAACACATCCCATGGGAATGCTGAAAGAACAAAATGAATAAACATGGGCAATGCCTTCACTGGTTTGCCTGCTAATAGGAAAGTAGCAAATATCTTTAATTGTCTCTGGAGAGATATGATTAGAAGTATTACCACTGGGTTCTGTTCTCTCAATTATTATTTTTCTCTGCAGGGAGTGAGTGTCTAGTCAAATGATGGTAGAAAAAGCCTGGCTTACACAACTAATTGTATCATAAAGTTCAGGAGAGCTTTGTATCTGGGCTTCACCTCCCAAGAAGGCCTCATTAGCGAGGAGAATCAATCTCAGCCTATCCATTCTGCCTTTCCTGTCTTTGAGGTTCCTAGCAAGCCCAAGGGTATGTTAGAAGAAAAGACCACAGATTATTCTACTGTAAGTAAATGTGGTGTATTTGCCTTGAGAAAGGGTTTACAGATGGGAATGGGAAAGGGGCAGTGAATGAAATCACTGGCTCCAGATAGTAGCGATGAAATGCCCATGCTATGTGGTCTCCTTCTGCTTCTAAGTCTGTATTTATAGCTAGGGTCCTGAGGGGACCTCTAGGGGCCACCGTCTATCCCAGGATATGGCCATGTACCTCTGACCTTCTCGGCCCCTCCATCCATATCCCCTCATTACCCTGTGGCAGCTCCTGGCTTTGTCATCACTGTGCCATAGAAGAGGATCAGATAACCATCCCTATAGGGTATGATCTGGCTAAAGGGCTCCAATGATTGTCAGGGGCTATGTGGCTCAGGTGACTCTTTTTACAAATAATGCTAATTTTAAAAACTGAAGTAGAGTTTTTAAGTGGTTTGCTTACCCAGGGATGTATCCTCCTTGCCCCTCTGCTAACTGCCTAGTCCTGCACATTCTCAGAAGCGTTGTGTCGCCAGACAAGACCGCCTTCTCAGTTGTTCTGGATACAGGCACCATTCACTCACAGGGAAAAGCCAGTGCCTGTCAGGGTACAGGGTCTCTTTTTTTTTTTTTTTTCTGATTTTAGCAGAGGAACCATTGAGCACATAAAATGTCTCCTTATGATGACTGGATCCAGACATTCTCACCAATGATGGTTCTCATATGCCTAATTATATATCTAAAAAACTTAAGTTCTTGTGTGAGTTAATGCATTTAATCCTCACAACTATGTTATGAGACAGAATTTATTACTCACCCCATTTTGTAGATTGGGAAACTGAGGCATGAAGAGGCACAGAGAAGTCATAAAGCTAGTATGCAGCAAAGCCAGGATCTGAACCCAGGCTGCAGGGCTCAGGAATCCATGCTTGTTCATTTGTTTTTAAAACTAGGCTGCGGCCGGGTGCAGTGGCTCACGCCTGCAATTCCAACACTTTGGGAGGCCAAGGCAGGCAGATCACCTGAGGTCAGGAGTTTGAAACCAGCCTGACCAACACGGAGAAACCCCATCTCTAATAAAAATACAAAATTAGCCAGGCATGGCGGTGCATGCCTGTAATCCCAGCTACTCGGGGAGCTGAGGCAGGAGAATTGCTTGAACCTGGGAGGCAGAGGTTGCGGTGAGCCGAGATCGCACCATTGCACTCCAGCCTGGGTAACAAGAGCGAGAAACTCCGTCTCAAAAAACAAAAAAACAAACAAAAAAAAAAACTAGGCTGCTCCCTAGGACTAAGCTCAGTGTCAAAGTATATTATTGGAGATGGCAAGTTATTTCTGAGTAATTGCAAAGATTTGACAAATCAGTGCTGCCTTACAACCCCACTGCTGGAGGCCCCAGGGCTCCCATTCTAAGACAATTTTCGATAGAAACTTTTCTTTTGTGTCAGTGCTAAACACCCTAAATATGCCCCCCTTTTCTTTCCAAAAAACTAATCCTCTCTCTATCATTGGGATATTTAGCATGGTGGTATTGACCTTTTACTATTACAGCCTGTATTTTTTTTTCTTCAGTAAGGGAGTGTGGTTACTTTAAAGGAGTCTTCTATTTCTTTAAATTGCTTTTTAATTTTAAAAATCAAAATATAGGAACATTTATATTAGGAAATCAAAGCAAAATGTATGTCTTATATTTAAACTCAAAAACAGCCAAAAAGAAAAGCAAGATAAACGTGAAAGTGTTTGCAACACCATGATGATTGCACTGGATTTCCAATTCCTATGCTTTAATACTTCCCTCAATTTTACGATCTCTTTAATATCATTAGTAACAGCTGACATTTATTAAATTCCTATAATGTACCAGTGCAATGGTATTTCTTCTTCACATCAGTCCTTTTGGTATCTGTGGTCAACATTTTACATTTGACAATAATGAGCCTTAGAATACGTGACTCAAATGCGTCATGTTCATTGCTCAGAATCAAGACTGGAATAGTGTTCTGGCCAAGACTGTTACTCCTGTTGCTTTCATTCTTATTCAGAGACCATATTTTTTTCTGTCACTGCTAAATTTGCTTTGCTCTTTAAGAACAGAAAAATGTATCCATGCTGTTTTTTCCCTTACTCCATCCACTGAAGATTGTTCTGTAATGTGTAACTGGAGTGGATGCCTAAATAAACCTTCCTTTCAGATATCTGATTCTTTATTGAACTTGCCACAGGCTTTTTCTAAAAGAAAAGTCTGACTGCTTGAACTGTGAAATCCAAAATACAAAAGGATGCCAATAAATAAAAGGAAAAAAAGTATTTTCCTCTTATACTATTTATTTGTTTACTTATCTTCACAATTGAACTGATGGACAATTTCTGTGTGTAGGTAGCCACCATTATAGACTTTTCTCCTTGTAGCCTCTTGTACACAACTGTTAAAAGCACAGTTGATAACTAGAGTTTTATACAGTTTGGATGTAGTTCACGTCTGATTAAATTTCACCTTCGCTAAGAATTCTATTTGTTTCTTTCTTTATTCCTGCTCTTTAGAAAGTTTATTCTAGGCTGCTGGGGTTTTTTTCCCCGAAATTCTTTACTTTACAAAAATTAAAAATAAAACTATAAACCCAGATTTGCTTAATTATGAATTTAGATTAACCAAACAGTTGTATTTATTTGGTAATGACTGGACTGTTTTTACTCCTAAAGCATCCAAATGCCTGCTACCTGGGTCACTGGGCCTTGGAACAGTAGGAACACAGATGTGTACACCACAGATGGGAGCCAGGAGGGACTAAAAATATGCAAAATATCCATGTCCTTGGAGGTCTCGGGGATAAAAGGCTTCTCCTTTTCAGCTTGATTCATTGGGACATTAACACAACATTTGCTGTGTCCAAAAATTGACAACTACCATTCTGGCATTAAAATTATATTGTGCAGAAAATTAAATAGTTTCCTATTTCAAATATCTGCTCATTGGAAGTTCTGTACATACATATCTTTTAACTGTATTCTGCTTTCATGAATCTAAAAGTAAATCAATTATTATAAAGTCAAAAGTGTATCAGCTAAACTGATGAATTTTTTATGTCAATTTCAGATTGTTAAAAATATAAACAAGGTTACAAAGAATAAGTACACTCTCTTGCTCACTATGGTTCAGGTACATTGTGTTTCTTTCTTTCTCTTCCCAGAACTCACCAAGTGCATCTTGTTCAGAGACTTTGCGTTTACTGTTCCATTACTGTTCCCTGTGTAGAGAACGATCCTCTTTTGGCTCTGGGCAGGGTTGTGGCCTTCATGGTTTAGGTTCCACTCACCTGTCTCCTCTTAAGAGAGACCTTTTCCAACCATCCCATCTAAAGGAGACCCCCCTCAAATCAAGTAACTTTCTATTATTTTACCTAGATTATTTCCTTCATTGTTCTTTTCATGGCCAGCAATTATCTTTGCTTGTTTACTCCTGGTCTTTTAGAGTGGTAATGAATCATGCCCTCTCTCTGTTCCAAGTCCGGAAAAAATAAGTTGAATAATACATGAAAGAATCAGATATAATTCAAAAAGGTATTTTATTAATAAAGTCTGTTGAAAAGCATGGTTTATATTTTCAACAAAGTTTCTCTGCAAATTAAAATCACAACCGTTAGCTGACACCCCTCCCCACCTCCAAATGGGACTGAACATGCTCCTGATACCTTAATCCCAAGCGGATAGAAATGCATGCAGGTGAAACAGAGAACAGAGAAAGGTCACCCTCAGTTTCTCTTTCCTGTTTCACAAATCATATAAATTAGGGGAAAGAGAGAGGCAGGTATACTCTAAAACAATTTTATCCAGGGGCATAGAGGTTTCCTTCCCTAAATAGAAATGTGAGGTGTGGAAGAGAAGCACATCACCTTAATATTACTTCTTTATAATCTGCCTCCCTTTCAGAATGTGTTTACATCATCCACAGCTGTGCCCCTAAAGCTTAGAACAGTGGCTGAAACAGATCACGCACTCAAGGATCATTTGTTAAGGGATATACGAAATACAAATATAAGTTACAGAACATTGTTTGCTTATGAAAGTAACAGAGATTGTAATTGGTAATGCCTAGTACTGACTATGTGGCAAAGAGATATGATTCTTACACACTGTGGGAGGGAATTGCAATTGGTCAAATTTTCTAGACGGAAGCTAAAATAGGGATAAAAACCTCTGAAATGTCTGTATATTTAGCATCTGCAATTTCACTTTTAGAATATGTTCTAATAAATAATTATGAATATAGGCAAATCTTAAATTTAAGAGAAATGTATCTCAATGCCAATAAAAATAAGAAATAAAAATTCAAACAGTAAGAAATTCAGTAAATTGTGACAGAATATTGTGCCCCTTTAAAATAATGTCCATAAAATATAATTTTGATACAGGAAAAGTATTATATTAAGTGAAAAATTGTAATGTTTAAATACTCTGTACAATATCCTATTTTAATATATAAATTTGAGGATCTACGTATTTACTAAAATAAAAGATCAAAATTGTTTTTTTTTAAAGTATCCTGTTGGATTTGAACCTTTAGCCTGATTTGAAAATAAAGATAGTCCTCAGGCTGTTTCTGGAATAAATGTGAAGTGTAACAGAACAGCACCAGGTCACATGGTTTCTCCACCTGATGAGGCCATCCGTCCTGTTCATGGCCCTTGGTCGCCCCCTGCTGGCTGGATAGACCCAGAACCCTCCAGGAAGAGCTCCTTAGAAAGAGCTCACCAGCTGGGGCTGCACCTGATCCCATCCCCATCACCTGCTCAGATTCCATCTGAACAGCAACAGGGCTGCTGGCAAGATCACAGGTGATGGAGAAGAATACAGTTAGGGGAAACGACAGCAACCCCAGTTGCCATAGCTGGGAATATATTGATGACAAAAGACTGTCACATTGGAAAGTAAGATAAGCTCTGAGAGATGTCAACATATTAAGTTATAATCGAGAAAAGAGTCCAATAAAATACGATACAGCGATCATCTTTAAATGTAACCACTTAATGTAAATTGGTTTTTCTTTTGAATTTCTTATTTAAAATACCTCAGAAATGTCACCATGCTTAGTTATTTTAAAGATATATACATGTATTCATTGTATGTAGCCAAGAATTATTTCACTCATGCCTAATTTACAATAACAGATGCTGATGAAGAAGTAAGGAACACTCTCAAAATAAAACTACAAACACCAGATATGGAAAAGAGGCACCTAAAGTTGCTGCTAGGGAGTACTGGCCAGCTTCTGAAAAGGAGCGTCTTATCTCAGAAAGTTTTAAAGAAACTACAAAATTGAAAGCTATTTAAAAGTGATTTCAAATCTGAAATAAGTGGGTAGAAAAGCCTGTGAGGAGGTGAGGGACAGTGAGCAAGCCCATGGCAAACAGAGGGTCCCCGTCCCCGCACATCTCAGACTGAGAAGGAAGCAGGATGAGCAAGTGAAACCACCTCATAATGCAACATTTGTCAAGGTCCTCTCTTCTCAAACTACGTAAAAATCAGCATTTCACACTGAAAGGGAAGCAAGGATACTTGATTTCTTCAAAATAACACATGTGTGCGTGTGTATCCTCTTATGTAGGGTATAATAATAGATCCTGTTTTGTTATATTTTATTAAATGTTATATACATGTACACATACACACACAAATATATATACACATATACATGTATGTATTCTTATTATTCCATTGATACAATGCGATTTTTTTCTCATTTTTATGAGCACACTTGGTTAGTTTTGGCAACATATCTGAGAATAAATTCTAGAAAATCCATTCAAAGTTATAATTTCTAAGTGCCCCCTCTGTGCATCTTTGACTGGCCCACAGCTCTGACCTTCCTGTCCTAGATGTCCACAAGAGCATGGAAGGCAACCAGACATGGATCACAGATATCACCTTGTCGGGATTCCAGGTTGGTCCAGCACTGGAGATTCTCCTCTGTGGACTTTTCTCTGTTTTCTATACACTCACCCTGCTGGGGAATGGGGTCATCTTTGGGATTATCTGCCTGGACTGTAAGCTGCACACACCCATGTACTTCTCCCTCTCACACCTGGCCATTGTTGACATATCCTATGCTTTCAACAATGTCCCCAAGATGCTGACGAATCTTATGAACCAGAAAAGCACCATCTCCTTTTTTCCATGCATAATGCAGACATTCTTGTATTTGGCTTTTGCTCACATAGAGTGTCTGATTTTGGTGGTGATGTCCTATGATCGCTATGCGGACATCTGCCACCCCTTACGTTACAATGTCCTCATGAGCTGGAGAGTGTGCACTGTCCTGGCTGTGGCTTCCTGGGTGTTCAGCTTCATCCTGGCTCTGGTCCATTTAGTTCTCATCCTGAGGCTGCCCTTCTGCGGGCCTCATGAAATCAACCACTTCTTCTGTGAAATCCTGTCTGTCCTCAAGTTGGCCTGCGCTGACACCTGGCTCAACCAGGTGGTCATCTTTGCAGCCTGCGTGTTCATCCTGGTGGGGCCACTCTGCCTGGTGCTGGTCTCCTACTTGCGCATCCTGGTGGCCATCTTGAGGATCCAGTCTGGGGAGGGCCGCAGAAAGGCCTTCTCCACCTGCTCCTCCCACCTTTGCGTGGTGGGACTCTTCTTTGGCAGCGCCATTGTCATGTACATGGCCCCCAAGTCCCGCCATCCTGAGGAGCAGCAGAAAGTTCTTTCCCTGTTTTACAGCCTTTTCAATCCAATGCTGAACCCCCTGATATATAGCCTAAGGAATGCAGAAGTCAAGGGCGCCCTGAGGAGGGCACTGAGGAAGGAGAGGCTGACGTGAGACATCTCAAAGGGAACCATGGGGAGGGAGCTTTGCTCCCTGCAAAATATGGGAGTTGGCTTTTTTTTTTTTTTTTGTCTTCTGCTAGAATAAATGCTACCTTAAACTGGAATACTATAGATCTATACATATAAACTGAAGACACAAATCTTTTAGAAAAGATAGGTAAATGCATTTATAATCCTGGATAGGCATAAATTCATAAAGACACAAAAATCCCTAGATATAAAATTTTTAAGTTCAATAAATATAGGACCTCTTCACATTAATCATCGTGCTCGTCAAAGTCACCGTTAAGAAAGAAGAAATGCAAGCCACAAACCAAGTGATCCTATGGAAACTACATGTACCCAGAAATGGAACTATTGTTTATACAGTACATAGAAAGAACTCCTTTAAATCAACAACCAAAAATATAAACAACCAAATTTTATAAAATTAGCAAAACATGTGAACATATACTCTTACAGAAAATACAAGGGGCTGATAAACATACAAATGCTGCTTTCCACCATTAGTAAGCAAGGAATTGTAAATTAAAACCACCATGAGATACTATTATATACCCACTAAAATGTCTGAAATTTTTAATGGCTTATTTATCATTGAGGTTATTGGAAATCTATTTCTAATATTGGAAATGGTCGATACTAGCAGAGTTTGTGCCAATAGTAGCCAAGTCACATTGAGTTAACAGGAGCATAGTACACATCCTCAAGATCAATAATTAGTGACTCTTCCTGTGAAGATACACAGGTTAATGCTTAAGGCTTTGAGGGCCATCTTCTGCATCAAAACAACTCAACTCTGGCAAAACCAGCCATAGACAATGTGTAAACAAATGGGTGTGCCCGTGTTCCAATAAAACTGTATTTGTAAAAACAGGTGGCTGCTGGAATGGTGCCCAGGGACAGTAGTTTGTGAACCCTTGTTCTAGATCTTAAAACTAGCATAGTTCCAGCTGACCACTTTAGAGACCCTCACTGGGTGGGGCCTCAGGGAGCATGTGATTAGACATGTCTTGTGGTCAAATCCCTGTGATCACATTGTACTTACTCGAGAGTGAGGCTTTTCCTCCTTTGACGCTTTCTAAAATATGCCATGACTCAATAGCCAGTGGACTGTAAATATTCATGGTTTCTCCATCACACAGGAATTAAGAGCAGGCTCCTCATACTCCATCACTAATTTGAGCCTGAGATCTTAGGATAAAAGTTTGCAACTCAACATTCTAATTGGAGCACAGCAGTCCAGTGAAAACAAGCACAGAGATATTTTGTACAGATTAATTTTTAAGAGTGGATTTAACAAGATCTTAGATTTTTGTTTTCTTTTATATTTAGCAACCATTTTATTAAAAGCATCTTATATCTTGATATTGAAAAAGTCCTAGTTTTAATCATATTTTGAGAGAGCCACTCTCATCTTATCCTGGAATACCCAGAAATGTAATTCTTAACCCTAAGCTGATAGCTGATAATAATTTTGCCTGGAAGAGAACACAGAAGGAAAAATTACTAATATCAAAACCTCAGGATATGTTAGAGTTCTTTTTGAGATGGAGTCTTGCTCTGTCACCAGGCTGGAGTGCAGTGGCACGATCTTGGCTCACTGCAACCTCTGCCTCCCAGGTTCAAGTGATTCTCCTGCGTCAGCCTCCCGAATAGCTGGGATTACAGGTGCCCGCCACCCGAATAGCTGGGATTACAGGTGCCCGCCACCACACCCAGCTAATTTTTGTATTTTTATTAGAGACGGGGTTTCACCATGTTGGCCGAGATGGTCTCCATCTCCTGACCTCGTGATCTGCCCGCCCCAGCCTCCCAAAGTGCTAGGATTACAAGCGTGAGCCACTGAGCCTGGCCTGGAGATCTTATACTGTAGAAATCTTTACTATGTAAAGAAGGGAATCACTAGACTGATAGGGCAGGGATTTCTAAAGCTGAACACTACTCTGATATTCAGAGCACAAGTTATCTTACTTTCACTAATCTCAGAAAGTATTAACCTATCTTGCTTCCTTTTTATTCCTGAAATGTAAAGTGTTGTATACTAATGTATTATTGTTTCCATTTTTTTTTTCTTGGTGCTCCTCAGCCAATTTTAAAATCAACCTGCCCATTTCTAGCCCTCACACAATAGCATACAATTTTCCTCTCAGTGTCTACCATCCCTTATGACAAAATATTTCACTGATAGAATTCTCTGTGACATTTGATTTGACAACAAAAAGAATGGTGACTGTCCCACAAGATAAGAAAAGCTTTTAGGGGAAATAGATGCCTACCTAGGCATCCTGGGACAAGCTGAATTCACTTTAAGAGGGGGAGAAATGTTAACTAGAATAAGCAAAAAAGAGGGAATTCTCTTCTATGAGGAAGGCAAAGGAGTGAACTCAACATAGAAACGTAATGAAGTTCAGGTGGAATGGGTCATGCAGACTCAGCAAATAACGCAGGATACTGCTAGGACTCAGTGTTAGAGGAGGGGTTTGTGCCCTGACCCAACAGGACTTATTGGCTGGTTTTTTTGTTGTTTGTCGGTTGATTGGTTTTTTTGTTTGTTTGTTTTGGTTTGGTTTGTTTGCTTGTGTGTTTGTTGTTTGTTTGTTGAGACAGGGTTGCTCTGTCACCCATCAAGGCTGGACTACAGTGGCGTGAAGTTGGCTCACTGCAACCTCTGCCTCACAGGTTCAAGTAATTCTCCTGCCTCAGCCTCCCAAGCAGATGGGACTACAGGCAAGCACCACCATGCTCAGCTAATTTTTATATTTTTAGTAGAGACGGGGTTTCACCATGTTGCCGAGGCTAGTCTCAAACTCCTGAACTAAATTGATCCACCCGCCTCAGCCTCCCAAAATGCAGGGATTACAGGCGTGAGCCACTGTGCACTGTCCCTATTGGCTGTTGTGATGCAGACAGAAGCAAAAGCAGCCCTGGGGCAATGGCCTTCCATTCTACTTGAATAGGCACAAGGGGATCACTGAAGGGAACCTTGTAGACCTTATAACTTATCGAAGTTCTCTGGGGCACTGATAATTTTCACTGATGGACTATGACTGCCTTCATCCCAAGAGTAGATCTGAATAAGATATAACCTGTAGTACAATTAGGAGTTCTGGGAACTATTCTGAAAACACCATGCCCTCACCTGAGGACAGAGGTGGGCCCCGCTATATAGCAGCACACAATAGAAACTAGTTTCAGTGGAAAGCTTTTAAACCTAGATAGGGTGACTGAATTTGTCCCCAACAGAGTTGGAACCCAGAAATAACCAAATCATGGCTAATTGTAATGATACTTGTCAGTAATAATATGGTGTACGAGCATGGGCCACATCTGTTAGAAAGGGATAGCAAATACTTCTCTAATTCTTACTGATTTGTTCTGGAATGAAACTGCTTATACCATGATCACACTGCAGTATGGTATAACATTGGCATTGTTGGTAATATTCAACTATTTTATGTAAATAACTCATGTGTTAATATTGAAACTGATTATGAAATATATTGTGAAATCAGGTTAAAACTTCCTCAGAATGTGATACCAATGGAAAAGGATGGCCTGTGGAAGAACTTAATTTAACTAACCATCAGCTAATATCTACGCTAAATTGTTCTGTATAAGGTTATCACAGGGTGCAAATAAAGGGGGGAAGCCGGTAATCAGATTAGTGCGAAAACATGAAAATGTATGTGTATGTCACGACTTTACAGGATGGATTAGCTGTTTTCTTAGGTCTATCCCTACCCCACACTGACTCACAGATATTAGACATATTTATGCTGACACTATTGCTGTATCTGTTATATAAATGCTTTTCTAAATATAGATACTCTGAAAAGTGTGATCATTCTGGTAAGAGAGCCTAAGCCAAGTGCCTGGTGAGTGAACTGTACAAGAAAGGGTTAACTCAGTTAAATTTATATAAACTCATATAAAACTTTAAAATATTCTAATCATATCACTTAGAGTAAGACACAGAAATGGAAACTTTTCCCTTCGGAATTTGGATTCAGGGCCATGTTATTTTGGGTGGGAAATCTGAAGCAATAGCTTGAGGCCTATAATAAAGATAGCATTGATAGAACAGCATGTGTTCAAGGAAAAAATATAGGATCTAAAAAATGAAAACACTGCTCAGTGGTTAAGATGAAAAGGCTTTATGGGATAGGCAGAATTCTCTAAATAGCCCCCCTTAGACTTTTGTTATTTAATCAAACAGTAATCTAGGTTCTGCTGTGAAGGGGCTTTGTAGATCAATGGGTCGTAAAATGTGAAGGTTACCATGGTAACAATCAGGTGAGTCTTCTAAAGGCTGGGAATTTTTTTCACCTAGTAACAGAGGAGGAAGTCAGAGAGATATGAAGTGTGTGAAGCATTCAACAAACCATTGCTGATTTAAACACGGAGGTGGTCCCATGTAGGCACCAGAGTGGCAGCAGGCAGCTCAGGCCATCCCAGATCCCAGAGGACAGAAAACAGCAATGACAAATGGACAGAGATTTCAGCCCTACAACCACAAGGAATCTAATTTTTCCAACAACCATTAAACTTGAAAGAGGATCTCAAGTCTCAGATGAGAATTGCAGACCAAGCTAAAATCTTGATTTTGTTTTAAAGAGAATCCAGCTGACCACCAGGACTTCTGATCAATGGAAACTGTAAGGTAATAGATATGTGCTGTTTTAAGCCATTAAGTTTTTGTTAATTTGTTGCAACTGCAATAGAACGTGAATGGTGAATACACTTTTGGTATTAAATAAAGATCATTTGTTTCCAGCTCTAGTCCTTGCTAGATTGGTGATCTATAATTTAGCGCAATAATTCTCTACCTCTTTGGTCTCAGAACACTTTTAAATTCTTAAAAATTAGTGAGGGTCTGAAGATATTTCATTTATGTAAGTATATTTGTTGATGTTATAATAGAACTCAAAACTGACAAATTTATTATTTACTTTTAATTAATTTAAATGGCTTCCAATATAGGTTAATATGATATTCTTGATAAGATATTCTTGTAAGTAATATATTTTATAAAAAGTAACTTTATTTCACATTTTTGCTATTCTTAAAATATTCAGCTTAATAGAAAGCTGCATTTTACGTTTCCTTCATTCTATCTGTTGCCATATCACATATCAGCTAGCCTCTGAAAAAATTCAGTGTGCACTCATGAGAGAACAAGGGTAAAAAAATATTAAAACTGTCTAAATAGTATTGTGAAAATAGTTTTTATCCCACAGACTCTTTGAAAGCTTGTCAGAAATTTTCAGAGTCCCTCAACCACACACTTAAAGAATAGCAGACAGCATATCAAAGTGTCAGTCTTCATATATGTAAAATGAGGATAATGATCAGATTAAAATATATAGTCCATATAAAGCATTTGTCACATTTTCTGAAACATAAAAAGGGCTCGATAATTGATACTTATGGCTATTTTCATCTTTTTTCATTTGTATCTATCACTTCCTACAGGAAATAGAAATTTATGTTGGCATTGAGAGATCTGTTCCTTCTCAGAGTCCCCATACCAGGTTCCATGAAAACCACCTCTCAACTATCTGAAAGTCACGGCCTCTCTTATACCTTCATGGAGATTGTAGGGAAGTATAAAGTAATAAAACCATAATCATTTAAAGAGTTTGGATATTGTAATTTGTGATGTCTGCCTCATGTTTATGACCCTTGAGATCTGTGAAAGCTTGTGCAGAAATAGTGTGATGCCATCATCTGCCCTGCCTGGTCCTGATAATTTTCCTGTAAGGACAATCAGAAAATCTTTGTTCTCCTCCAGAGAGAAGATCCAGAGATCTTCCCTATACCCCTTAGAGAGAAGACAAATAAGTATATATTATTATCCTCTTGGGAATTTAATTCTCAATAGAAACTCAAGAACGTTTTTATTCATATGATTCTAAAATAAAAGCTATGCTCCTGGAGTTAGCTAAAGAAACTTCAGTGAGTCCAGTGAATCTGCCTGTATCTGGGATTTAATCCTATGAAGGCTTCCAGAGGGAGTAGGAGTCTATATTCATTTTAGCGGTATGTGTCTCAACTCTGTAGGGTTTATTCTAGGTCAAAATATTTTCCTGAGGGAAAGTCTAGTGCTAACATCTCCTTATATAGAAGATATTCATTTCTGCTGGGAGGTGGTTTCCAGTATAGGTAGTTGAACTAGAGCTGGATGACTGCAGAAATCACCATGGCTATGCTGGAAGAACAACATCCCTGGGTGACTTTCCCTCCTGAATCAACGTGTAGATTGCAGGTAGTTGGAATACACACCAATGTCCCCCTCCTCCTCCCAGGGAAAGTCTTCCTGCCCTGCTGTGAACAGGGGTCCCAAGGCTCCCCTAGCGTCTCTCTCACCATCACCTCCCAATGTCCCTTGATGGTGGAGGTCAGAGCTAGCCCCATTGTCTCAATAAGAAGGAGCTCAGAAAAGGAGGGGCTTTGTATCCAGGTCTCTGAATAAGGCTCTGAAATAGCCAAATTAATGCAAGGACTTTATACATTACCCAGCCTAAATAAAGATATACATGGCCAGGAAAACCTTTCTCAATGGAAAAGAAAAATCTATCAACAGTTACATTACATCTTTTTCTATCTGAAAGAGTTTAAAAGGTAAGTCTGTCATAGAATTATGTCTTTGGGGGAACTATCCCAGGCTATCACTACTACTAAGAGTTGGAGAAATAGAATAAAGCACTCTAGCTGAAGAAACATTCTGGACTGCAGGACTGCCTGGGTGGAAAATAGCTCATACTGATCAAGAAAACCTTTTGTTTTCTCATCTGCTATTGTTTTATTTATTCTATTGGAAAGGTGAAATTTTAGGCATCATCACTGTGATATTTTGTTCTCCATTCCAGTGTGTTAGCCACTTAAAGATGTTAATCTGCCTGCGATTTTTTTTATTTTGTCTGTTTTTTAACAGCAATGGAAAGGGTAATGACAATAAAAAGATCTGTAATCGAGAAAAAATAACCAGACTAAAATATCAAGCAACAAATATTCCTACTGGGTAACAATAGATTGAATTATCTTCAATAATATTGTTATCCTTTATATTCAGAAATTAAATATGTTTCAGACATGAGTATTATGTCCAACTCTGTTTAAGAAAGATTTTGCAATATGATGTTACATCCCCACTTGGCGTACTATAGGAATATATCTTATTGTAACAAAATAATTTAATGCATATTTATATAGAACCCTCCTCAAATACAATGTATTTATAGAAATTTAAGAATTTGTGATTTTGCCTTTCTGTTTTATTGAGTTATTGATCTCAAAGAAACACTGCCTATGTGACTGATCCCTCTTAGGCTTAGTTTGCAAAAGTTCACAATGCTCACATGTGTATCTTCAAGCTTACCTCTCAGGTTATTTTACCTCCATATGAAGTACTTGCTTCAAAAATCCATTACTCTAAAATCGTCCTCAAGCATTGATTCAAAGCAGGTATATGATACTATATTTGTTTTTTACAACTTGTGTAACAAATTACCACCAAAAAATGTGGTTGAATAAAACAATAGAAATTCATTCTCTCACAGATCTGGAATCTAGTAAAATTTAGCTCCCTTTGGGAATCCTAAAGAAGAACATATTTCATCCCTCTTCCAGCATCTGGGGATTGTCAGCATTCCTCAGTGTCTGACCACATCTCTGTCTGCTCTGTCTTTGCATCACCTTGCCTCTGTGTGCCTTCAGCAGTTTGTTTCAAATCTCCTTCTGCCTTTATTGCATAAGAAATGTTGTCATTGGAATTAGGGCTCATCCATAAAATTCAGGATTATCTTAAGATTCTTAATCACACCTGCAAAGACCCTCTTTCAAAATAAGGCAATATTCACAGGTGCTGAGAATTAGGATAGGGATATATCTTTTGGGGGTCACCATTCAATCCACTACACATACAGTACATTTAAGTGGGCCCATTTTATCTACAGACACAATATAGTCCCTACCATTATGCTAATTTGAATGTATCCTTTGCAAATACTGTTTTTAATTATTTTGACATTTCAAATAATCAAATTGTAGCTGTAATGTTTTTTTAAAAAGTATAAATTATTTTTACACTTTTTAAAAAAGTATAAATCATGTCCTGGCCAATAGACAAAAATATATGTTTTATACATTTATTATATATATTCATATGTTATATATGTCTAGTTTTTAGAGTATATTTAATATACATATACCTGAATAACTAAATCTATAACTAAGTAAAAATGTCATTCATCTAAGTATTATACTTTTTTTAAAAAGTATAAATCATGTCCTGGCCAATAGATAAAAATATATATTATATACATTTACTATAGATATCTTATATATTATATACATATAGTTATAGAGTATATTTAATATACATATACATAAATAACTAAATCTATAACTAACTAAAAATGTCATTCATCTAAGTAATAAACATTTTCTGAGTGTCTACTTTTATCTACAAGTATACTAGTTGTTATAAGAGATGAAGAAGTATAAGATATATTACCATTCATTATCTGGTGAAGGCATATCTCCATTCAAATAAATGACATTTGATATCCTTGCCCCTTCATCTTTGATTTTATCTTGAGAATTGTCTATATCGTCATAGTGAGGACATAACTCTTTTAACTGTAATGATTGACCAAGCCTATACCTTTAATAGGTGCCTAAAGAGCCTACCCTTGTGCCTCTACTCTAATTTGCTAGAATAGAAAAGACTCTTTTTATAGGCCGTCTATCAGGTAGGCTTTCAGTGGGGCCTAGACAAGTTCAAGCAGGCTGCTTCGTTTCTTTTTATAGTAACTGGTTGTAAACATGCAACAAAATCCTTCCAAGAAGAGGCTATGATTCCACTACAATTCCCCTTCACGCTTATACAATGAGGCTAGTGGATAAGCATAGTGATGACATTAGTATTTTTGAAAGATTCATATGACTTTTCCAACTTAAATATAGGCCTGCCTGAGAATTTACATTTACCTATGCCTCAAATCCTCCAAACGGATAGTCAAAATTCTCAAAATTTTATTACTGAAACCATCTTACATTCTTACGCACTAAGAAATAAAGTCAGTAATAAGTATAAACTGAAAATATATCCATCATAGAAAGAGATTTAACTTATAACTATCTGGGAATGTGTCTGCTTTATAGAAACCTTGCCATTAGCCATGTGTGATAAAATGAAGTTATATTTATACAACATTTTAAGTGCTACGTTATTGATTATTTTAAATTATTTTTTAACTTGTAATTTCTATGTGAGTAAAGATATTATCTTTTATTTAATGTATATGAAGTGTTAACTCATTCTCAATGTCATTCACCTATGAAGCAGGACTTCCCCTCAAGGCAGGAACTGAAATTGAGAAGGAAACACTAGATTAGATAAAACATGAGAAATCTGTATTTTTTGTCCTTAATAATATATGTAGAAAGATGTCTAGGTGGGAAATCTGAAGTGCAATGTTAAGATGGTTCTTTCACATGGGACCATATGGAACCTGGGGAGTAACAGAAGGTTAATTTGAGATTATAGCATCATGATTGATAAATTAGACATCCTCTTCCACGAGGAGGCATCTTACAGTGATACACCTTAATATATTTGGGATTTTTGCTTGTTTGATTTTTAGATGAGTACAGAGAGATATATACACACATAAATTGATTGACTTGACTGAGCACTTCTAAGTCTCAGAATTTACTATTAAAAATGTCATGAAAAAAGACAACAAATACAAACATATACATATATAATTTAATTACTGAAGCATTATATAGCACACAATCTAATGATGAGATAATACATTAAGTTAATTAGAATATTTGTATTGAATAATAGCTGTTCAAACTATGTTTCAGAGAAATGTTTTGACATGGGAAATGGTTCATGATATATGATAGAGCTAGTTAAACAAATAGCATTTTTCATATAATTTTTATAATAATGATATATATGAAATAAACAGTAGAAAAGTATAACTGCACAATTATTTAAAATGATCACTTTTGTTTGTATGTTTCAACATGTCATCTCTTTAGTCCTTTAACTAGAGTTTCATGTTTTTCTAGGTTTTTAAAACTTCAAGTCAAAATCTCATACAAAGTAGGTATCACATTGTTTACACAAGGGTTCACACAAAATCTAAACTATTCAAGATTCTAAAATTTCTAAATAAGAATAAAAGCAGGAGAATAATATAACACCTGATGGTTAATAAGGTAGTAGAATTACAAATATGTATTTTTCACCAAAAATAAAATAATAAATATCAAAACCATTTTCTTCAATGCTAACACCATAAAGGAAGTCAGTTAAGTTATATTATTTTCAGAAGAATCTTGAGAATGTATTATCCCCATAATAATTTGTATGCTTTCTCAAATTATATGCTCTTGTTTTTAATGTAGAATACCAGAAATTCACGCTATCCTCATGATAAAAATCATGATAAAATACAAATTATCATGGTAAAATATAAATTATTAAAAATCCAATAAAACCCAGATAAATAGAAATATTGGCTTATAAATATAATTCTTTATTAAAAGTGATTATAACTTTTGAAGGAAATGGCTGTTTTGTGATTGAAGTGGGGAGTATACAAAGGGAGCTTGAAACATCTGGTCATATCAGAAGGAAATAACTGCTCAAATATTATGGGAACATGTTAAAAAGACAGAGGAGCATGCTTAGAAGGCCTAGATATAGGAAAATTAAGCACCAAAAAATGACAACAATGAAGTACAACCCACTGAATAAAAAAATCCATGAGTCTATACTGATGGATAGATAGATGACAGATAGCAGATAGATAACAGATGATAGATAACAGATAGAGAGCAGATAGATAATAGATAGGTAAGTGAATGAAGCATTTTTTATACTAAAGTTGCCAACTAATAAATGTAAAAGCAATTATAGAGTCAGAACAACACATTTTGAATCATCATTATTATCTGAGTTAGGCAAGATAATCAATGGATGCTAAAACTAGTGACTGAAAGGAACTAGTGAAGTGACATTATGAGGAACAAGCTACATATATAATAATTTTAATGGGTACTCCAGAAACTAATTAGGGGAAAAAAATCACATAATGGAGATATCTGGGAAGCACCATCTTCACCAAGTGATCCAAGTTAGCTTCACCCCAATAATAGGACAAATTAATATCATAAACTTGCTCAGAACACACAGAGAAGAATACTATTTTTCCTGCAGAAAGTGAATAATTTGAACAAAAACATTGAGGAATATTGTACACTCTCAATTTGTTGGACATTATGCTGAAGAACTCTTCAAAATATCAGTGTTCAGAAAGGCACAAAAAGGCTGAGTAAATATTACAGGTACAGGAGACTAAAGACAGATGACTTTAGATATAATGCATAATCTTGGATTAGGTCCTAGACTGGTGTGGTTGGAGGGAGAATATTGTATATTAGAGAAAAGAAACATGTCAATATCAATATCAATATCAATATTAAACATGTCAATGTCAATATTAAATTCTCTGATTTTAATACTTATATTATGGTCAAGCTAGTGGGAATTAGTTTTTTTTACTAAAAGATCAGAAATTTATAATTAAATAGGTATTATGTCTACACTTTAATCTCAACTGGTTCAAAAAATAAAAATTACATAGAGAAAGAGAATAAGACAAATAATAAATGTTAACATTTGCTGAATCTGTATGAAATTAAGTGGGAGTTCTTTGAAAAATTTGTGACACTTTTTATGTTTAAATTTATTTCATAATTAAATGCTAAAAACAGAGAGGTAATAAATCTTGGGAATTTGAAGGGGCTTATCTAATAGGAACAAACATATAGCCTTTATCTTAGCTCATTTTCAGATAAAAACTCAAATTTTCTGACCTTTCTATCACACTTCAGTCCTTGACAGACTTCCATTAAGGAATGGGAGTCAACCAATCATGGGTCACAGAATTCATCCTGGTGGGATTCCAGCTCAGTGTCGAGATGGAAGTGCTCCTCTTTTGGATCTTCTCCCTGTTATACATCTTCAGCCTGCTGGCGAATGGCATGATCTTGGGACTCATCTGTCTGGACCACAGTCTGCATACCCCCATGTACTTCTTCCTCTCACACCTGGCCATCATTGACATGTCCTATGCTTCCAACAATGTTCCCAAGATGTTGGCAAATCTGACGAACAAGAAAAGAACCATCTCCTTTGTTCCATGCATAATGCAGACCTATTTGTATTACGCTTTTGCTGCTGCAGAGTGTCTGATTTTGGTGGTGATGTCCTATGATAGGTATGTGGCCATTTGCCACCCTCTCCAGTACACTGTCATCATGAGCTGGAGAGTGTGCACGATCCTGGCTGTCATGTCCTGGTCATGTGGGTTTGCCCTGTCCCTGGTACATGCAATTCTCCTTCTAAGGTTGCCGTTTTGTGGGCCCC
This sequence comes from Pan paniscus, assembly GCF_029289425.2. Lineage (NCBI taxonomy): Eukaryota > Metazoa > Chordata > Mammalia > Primates > Hominidae > Pan > Pan paniscus. The sequence continues at coordinate 180,858,787 of NC_073255.2, forward strand.
GGGATGTGAACCACCTCTTCTGTGAAATTCTGTCCATCCTCAAGCTGGCCTGTGCTGACACCTGGGCTAACCAAGTGGTCATATTTGCTACCTGTGTGTTTGTCTTAGTTGGGCCTCTTTGTTTGATGCTTGTCTCCTACATGCACATCTTCTGGGCCATCCTAAAGATCCAGACAAAGGAAGGCCGCATAAAGGCCTTCTCCACCTGCTCCTCCCACCTTTGTGTGGTTGGACTCTTCTTTGGCATAGCCATGGTGGTTTACATAGTCCCAGACTCTAATCAACGAGAGGAGCAGGAGAAAATGCTGTCCCTGTTTCACAGTGTCTTTAACCCAATGCTGAACCCCCTGATCTACAGCCTGAGGAATGCTCAGGTGAAGGGTGCCCTCCACAGAGCACTGCAGAGGACGCGGTCTATGTAAGGAGTGGACAGAGTGTTAGTTGGATAGGACTTTGCTTTTAAACAAGTGGTTTGCTAAAGCAAAAACTGAGAATTTTTTTTCAGTTAGAAGTTTGATATAAATATGGTAATTTTTCAAATTCTGGCTCTGAAAATATGACAAGATTACAGTGAAAAAAACAGCACATTATATTTTATACTACCTTTCCCACTGAAAACTCTATGGAGTATGAACCCAGTTTCTGGATTAAATTTTAGTGTTGAGAGTCACTTCTATTTGCAGAGTGGAAGAGATGGAAAAGCTATTTTCCTTTGGAATTTGCATCATTTTCTCAGCCTTTTATTGCAAATCTCCCATTTTGAAAGAAAAGCAAACAAAACCCAAAGCAAGCATAAATAGATATAGATTAAAATGTATAAAAATAAAATAGAGAAATGAAAAAGAATAAGTAAAATCAGTGAAAACAAAAGTGCTTCTTTGAAAAGATTAACAAAATTGACAAACTTTAGCTACATTTACCAACAAAACAGTGAAAGACTCAAATTACTAAAATTAGGGATATAGAAACATCATCAGCAATCTTACAGCTACAGAAAGGATTATCAAAGAACACTGTGAACAACTCTGTGTGAACAGTTAGAAACTTACATAAAAGGAAAAATTTCAAGAAAGTCACAATCTACCAACTCAATCAAAAATAAATAGATAATCTGAATACACTTCTAGTAAGTAAAGAAGTTGAATCAGTAATTTTAAAACTAACACCAAATAAAGTTGCCAATCACATTGCTGTAGTAACAAATACTATTTAATTTTTAAAAGAATAATTACTACTATTTCTTCATAAAAAATCTCTCAAAAATGAAGAAAATGGAACATTTCCCAACTTATTCTATGAGGCCAGTATCACCTGATATCAAAAAAATCAGAGGCATCACAGGAAATAAAAACTATAGACCAATTTCTTTATGAATATAGATGCAAAATTATTCAACGAATACCAGCAAACCAAATGCAGCAAGCATAATTACCAAGTGAGGTTTATTCAAAGAATGCAAGGTTGTTTAAACATTCAAAACTCAATGTAATAGACCATGTTAATAAAATAAAGAAAAGAAAACACATCTAATTATACATACTAAAGGCATTTGACAATTCCAAAATCCTTTCCTGACACACACACTCACATACACACACACACACACACACACACCAGACTAGAAATACAAGGGAATTTCTTCAAACTGATAAAGGGTAGATAAGAAAACCAAAACTAAAATTACAATTAATTGTTAAAGACTGGGATGCTTTCCCCATAAGAAACATGATCAAGGAAGTCTTTTGTTGCTGCTTCTGTTCAGCATTAGACTGGAAGTTCTAGCCAGAGCAATTAAACAAGAAAAAGAAATAAAAGGCATCCAGATTGGAAAGGCATAAGGTGAAATGATCTTGTGAATAGAAAATTCTAAGGAATTTTTTAAAATCAGCTCGAACAAATAAATTCAACAATGCTGCAGAATAAAAGTTTTGTACTCAAATATCAATTGTATTTCTGTCAAGAAGCTGAGCTTGAGACAGCTGAGTTTCCGAGTGTCTGAGTAACCAAGCTAAGCAACCAGCCAAAATGAAAGCAACGGTCAAGTGTTTAATCATTTACTGTGATCGCATAAGCAAGAGGTTGAACTAAAGTAAGTTCCAACTCCCACACTGTTTCATTTATCCCTGTGGAACTGCACTGTGCAAAGGTCAGGTGGATCGATACAGAAGTAGGGATCACCTCACAGCTGAAGCATCCCCAAGCAAAAGGTCCTAATATTTTATGAGCCTGAGAATACAAGAGAGGAGAGAAGAGGGAGAGAGAAGGGGAGTAGAAACATACTAAATACTGAGTCAGAGTGGAGAAAAGGTGTCTTCAGGGTCTCCCCTTCTCCCCATAAGATCTAGGCCAAGCTTGTCCAACCCAACTCACTCAAAACTAAATAGATAATCTGAGTAGACTTGTAATAAGTGAAGAAGTTGAATTAGTAATTTTAAAACTTACACCAAATAAGGCCATCAATCGCATTGCTGTAGTGGCAAATTATACTTAATTTTAAAAGACTAATACTATTTCTTCATAAAAATCTCTCAAAATAGAAGAAAATGGAACATTTCTCAACTTATTCTATGAGGCCAGTATCACTTGATACCAAAAAATCAAAGACATCACAGGAAATGAAAACTACATTTCCAAAGACCTATTGATCAACTGTTTGATGTGGCTTTCAGGGTATTCAATAATAGCGATAGGGCTGAAGAGGCTGAAAGAACCCAGCATGGCAAATGACGGGATAGACAACAAGCCCCATTGATAGCAGTCTCTGTAAGCAGCGCCCTGCAACCTCAGGGTCACCCAGGGGGATGCTTCACCCACAGATCAAAAAAAGCCTAATAGCAAGCCTGCAGGTAATGGCTGCTACTTTAAGTGTAGGAAGCCAGGACATTAGAGCAAGAACTACCCCAGTCAGGGCAGCCCACCCAACCCTGTTCTCACTGCAGACAGGTGGGTCATTGGAAAAGGGATTGTCCTGAGCTGTGAAGGAAGAAGAGGACACTTTATGCCATAATGGCCCTAACTGAGGACTGGCGGCCATAACTGAGGACTGGAGGGTCCAGAGGTTCCTAGTGACTCCCACAAAAGGCATAGTAAGGAGTCTTGACTGACTGTTAACATGACAGGTAAAAATATTAATTTCTTAATTGATATAGGGGCCAGTTACTCTGTCCTAAATGGCCACTCTGGGCTCTTATCCTCCAAAAACTGTACTGTCATCGGTGTTGATGGCACCCTAAAATCAAAGATTAAACCATTTTTCTACAAAAAATTTTTATGTAATCAGAAAGACATTACGTTTAGGTTTTGGTCAGTAAAATTCCTAATCTTTTAAAGAAACAAAATGTGTTTACATAACCTCCCATCCATTGCTGTTTGATTACTGTTTAATCATCCGTATATTTGTGTCTTTATAAAGATATTGAAAGAGATGGAAGATGCTTTCAAGGTCCCTTATAAAGGTCAAAGTGTCAATTATCAGTAAATACAAAAGAGGTCTACAATTGAATGAGGCAGGTAGACAGCCTGATCAAACACAGAGCACAATGAGAAGTGCTCTTTCAGGGAATTACTTCATTGAAACCACAGACCTCACCTGAGGTATGTAGTCTAAGCTGAAGTTATTTTGTCCCATCACATTAGCTGCTTAAGCCTGTCCTTTAATTGTACACTAAAATGCTCACTCACATTTGCATCTTAGCCCTAGCTCCCTCAATAATGAGATTATTCCCCACATCTGTACTGATCCATTTGATCCTCAACTGATATTATTTCATCGGAGAAAATGAAAATTGAGCAGGCCAGGACTTACTTCTTCTTGGCCTCTTGCTTATAGTATCACACAAAGTGATTAAAGGCATAAGTGTTACTTTCATTTTGGCCTGTTGTTTTAATTGTCTACTCCAACACCTGGAGGCTCACCTCTCTCTAGTCTGTCTTAACTCTCATATACAAGCAATGAACAATCCTAAATAAACTGAAGAAAAGAATCCAATTTGCAAGACTGAGAAAATAAAATGCCTAAGAATACATCTAACAAAAAAAGAAAGACTTACATACTAAAAGCATAAAATATTGTTGACTGAAATTAAAATTTTAAGTAAATAAAAATACATTCCATGAACTATGCATTGGAAAACAATTGTGCAGGTTTTTGGCTTAGAGTGACATCAGCAAGATGGTAGAGTAAGACTTTCCCATACTTGTCCCCTCTCAGAACCATCAATTTGAACAAGTATCCATGCACAAACATATTTTCACAGGAGCTAAAGAAACAAGGTGAGTGATTACAGCAACTGTGTGTAGCACAGAAATAAGAAAATATTCATTGTAAAGAGTAGGAAGGGCAGTTTCACAATACCTGCATCAACCCTCCCTACTCCAGGCAGAACAATGCAGAGAGAGATACCCTCTGCATAGAGGAAAAAGAGGGGAGTAAATAACAGATTTTGTCTCAGACTCCAACGCTGGGCCAGCCTAGATGCCAACAGTGGGTCTGCACCAGGCAGACTTTCACAACCACAGTCTCTGAGCTGTTACCCACAGATTCAGCCTATCTGCCACTGCCAAATAGGTCCCCACAGATTCAGGCTCCTGGCTGGCCCCATGGCTCCAGAATTCAGGCGGCACATGCAGACTCAGTCTCCAGTCTCACTCCAGCACTAGGACAGCCCACCCCAATGCCAGGCTATCCCAGCAGCTTTGGCCTCCTGACCACCTATGGGACTGGGCTGGCCTCCACAGCCCCACGTTTCAGTCCTGCCCCAAACTCTCTACTGGCCTAGAGTAAGGGTTCCCCTCATAACCCCAGGCTTCAGGCATGCCTCGGTGCCAGGCCAGGCCCTGAAGCCTCAGACTCCAGCAGACCCAGGGTTTAGGCCTGCACCAGCTGACTCAGGGTCTAGGCCAGTTCCAGCAGACCCCAGCACCAAGCTAGCCTCTGTGGACCCAGGTTCCAGGCCAGACCCAGGTTTCAGGAACTGGGCCCAACCTCATAGACCCAGGTACCTGGCTGACTCACCTACTGACCTAGGCACTAGGCCAGCTTGACCAAGGACTTCAACAGGCCCACCTACAGACCATGCAAGATGGCCTGCCTAAAATGACTGGACAAGTTGACTTGTGAAGGGCTTATCTAGACAATTCCAGTCTGCAAAGACTGGAATAAGTCTCTGCTTCTTAAGGTGAGCAGACATCAACGCATGGCCATAAGGATCATGAATAATCACAAAACATGGCAACACCAAAGGAACAAATGAAGCGCCAACAACTGACCTTACAAAAATGGAGATTTACAAACTGCCTGACAAATAATTCAAAATAATCATCTTAAAGAAGCTCAGTGAGCTACAAGAGAATGTAAATAGACAAATAGATAAAATTAGGAAAACAATACCTGAACAAAATTAGAAGTTCAATAAGAAAAGGAAACCATAAAAAGAATCAAAGAGAAATTCTGGCACTAAACAACACAATAACAGAAATGAACAACTCCATAGAGAGTTTCAGCAGCAGACTCAATCAAATGGGAAATACTTGGTGAACTCCAAAACAGGTCATTTCAAATTACTCAGTCAAAGATGGGGGAAAGAATGAAAAAGAGTGAAGAAAACCTGCAAAAACTGTAGGATACCATCAAGAACCAATTTAGGCATAATCAATGTCCAAGAGAGAGCAGAGAAATAGAAGGAAAAAAAAGAAGCTTTTTTAAATGATAGAAAACATCCCAAATATGGGAAAAGATATAAATATCCAGGTACAGAAAGCTCCAAAGTTTCCAGTCAGGTTTAATCTAAATGAGACTACACCAAGACATATTATAATAAAACTGACAAAAATCAAAGACAAAGACATGATCCAGAAAGAGAAAAGAAGCATATCACATACAAAGGAACACCAATATGGCTCTCAAAAGATTTCTCAGCAGAAATCTTTTAGGCCGAGAGAGTGTGTTGATTTACTCAAAGTGCCAAAGAGGAAAACAAAGACTGACAACCAAGAATACTCGAATGACAAAACTGTCCTTCAGAAATGAAGGAGAGATAAAGACTGTCCCAGACAAACAAAAGCTAAGGCAATTTACCACCACTGCACCTGCCTTACAATAACAGCTGAAGGGAGTTCTCCTACCTAAAAGAAAAGGACCCTAACTGGCAACATGAAACATGAAAGGAGATAACTTAATGGTAAAAGAAGTACACAGTCTAATTCAGAATACTCTAAAACCATAATGGTGGTGTGTTAATTACTTATATGTTTAGTATAAAGGTTAAATTATAAACTATTAAAAATTACTACAATAATTTTTAAGGGATATGCAACATAAAAAGATGTAAATGGTGACATCAAATATTCAAAATGTGTGGTGGAAGGGAGTAGAATAAAAATGTAGTGCTTTCTCAGAAATCTGTGGAACAAAAAAATAAAAAATAAATAAATAAGTTTAAAATGTAGTGCTTTTTGTGGCCAAAGATAAGTTGTTATCAGCTTCAAATAAACTGTTATAACCACAAGACACTTTTTGTAAGTGTTATAGTAACCACAAATCAAAAATCTATAATAGATGCTTTAAAAAAAGTGAAAAACAAGGAATCAAAACATACTATTTGGGAAAATCACTTAACCACAAAGGAAGGCAATAAGAGAGGAATAGAGAAAAAAAGTATAAATAAAACAACTAGAAAACAATTAACAAAACGGCAGTAGTAAGTCCTTACTTTATAAATCATCACCTTGAATGTAAATGAATTAAATTCTCCAATCAAAAGGCAGAGTGGCTGAATGCATCAAAAGCAAGGCCCAGCTTGATGCTGCCTACAAGAAAGTCACTTCACATGTAAGGACACATGTAGACTGAAAGTGAAGGTATGAGAAAAGATTTTCCATGCAAATGAAAACCAAAAGAGAGTAAGAGTAGCTATACTCATACCAGATAAAATAGACTTCAAGTCAAAAACTGTAGAAAGAAACAAAGAAAGCCATTACATAAATAATAAAGGGGTTAATTCAGCAAGAGGGTATAACAATACTCTGATGGAGTGTGCTGTTGAAGATCTCTATAGAGTTGCTCATTTTTGTCAATGTGGTTTTTGGTGCCAGAATTTCTCTTTATTTTTTTACTGTTTCTTTCCTGATCTCTCTCTCTCTCTCTCTCTCTCTCTCTCTCTCTCTCTATATATATATATATATATGTATATATATGTATATATATATGTATATATCAAACACAGGATCACCTAAACACAGAAAGCAAATATTAATAGATCCAAGAAGAGAGAAGACTTCAATACAATAATAGTAGAGGACTTCAATACCCCACTTTTAGCAATGGACAGATTATCCAGGAAGAAAATGTTAAACTATACTCCAGACCAAATGGACCTAACAGACATATACAGATCTTCCATAAACAGCTGCAGAATACACATTCTTCTTAACTGCACATGAAACAATGTCAATGTCTAGAATAAATCATATGTTAAAGCACAAAACAATTCATAATAAATTTAAGAAGACTGAAGTATCAAGGAGCTCTTCTGACCATGATGGTATCAAAATAGAAATGAATAACAGGAGGAACTTCAGAAAAATTACAAATACATGGAAATTAAATAATATGCTCCCTGACAACCAATGGGTCAATGAAGAAATTAAGAAAGATGTTTAAAATCTTTTTAGCCAAATGAAAACAGAAACACACCATACCAAAACACATGGGATATAGAAAAAACAGTTCTAAGAGGGAAGTTTAAAGCAATAAATGCTTACATCAAAAAAGAAGAAATATTGCATACCAACAATCTCTGTTGTGCCTTAAGGAACTAGAAAAACAAGACTAAACTAAGCCCCAAATTAGTAGAATAAATAAAATAATAACAATCAGAGCAGAAATAAATGAAGTAAAGACTAACATCAATAAAAACATCAAAAAAGTCTTCTTTTTGAAACGTTAAACAAAATCAACAAACTATTAGCTAGTCTTAAAAAAGGAGAGAAGACTGAGATAAAGAAAATCAGAATTGAAAAAGGAGACCTTACAATGATCATAAGAAACAATTATAAACAATTATGCACCAACAAATTGGATAATCTAGAAGAAATTGACAAATTTCTTGATACATTTTATTTACCAAGATTGAATTATGAAGAAATAAAAAATCTGAAAAGATCATGATCAGGTAAAGAGATTGATTCCACAATAAAAAATCTGTCATCAAAGAATAGCCCAGGACCTGATAGCTTCACTGCTGAGTTTTACCAAATATTTAAAGAAGAACTAGTAAAAACTCTTCCAAAAAATTAAAGAGGAAGAAATACTTCCAAACTCATTCTTTAATGCCAGCATTACCCTGATACCAAAACTAGACAAGGATGTGGTAAGAAAAGAAAACTACAGGTTAATACACCTGATGAGCATAATGTAAACATTCTGAACAAAATACTAGCAAACCAAATTTAACAACACATTAAAAGGATTTTTCACCATGATCAAGTGGGAATCAGCCCAGGAAAGCAAGGATGGTTCAACATATGCGAATCAACATTAACAGAATGAAGGACAAAAACCAAACGATCATTTCAATACATGCAGAAAAAGCATTTGACAAAATTCAGTATCCATTCATAATTTTTTTAAAAGACCTCTCAACAGATTAGGAATAGAAGGAATATATCTCAACCCAATAAAGGCCATGCATGACAAACCCACAGATAACATTGTACTCAATGGAAAAAAATTGGAAGTTTTTCCTCTAAGATCTAGAACATGACAAGGATTCCCACACTTTCCACTTCTAGTCAAAATTGTACTGAAAGTACTAGCCACATAAATTAGTCAATAAAAAGAAATAAAATGCATTCAAGTTGAAAAGGAAGGAGTTAAATTGTCCCTGTTTGTGGACGGCATGATCTTATATATTTAAAAATCCCTAAAGTTTCCACCAAACAACTGTTGGAACTAATAAATGAATTTAGTAAAGTTGTAGGGTACAAAATCAACATACAAAAATCAGTAGTATTTCCATACACTAGCAGCAAACTATCTGAAAAAGAAATCAAGAAAATAATCCTATTAACAATAGCTTATAAAATAACATATTTAGAAAGAAATTCAGCAAAGGAGATGATAGGCTTGTATATTGAAAACTATAAAACATTGATTAAACAAATTGAAGACATGCCACTGCCCCCAGCCTGCATTGATTTTTTTTAATTGTTTGGTTATAAGATGGCTTTACGCTTTTAAAAATTCCCAAGGACTCGAAGAGATTTTATGTGGGTATTCGATGATAATTATTATTATATTACAAATTAAAACATCATTTTAAAGTATTTGTTTTTATTCATTAAAAAATAATCCCATTATATGATAATATATATAACATTTATTAAAAATGGCTTTTATAAAGCCAAATAAACTGAAAAGATAGCATTGTTTCACATTTTTATAAAATTCTTTGTCTGTTTTACGAAATGACTGGATTTGTAAGTTTTCTGCTGCATCTGATTTTTCATAATTTCAAATGTCACATAACATCTGGAATACCCTGTTACACCTTCACAAGAGAACAAGAGTAGGAAAAACTAATGATATCTTAAATTCTTATGAGAAAAACTTTGTTTTTTGAAACTTAATAAGGGCTCAGTAACTGTTGTTTATGGCTATTATTTCCCTTCCTCATTGTGAGCATATACATATTCCATTTCAGACAGAGATACACTTTGGCATTGGGAGATCAATTCCTTTTTAGGGTTGCCATAACAGGTTCTATGGGAACCAAGTCACAACCTCTCTTATACCTTCATGAGAACTAAAGAGGTGTGTGAATTCATAAAACTGTAGCAATTTTATGTGTTTGGATACTATAATTTGTGATATTTCTCTCAAGTTATTTACTCTTGAGATATTTGAAAATCTGTATGCATACAGTGTGATGCCAAGATGTGTCCCTCCTTTTTCCTACAATTTTCCTCCAAGGACAATCAGACACAATCTTTGCTCTCCTCCAGAGAGAAGAGTCAGGGAACAATTTTTTTCCCCTTAGGGAGAAGGTAGAAAGATATGAGATCTCATAATCCTTCTGGGAATTTACTTCTTAGCTAATTCTAAATAAAACCCTTATTCCTTGAGGTTTAATTTAGAGCTTCATACTCTATTTTGATAGCATCAGCAAGTGGAGTATATGCTGCCAAATCTGGGATTTGTTCCTCTGGAGTCAGCTAGAGTTTCTTATAGCACATAACTCATCTATGTAGTGTTTATTCTAGTTCAAAGTTTACCCCTGAGGAATATCTAGTGCTTACACCTTCTTATGCAGAAGAGATTTATTTGCACTGTGAGATGGTTTTCAGTACTGCTAAAGTAGGACAGAGTGGCAGCAAAAATCCTCATGGCTATGCAGAGAGGAATGACACTCCTGGGTGGCATATCCTAAGTTCTTCCTAACTTAAAGTTTGTGTACCAGGTAGATGAAATAGAAATATAGATGCACCCCACTCCCACCCAGCTCTGGGAGGTTCTGCCTGCTGTGCCATGGCCAGGAGCCTTCTGATTGCTTAGCAACTTTCTCTCCATCACCTCCCAGTGAGGAGGGATGGTGGTCATCTAAATTGGCCCAACTCTATTAATTGAGAAGGCAACTAAAAGTAAGAGAGCTTCAAATGCAGACAATGCCTCTGGATAAGGATATTTTGGATAAGCCAAAAGGATGAAAGGATCTTAGATAGATGAGATAGATAGATAGATAGATAGATAGATAGATAGATAGATAGATAGATAGATAGATGGATAGATAGATAGATGATAGATTAACTAGACAGGCAGGCAGAGAGAGAGAACTACATATAGATAATATATATTTATTATATAGATTATATACATATGTAATCTATCACAAATGAAGATATTCGAAGAAACTTCTGTTACCAGAAAATAAAATTCTGGTAGCAGCTGCAGTAAATTCTTTCCCTTGCAGAAACAGTGTAAGAGGTAAGTTTGTAATATAGTTATTTCTTTTTGAAATTTTCTAAACTATTACTCTCACTGTCAAAAATTATTCAACTCAGAAATTACTGTGTGTGATATGGGATTCATCCTAACACAAAATAGAGCAGAATGAGTGCCAATTCTTCTGATCAGAGTTGAAGAAATAGGATAAAGCACAGTTACAGCTCAGTTACAGGACTGTCCCGGGCGGGGAGTATTTTACATACTGATCCTTCATACTATTGTTTTCCGCATTTCTACTATTTTATTGGCTCTATTTGGAAGGAAAAAATTTATTTAGGTACCTTAAATTTTTCTCCTATATTTCATTGCTGCACCTTCTAAAAAGTTTTGCTCTTTCTTCACTATTATTTTCATGTTCATTTTTTAACAGTGAAATATCTCCAGATGGCAATGGAGATAAAGGATTTAATAATTCAGAGAAAAAAATAAACTAAAAAGTTAAGATGTTACTATATCCATTTTTATATTACAGGAATTTTCTTTAGTTGTAGCAAAAATTCATGTTACGAACTTCATGCACATTTATATAAACCTCCCAAAATATATTCATATTTATAGATCTAAGACTGTCCCTCATTTGAGTTTGAGCCATTGCTCTTAAGATGCCACTGCCATAAAATATATGCCTCTCTAAGGCTGATATTTTGCAAAAGTTCACAACATAGCCTTCAAGGTCTTCAAGGTCCCTTTTTACTTTATTTTACCTTCTTATAAACTAATTTTCCAATAAAGCAATTATCCTGAAACTGTCTTCTTATATGCAACATTCAAAGCAGGTATAAGACATTAACTATTTATGTATGACCAGTTTTCCCTACAGATATAATACAGTTCATTTGTTTAAGCTTATTCAAGTATATCCTATAGAAATAATGTCTATCAAATTATGTGGATTATTCATGACATTTTAATAAATCCATTTTCGAATGATTAACTTCTAACTCTGAACGTTTCCTAGTAAAGTTAAAACCATGTCTTGGTAATTGATAGAAACTGACAAATAGAAGACACTAGTATATGTATTTTTCAACTAAATATAACAATGTGTTTAACTAGCATTTTCTATTTTCCTGTTTCATCTAATACTATTTTAGTTATTATCAGGGCCATAAAGATGTTTAATACTTATAACCCATCCATAAGACTTTTATAACTGATTATAGAAGTCATATCAGCTCAAATAGATGACATTTGGTATCAAATCCCTCTTCCTTTTTAATTTTATCTTGAGCATGCAACATATCTTCAAAATAGGAATATAACTCTTTTCACAGTTTTTACTGACAAACCTTTATACACTTAATAGGTGTCTGAAGAGCTTCCTTATAAGAATCTACTCTCATTCCCTAGAAGACTCTCTTTATACGCTGATTACATAGACTTTCAATGAAATGTAAGGAAACAGGCTATCACCTTCCTTTCTATGGTAGCTGGTTGTAGACAAACAAAAGAATCCCCCAACTTGAGGAGCGCTGTGTCTCTGCTGCTCTCTGAACCACCCCTGTGGATTATACAATGAGGTAGTTGATAAGCACAGTAACAACACTAGTATTTTTGAATAATCCAGATTCAATTTCTAGCTTCAAATATGCCTGCCTCATAATTTACATTTACCTATGCCTGGTATTCTCCAAAGTGATATGCAATATTTTCCAGAATATTTATATTGTTAAATCCATCCCACTTTCAAGAACATAAAAAATAATGTCAATAATAAACATGAATTAAATTACATCCATCATTGTAAAAGAAATAATTCATATTTATCTGGGAATATGTTAGTTCTGTAGAAAATATACTTTGACTATGAGCAATAAAAATAACATCACAGTTATGCAATATTATGTATTTTAAAGCTATGGCATTGATATATTAAAATGTTGTTTACACTGTAATGAATGTATAGGTAAAGATATCTCTGTGTAATGGATGATGTGGATCTGAAAAATCAAGTCATTCCAGATGTCACTTATCTAGGAAACAGGAGTTCTTCATGGGCCATGAACTGAAATTAAGAATAAAATAATAGATGCAAAATAAAAGACATATAATTTGCTCTTAATTATATAGGTAAAAGGATGTCTAGGAAGGAAATCCTGAATAGTTTTGAGATAACGACTTTCACAGAAAGTGTCTAGATCCTGGGAAGTAAGAAATAGTAAAATGTCCCATAAAGCTGTAATCAGTGGATTTTATCCCAGGTTTGACGGAAGTATATTAAAACAGGACCAATGACCAATTAGCCAATGACCAATTAACCTCTGAGAGTCAACATGTCAAAGCTGAAAATCTAAACGTAGGACAATGTCATAGGAAAGGTGAATGAGAGTATGATGCCCTGATTGCTAAGTCAGAGGCTTTTTACCAATAACTAGTTTCTTCCAGGGTAATATATCTGATTTTTTGTTAGTTTGCTAGACAGTAATGGTTATAACCCATTGAATTAAAAATTCCATGTGTCCACATTAATTGATTGACAGATAAATAGAAAGAAAGAAAAAGAGAGAGAGAAAGAAGAAAGAAAGAAAGAAAAAGAGAGAGAGAAAGAAAGAAAAGAAAGAAAGAAAGAAAAAGAAAGAAAGGAAAGAAAGAAAGAAAGAAAATAGGCAGATAGGCAGATAGATCAAGCTCATTCTCACAGTAAAGCCAACTAATAAATATAAAAGGAATGAGGGAGTTAGAATGACACATTTTGCAAACATCATTACTTATAATGGAGTCAGGTAAGATAATCAATAGATGCTTTAATGAGTGGCTGAGAATTTAATAAAAACAAGATATGTATATATTAGTTTTAATATATTTCCCAGAAATTATACTAGAAAAAAAGGATAATTTTATAATGGAGATAGACGATTTCAATATTGGAGCAAATTAACATTATCTGCCTACTAATAGAAGGCATTGAGATGGACACATAGATTCATCTCCTGTTAAAAATTTAAAGTCTGGATAAAAATATGGAGGGTCAATAGAAAACCCATTCATTTTGAGAACATTCTGTGAAACAACTTGTTTGTACTTTTCAAAAATATTAATGTCTAGACACAGGGAGAGTGCCAGATCAGAATAGATTAACTACACTGTGGGATATTGCATCACATCTTGGACAGGAAGGACAGAAGATGCTCTATTTAGAAAAGAATATTATGTCAAGATCACATTTCCTGATTTTGATAATAGTACTGTGGTTAGATAAGTGAATACCTTTGTTCTTGGATAAAATAGAGAACTTAGGAGTAAACTGGTATCATGGATACACAGTAGTCTTAAGTGTCCCAGAAAAAATAATAATATATATTAATATAGACAAAAAGAGAACACAAGCAAATATGAAAAAAATTATTAACAATTGTTGAATCTAGATGAAATGTGTATGAGAGTATTGTTTCTAATTCTTGATACTTATCTGAAGGTTTGAATTACTTTACAATAAAAAGTTAAAAACAAAAACAGAAAGAAACACTGGGGGAAAAGGTGAGTCAAGTAGGCACAAATATATACGTGCTTCCTCTCAGCTCATTTTGAAATAAATAACTCATTCTCTTTGATTCTCCAACCCTGACCTTTCATCACACTCTGGTCCTTTACAAAGTATCATTAAGGAATGGGGGACAACCAATCACGGGTCACAGAATTCATCCTGGTTGGATTCCAGCTCAGTGTGGAGATGGAAGTGCTCCTCTTCTGGATCTTCTCCCTGTTATATCTATTCAGCCTGCTGGCAAATGGCATGATCTTGGGGCTCATCTGTCTGGATCCCAGACTGCGCACCCCCATGTACTTCTTCCTCTCACACTTGGCCGTCATTGACATACCCTATGCTTCCAGCAATTTGCTCAACATGCTGGAAAACCTAGTGAAACACAAAAAAACTATCTCGTTCATCTCTTGCATTATGCAGATGGCTTTGTATTTGACTTTTGCTGCTGCAGAGTGCACGATTTTGGTGGTGATGTCCTATGACAGATTTGTGGCGATCTGCCATCCCCTGCATTACACTGTCATCATGAACTGGAGAGTGTGCACAGTCCTGGCTATTACTTCCTGGGCATGTGGATTTTCCCTGGCCCTCATAAATCTAATTCTCCTTCTAAGGCTTCCCTTCTGTGGGCCCCAGGAGGTGAACCACTTCTTCTGTGAAATTCTGTCTGTCCTCAAACCGGCCTGTGCAGACATCTGGATTAATGAAATTGTTGTGAACGAGTTCTCACGAAATCTGATGGTTTAAAAGTGCAGCACTTCTCCCTTTGATCTCTCTCTCCTGCTCTGCCATGGTAAGATGTGCCTTGCTTCCCCTGTGGCTTCTGCCATGATTGTATGTTTCCTGAGGCCTCTCCAGCCATGTGGAACTGTGAGCCAATTAAACTTCTTTTCTTTAGAAATTATCCAGTCCTGGGTAGTTCTTTATGGCAGAGTGAAAGCAGACTAATACACCGAACTATACAAACTCACTAACGGCATATGTCATAAGATTTAAAAGAAAATAAGAAGGTTCAGCCAAAGAAGTGATTCCCAAAACCCAGCAGCACACTTGTCCATTCTCACACAATTGCACTTTCCCTGTTAAATAGAGGGATTTAGTTAGTTGGGTTGAATGCGCTGAGAAATTTTGTGTAAAACTTATTAACTCATGTACAGGAGTTAACTAGTAGGCTGAGTGAAGGAACAAACTTAAAAGAAGAGATAAGTCAGGCACGGTGGCTCATGTCCGTAACCCCAGCACTTTGGGAGGCTGAGGTGGGTGGATCACTTGAGGCCAGGAGTTTAAGACCAGCCTGGACAATGTGGCAAAACTGCATCTCTACTAAAAATACAAAAATTAGCTGGGCGTGGTGGTGCACGCCTGTAATCCCAGCTATTCTGGTGACTGAGGAATGAGAATTGCTTGAACCTGGGAGGCAGAAGTTGCAGTGAGCCAAGATTGCGCCACTGCACTCCAGCCTGGGAGATGGGGAGACACTGTCTCAAAAAAGAAAACAAAAAAGGAAAACAAAAAGAACATATATAAGGGAAAAGAGAGAAGAGAAGCAAAAGAACGCTACAGATCGTGTGGGAACAGTGAACAGTGTTTAAAAAGTTCAGGGTAAACTCAGTAGCTAGTAGCTGGCAAAGCGGCAAAACTGGGCATTCCCTGTTGAAAAGGCTGAAAATGAGTATCCAAGAAAACTATTTGGGTTATTTATGGCTTCTTCAGAAAACACTGAGTGTTGAGCTGTGTATTGTACATATGCACATCTGTCTCTAAGTGTGATTCTCCAGTGTCTTTTCATCAGCTCTTCCACCTTGGTTAGTCCAGTTGTGGATCATTTCCCTCATTAGAATGTCTTACCCCTGAAAAAGGAAATTTCACCAGACAATGTAGGTATGTAGCTAGCTCTTCAACCATGGTGGTGAAGAAATTTTTGCTGATCCAATCTATTTTCCTGTTACAAGGCAAACTGAGGCATAATAAAATTTTAAAGAGTTTACTTGAGCAAATAGCAATTCATGAATCAGACAGCTCCAAACTATAAGTGGTTCATGGCCTCCACTAAGGGAATGCAAGGGGAGGGCTTTTACAGGACAACCATGGAACTAAAGCAAAGAAAATATTTGATTGGTTACCTTTATACAATTGCCTTATTTGGCCTATACTGCTGGAAAATCTTTAGTTATATAACTTATTTGGCAGCTTCTGAGTGGTTAATCTTAAATTTCATTTTGCTTTAATACAAGTATTTATAAGAAATAGTTCAAGTTAATTTTCACTTGTGTTTGCAAATCAATCTGGGTTAGGTCACTTATGAGGCCTAACTGGCTTTCACTGCTCCAGGAAAAGTGATTCCATAAGTGACCTAACCCAGCCTGAATCATCTAAGTGATTCTCCATGTCTGGTTTCCATTTTAATTTTCTTTAACAAATCTTCACTACAAATCTAATGGTTAGAGATGAGTCCCCATGCATTTTAGGTGGCTGCCCAGAGTGTTACCTATAAATTCTACTTTCTAACCTTCCCTAAGATTAGGATGCCACTTGCTTCCAGAGTCTTTCTCAATTTTACTATAAGAGAGCATGTTAATACTTTTTCAGCAAAATAAGTGTATGCCTTTCACTTAGGGGTTAACAAGTACTCCACCCAACTCATTATTATTCCCTGTGGGTGAAGATACCCAGGCAGAACTTATTAAATGTAAAAACAAAATGAGTTTTTGTAATAATAGCTAACATTTTGATTCACCATTCAATGGCATATGCTACATATTAATAGCACTTTACATGGGCCATTTCATTTAGTCATAACAAATCCAGGAAGAAGGTCCTATTGTCACTATTTTATGTATGCACAAACCAGAAAGCAGCAAGTGTCAGACTTATCCCTAGATAGTCTGGCTCCCAGCCTCTGTACATAGCACATCAATGTAGAATTTTAATATCTATGTTATCAAATAAAGGATAAGGTAAATGTATCCCAAGGCAGAACTGTTAAAAGAAGGAAAGTTTCTTTATAGTCTGATGTATGCCACAGGGAACTGATCTGTTCTCTCTAAGGCGTGGAGGACCAGAGTTCATGTATGAGAGGCTGGTTGTCCTGGATGGTGACTCTTATGTGCTGAGTCACATGAAAGCACTGGACTTCTAGACAAATGCAGAACATGAAGAAGATGAGAATAAAGGTAGTTCTCACTGAGACTGGCTATTTAGTTCAGCTAAGACCCAGAACCAACACACCCATAGTCAGTCTCTCTCTTTCTTTCTTTCTGTCTCTCTGTCTCTCTCTCTCTCACACACACACACACACACACACACAAACACACAGAGCTTATTTACTTTGTGCCAGTCACTGCTCTAAGAATTTTACATGTATTACCTCAATTAATCCTCAAAATAACACTTTGAGTCAGAAGATAATCAATATCCTACCTTACATATAAAGAAACTGAGGCACGGAGAGATTAAGCAACTTGCCCGGTACCTCACAGCTAACAATTACCCAGTCCAGGATTGAACTAAGACAATCTGATCCCTGACCCTATAGCCATAACCACTACACAGCACGGCCTCTATAGAGCATATCTGTGAATAAAGATCAAAGAACTCGTGACAGTGAAAGAAAACACATAATTAAGACCAAACTATGGATATTCAGCTTTAGATAGAAAGGGGTATACATCTTCTAAAGGAAGCAGCTTGACTCTAAACATAGATGTGAAAAAAGTGGGGGAGTGGTCGCAAGAAAGAACTGTGACTCCAAGGGTCAGGGATGCATGGCCGTGAGGACTCTGGGGTTGAGCTGGAGAGTGAAACAGACAACACTGAAAGAGAAGACCGACAATGCAGTGTTACAGCAGTGCCTTACCAATTGATGAGAACTAAAATGGATGTTTTATAGCATTTTATCTAAAAACAGCCCCAAGAAAAAGGAATTCAGTTTCATTATTGATATTAAAAATGGTTATAATCTTTCAGGTGGTATTTACCTGAAAGTTTACCTGAGAACATTGCTCAGGTAGGTATCAAATTTCACATCTAAGATGGGGAGCTCCGCAACAGTAGGAATTGGAATCCATTCATTCATTTATCAGTAACATGAGCACATTGCCTAGCACCTAGTAGGCACTCACTAAGCACTGGTTGCACCAATTCATGCACCTTGAACTATCTGCTGAGTACTTAGACACAATTGTCAGTGTTAAACTATATTCTGATTTCTGTATTTTAAAAATCCTTGGGCTTGGCATGGTGTCTCATGCCTGTAATCCCAGCACTTTGGGAGGCCAAGGCGGGTGGATCACGAGGTCAAGAGTTCGAGACCAGCCTGACCAACATGGAGAAACCCCGTCTCTACTAAGAATACAAAAATTAGCCAGGCATGGTGGCATGTACCTGTAATTCCAGCTACTTGGGAGGCTGAGGCAGAAGAATTGCTTGAACCTGGAAAGCGGGGTTTGCAGTGAGCCAAGATCACGCCACTGCACTCCAGCCTGGGCAAAAGAGCAAGATTCCATCTCAGAAAAAAATAAAATAAAATAAAAATAAAAATAAAAATCATTTTATTTGAATAACACAGAATAGTAGAAAGTAATTGTAGCTTAAAAATTATTTAGCACTTGTGTACGAGACAATATGTTAAATGTTTTTGATATAATCCTCACATCAACACTGTGAATTAAGTACTAATAATATCCTCATTTATAGATGGGAAATTGAGGTTTAGAGAATTAATTAACTTACTCGATGTCAACGAAATATCAAGTGGTAGAAATAAAACTGTAGTCCAGTCAATCTACTCTACATTAACTGAGAACCATTCTTTTGGAAAGGGCCTATTGATATTTGTATCTTCAGTGGCTAGACCAGGCCAGTTTCATAGTAGTTACTCAATAAATGTTGACTAAATAAATAAATGAGTAATCATGTAGTCCACACTTCTATATTTTTAAAAAAGGATCTCCATAAAATATGTAATTAAATACAATGTCAGTCAATTTAATCATGTTTAGCTCCAGATACATTCAGTTTTTGCAAGTTTCTTCTGAGATGAATATTAATAAACTACATCTCATCTGTCAGTGGCCACAGAGAAATTGTAAACACATTCAGAGAGGATATTTCGAGACTAATATAAAAGAAAACTAGGATGATATATATTTGTTCCTATCATATAGAACAAAGGTTATAGGTCTTTCAAAAAGACTGTCCCAAATTGCCAAACCCTATGGTTACAGTATGACACAACGTGATTGTGCTGGCACAGTAGCCATGGAGAGAGTGTTCCCCTCCTCTGTCTTGCCAAAGAGTAGAGTATTAGGCACTGTAATTACTGAAAATGACACAGATGACACCCTGGGAGTGGAAGTCAGTGCATGCGCCACCTTATATTGGCCCCCATGGTGTCGTTGGTATGTAGAGTGAGCACTGCCATCACTGACCTGTAGGACCATTCTTTACTCTTTGCTAGGTAATGTAGACCAGTGCTTCTCACACGTCAATGTGTATATTAATCATTCAGGGATCTTGCAAAAATACAGGTTCTGATTCAACAGGTCTAAATGAAATAGGCAGAGATTTGCATTTCTTATCATCTCTCATACCTTGCTGATGCTGCGGATCCATAGACAACACTTTGAATATTAATCATATAGAGACTCATTGTTAAATCTATGGTTCCTAAGAAAAAGTGAAGGCCAGGCACAATGGCTTACATCTGTAGTTCAGCACTTTGGGAGGCTGAGGCAGGAGGATTGCTTGAGCCCAGGAGTTTAAGACCTCCCTGGGCAACATAGTGAAACTCTGTCTCTTCAAAAAACTTCAAACATAAAAAAATTAGCCAGGTGAGGTGGCACACGCCTATGGTTCTAGCTGCTTGAAAAGCTGAGATGGGAAACTTGCTTGAGCCTAGGAGTTTGAGTTGTTGAGTTCGCAGTGAGCCATGGTTGCACCACTGCATTCCACCCTAGGTGACAGAGCAAGACCCTGTCTCAAAGGGGGAGGGGAAGAAAAGAAAAGAAAAAAGAAAAAGTGGGAGAAAAACAAGAGTTGGAATGCTGTCTCACAGCTCTGATGTTTTCCCAGACCATATCAATTTTTCTTACCTGCTTGATGAACTTTGATTAAGAGCCCTGCTTTCATTTGACTTGCTGTTTTGGTTTTTGTTTACTTTTTTTGACCTGTCTCTGTTTATTTGTTTGTTTTTAATTTTTGTAATCTTGTTGGGTCAAGAGAAGAGGTTCACTACTAGGCACAGCCTGGTTTGGTCCTCAGATGACTGGCTCAGAGCCAAGACATCTGGATTCTCTAAAATATTGAAAAAACCAAAGGTGCTTTTCCTACTCCTTTGCTTATACTCACACAGCCACTCAACAATTTACTTCTAACAATAGATATGTTGAGGTTTTTCCCCACACACCTAGCAATCTGCAATGGACACCGACTGCATGCCCTAAAAATCAATTCAATTCTGACACTATCTACTGGGAGACAGTGTCAGATCCCACAAGCCTGTTCCCCCCACCCAACACTACAGATGGCAATTGCAAGCCTCAGGTTGCAACCTGTGCTTCTGTTCAACTGGCTATACATTGGGACTCTCATGACCCCCCTCCTTAGGCTCAATTAATTTGCTAAAGTGGCTCACAGAACTCAAGGAAACACTTTACTTAAGTTTGACCATTTACTACAAAGGATATTACAAAAGATAGAGATGAACATCCAGATGAGAGAGATGCATCTGGTGAGGTACTGGAGAAGGGGCATGGAGCTTCCATGACCTCTCTGGGCACACCACCCTCCAGGAACCTCCATGTGTTCAGCAATCAAGAGAGTCTGCAAACCCTGTTTGGTTTTCTGTAAAGCCTTCATTACACAGGCATGATTGATTACATCATTGGCCATTAGTGATCAACTCAAACTTCAGGCCCTCTCCGCTCCCCAGAGGTTGAGGCTGAAAGTCCCAACCCACTAAACATGCCTTTGTTTTTGTAGTAACCAGCCCCTATCCTAAAGTTATTTCAGAGCTCCCTGCCAGCAGTCATCTCATTAGCATACCATCTAAGTCCATTTTGTGTTGCTATAACAGAATATCACAGACTGGGTAATTTATTTAAAATAGAAATTTATTTCTCAGAGTTCTGGAATCTGGGAAGTCCAATATCAAGGTGTCAGCATCTGCAGAGGGCCTTCTTGCTGCATGGTGAAAGGTGAGAGGATGAGAGAGGGACAAACTTGCTTTTGTAACTAACCCAATCTCCACATAACAAATCCACTCCTGAGACAACACCATTAATCCATGCATTAAGTCAGAGTTTTCATGAGCTAATCACCTCTTAGAGGTCCCACCTTTCAACACTGTTACATTGGAGATTAAGTTTCCAACTCATGAACTTTGGGGGACACATTCAAACCACAGAACATACAAAAGATACTCTTATCACTCTGGGGATGCCTAGAGTTTTAGAAACTGTATGCCAAGAAATGGGGACAAAGACCAAATATATATTTCACAAAATTATGGGTTCCTCTCCCAATTTACCACCTACTCACTGCATGACCTTAGAGAAGTCACTTAATTCCTCTGCACATTGGTTTCCCCACATATAAAATGAAATGTTGGACTAGATGATTGTTAAGTTCCTTTTAGTTCTCAAATTCTATGCCTTTTTATTAACTTCCTAGAATGTATGTTGTTTTTCTTTTACATAGGAGACAAAATTAAATGGAATTTCTGAGAATAATTGAATATAACGAACTCCTGAGCCTCACAAATAGTAGGAATTCAAGAGTAACCACAAAATTAATTATTGATTTCAATATATTTATGCTGTATGAACTATGAATGGCATAAGACTTGCAGAATAAGGCAAAAGAAGTTTCACATTAACTGTCCTCTCTAAGGAAGTAAAAACAGTTTCATTACCCTATTTGAAAAAGATTAAGAATAACTTTTATTCACAGTTTCCCAGATCTGCACATTTGTGCTGGCATTGCACAAGTGACATAATAATATTAATTCCTGGCATTTATTGAGTACTTGTTTCATATCAAACAATGTTTTACACATATGCATTTATGTCTAATCTAATCTTCATAACAATTGCCAGAGGGAAGTATTACTATTATATACAATTTATACATGAAAAAAATCAAGGCACAGAGATGTTAAGTACACCTCAGACAGCTAGTAGGTGGCACAGGAGGACTTTTCTCTAGGTGTTCCAAAGGCCAGAGACTATGTCTGTAACTATTATACTAAGTTATACCAATCTCCTCCAGCCTGGACATATGGAGTCTTTTCTACCCATGATTAAAAGCTTGAGAAAAATGAGCCTGAATTTTGGACTGGCCTGAAATTTCATCCTAAGAAAGAGGATAGTAATGCAGCTAATATATTTTAACATATATGAAAAAAACAAAAGGGTAATACACAAATCCATGAGAAAAATGGACAAAAATATGTAGATACAGACAACAGAATAAACACAACATACCAATAAATATGACAATGTCATCTATCTCAATCAGGAAATCTACCATAAAATGAGATATCATTTTTTTACTCAATAGATTGTGAGGGGAAAATGGTGTTACATGTGATGTTGATGACACTCACGCATTATTGGTGGAGGTATAAATTGGCACACATTTTGGATTTAAAAAACTGAAATTATTTACCCAACATTTAAAACACGCATACTAATTCTAAGAATCCATTCTACAGAAATACTTACATATGTAACTGCACAAAGAAATGTGTACATGGATTTGGTATTAAATTGATTTCAAAAATTCAAAAGATCAAGTGTTAATTTTGAAATTACTAAATTATGAAAAATATGTTACACAGCTATTAAATAGAACAAGTATTATCTAAAATGAGCTGCAATGAAAATAGCTCATCAAATATAGCTAAATGAAAAAAGCAAGTAACATTTTTATAAGACTTTGTCATTTGTGCAGGGAAATCTCCTAGCTATACATAAATTCATACACCTGTATATGTGTATGTGAGTACACATGTATGCACATGTGTGTTTACATACATCTGTATTTAATTTCGTGATCTGGAATGATGCACATTAAGTAGTCAACAGAAGTTGCTTTAGGCAGAGGAATGAACTAGGAGAAATAAACACTTCTATGTTTTTCAATAATATTACAGGAAACATGTATTAATGTTAGAATTTCTAAAAAGCCTTTTCTCAAAAAACATCTGGCCCCTTAAGTTCTCAAAACAGTACACATTTCTCATATATTTTAGTAAAAGCCAAAATTAAGCAATTATTAAAAGCAGTTTAGAATCTTGTTGGATTCTGCTAAATTGTATCAAAGTGTTTCCTCAAAAATATCATTTTGTATCACTTACATTATTATTCAATATTGGGCTATGTTTAAGTAAGTTAACCTATATTATTAATTAAAATAGTTTGCATGAGAAACCAAATAGCACACAAAATAAACCATGACTCCTCAGACTCTACGATAACTGCATGACATAAGCAAAAAGTCAGTATTTCATGCCATATGTTGATGCTTTTTATAATATGAATTCATCTCGAGAGCTCCTAATACCTTAGCTTTAGAGTTACTAGCCCTTCCTCATTCCTCTCATTGCCATAGTAATGTTAAATAATGTATTAGGTAGGATAAACAGCAACAGGTAAACTCCCAAATCACAGTGATTTAAAAAAATAAAAGTTTACATCTTGCTCATGTAAAGTCCTAGGCAGGGATGACAGCCTTCCATGTGGTGATGCAGGGACCCAGGCACCTTCCATCTCATGGTCCCACCATCCTAGAGCCCTGTAGGCCTTCACTTCCAGCCAGTGATGGGAAGGCCAAACATGGAGGAGGCATACCCTCCTCCTCCATGCATGCCCTCCTTCCACTGCAGCCCTGGAAGCTGCACAAGTCTCTTCTGCTTGTATAACTTTTGTAAGAACATGACTCCACCTGAATATAAAAGGGCTGGGAAATGCAATCCCATACTGGCAGTTAAGTCCAGAGACAATTGTGCAAGGGAAGAAGATCCCACATCTTTTAAGGAATTTGTCTTAGTTAAGGTAACACTAGCAGCTGAAACAAACCCTAAAAGTAAGTCCTTACAATTATTTCTCTTTTGTTCTCTGTTTCAAAGGATTTCAGATGAACTTCTGCCCTTTTAACTCATAATTATTTGTGAAATATAATTGAGAACATTAGCATTTTCACTCTCTTCTCATTCCATTTCTGTCATGCCATCCTGAAGATATATTTACCTATGTCTTGGCTGTTTCTCCGAACATTATTAGCTGCTCTTTTATAAAACATCTCTTATGATAATTTACTCTGTAAGGTGGCTAAATCCACCCATCTTATGTTAGCTTTTGTCTGTATTACTCTCAAATGAACTCTGTGGTCAAATTCTAAAAGTACTTTAAGCATAGAATTTATACATGTTCAATGAAATCAAATGCCCAATGCTGGAAGATCATGTAAATATTTCTCATTTCAATTAATATTGGCTGTGTCATTTATGTGCTGAGTTCTTTCATATACTTTTGTGTCATTTTTACTGTCTTCAACATAAGTTATTTCAATTTAATTTTAACAGAATATTGACAATTTTGAGTTATAGCTATTGATATTCATGTTCCTAAAGGGTTTTTGCTAAGTTTTTGTTTGTGTGACATTCCCAAATGTTATACTTACTTACTAATTATTTTCTATCTTTTTAATTTTTATACCCTCAAATGTGTGTTTATAACCAATGTTCCTAAGGTGTTGGTTATATAGAAATGAATTCTCTAAAGCCATTATTCACAGAACTTTCAGTTGACTACTTGCTCCCAAAAGGCAGTTTCCTGATTTCTGCATACTGGCGTATCATGCAAACATCTGTAAGCATATCCATTTCTACTAAGATTGGACTGTTCTGTCTGTGTTATTTTCCTTCGTATACTTTTACATTTTGTATGTGTTTACTCTGACCATTTTTAGAAGCTTAAGCTTCTTCAACTTGATATGTGATAAATCATGTAATTTGAGGCAATGCATTTCCTAAATTAGTTTGTTTGGCATCATAAAAACCTTATATTTAACTTGTTTTAGCTCACATTTTCTGTTTTCTACCTTAAAATGACTTTTTCTAACTGATGTTCATATGACGAGGAATATGGAAAAAAGTTCTAAAATTGTTGTTTTCACAGGCTTGTCATTTATATCTGTTGCACTTCACCGGGGTGTGGAAAGAAAAATAAAGAACAGATTCTAATGTTTATGGATGGCCTACTAGGCACTAGACTTTTCATATGATCAGGAGCATTTTTGTGTGTCCCCAAAGCAATTCACTGTGGACATATACAGCTGGAACACAGGTGAGCGTGTTCTCACACCCTGATTACCTGGGCAAGATTTTCCTTGGGTTTATACCATAACCCCAGCAGGTCAAAGACCACATTGTAATAAACTCATTAGTTTGTAAATTGCATAATTGCTTAATATAAAATTCATAATCCTCCTATGTCCAGTAGAAGAATGAAGTAGAAATAAACATGAAAATACCTTTGACCAGCAAATATCTCCACCCTCCAGGGAGAGGTAGTAGCTTCTAGGGAAACCATCTTGGAGAGCGTCCTGTCTTCCCCTGAGGTGGGCTCTGAATCCAGCACTCTTCCCCTTTCAGAATAAAGATTAGAGAATAATTCCAATACACGATCTATAGTGGTGGTTTGTGTCTTAGGAGACCCTCCCTTCAGGCAGGTTCTAATAAGCCCCACTGGGACACCTTGGCCCCTCTGTGGACTCCCCAGTCTGCTCTGTGCCTCCCTCACCAGCTCCCCAAAGCATCTCCATACCTTGGAGGGTCACTTGGAACAAGCTAACTTTTCAGGGTCCTTTCTTCCCAGTTCTGCTGCAACACAAGTAACCCAGATTACATCAGGGAGAGGCTGAGCTACAGAGGTTCCTGCCAGGAGCTTATTCATTGTCACACTGGTTCTGCTTCCTGACAGGTTCACTTGAACCATCTGAAGCTTGGGGAACAAGGGCAGTGCTGGGATTCATGAAATCCAAGCATTCCGGGACTATAATGAAAGATGTTGTCTCAGAGGTGTGCTCTGTGGCTGTCTGTGTTTCTTAATTGTGCATCCTGCTGGGGTTAAGAACAGAAATAGAAAAAGCCAATTGTCTTGTCTCTCCTTCCCCAAGGAGATGAGCATGCAGGAGGTTTCATGGCCCAGCTCCTCCAGTGATCCCTCAGCTGTCAACCAGGCTGAGCACATCAGAGAATACCACCTCCTTTTCTGAGGATTCTGATACATTTTCAATCAGAAACAGAAGCAAAGATTCTGCAGCTCCCACAGAAACTCCCAGAAACCTTCAGGTGCTTCACTCTTCTAAGATCCTTGAGTCCAAATGTGGGAGCTAACCAGGTTGCCTTTTTTTACTTTACCATGAATTCCTCCTAGACATGTTGTAGCTCCTGGTCTTGGTTAACTTTCACATCCACTACAAACATTGGTAAGGAAATTCACTCCTCTCTAAATATGTGCTGATTATTTTTCTGCAATGGGGATAGTTTGAGGGAAAGTTCATGCTAACTTCTTTGAACATATTATCACAAATAATGTATGTATGTAGAGAATTAAGCTAATTTTTTATATGATGGAGAAGTAACTGCATGAAAGCAACAAAGCTATAAACATCAATGCCAGATTTAAATAAATAAAGAATACATCATCCATAAAATTAACATGTTGACTTCCACTGCCATAATCAAGACTACAAAATCAGCTTTAGAGGATCATGGTTTTAAGGGACTATTGTGAACCTTGAAGAGGCAATGCTTGTCAGGTTCATACAATCTTCAGGCTACTCAAGAAATTGTTAAAGACTGATAAAAATTGATCTCAGCTATTAAGTGTTCACTGCATACCAGGAATGTGTTCAATGTATAACACAGATCATCTCAATTAATCTTCACAACCACCTCATAAAATAGGTACCATCACTTTTCTCCTTTTTAAAAAAGAGGAAACGAGTTTGGAGAGGCTAAGATATGCACTCAAGGTCATATAACTAATAAATGTGCATCTGACCACTAAGCCCATGGCTCTTTAATTGCTACTTTTTTTGTTTCTTTCAGTGTTTACTCTGCCTGAGAACCTGATTCACAGAAGAATGTGGAGAGTTCATTAATGTTTTGCTTTCTCATATTTAATCAAATTGATATCTAGTTAGTCAATAAATAATTATTGAACACCTACCATATTCCAGGCACAATATATAGTCAAATGTATTTCACCTTTTTAGTCACTTACTAGATCAATAAATCAAATGAATGAATGAATTCCTAAATATCATTTTTTGTTTTTTTTTTGTTGTTTGTTTGTTTGTTTGTTTGTTTACCATCTTTGGACTGAATCTGGAATTTCTGGCTTGCTTAAATCTTGCCTACTATAATCGGTATACTTGAAAGACACTACTATTTCTCCACCCACCCCCACCCCATAGTTTCTTTCATTCTATGTGATACAAAGAAAATCTCATTTAAATGCAAATGGATTAAATTCATCAAAGGATTGAAAAAAGTGAAAGAAGATACTAAAAATAATATTAAATATAACCCAGCTGCAAACATAATGTTCAGGCATTGTGTATGTTTTAAATGATATATACGTACAAGTTAGCCATTTAAAAATTTGGCAAATTATTTTATGACTAATAAATTATCCAACATCTCCATGATTTCTAAGTAAATATGTAAGACTGAAATCATTTCTTTGCAGATGACCAAACCTGTCTATTTCAAAAAGTAAAACTTAAGATCTGATGAGCCAACAAACTCCTAATGAGTCACATCATATTCTTTAAATAAAAGCTATTTTTAAATCCTCAGGTCAAATAAAGTATTAGATGCTTTACTCCCGAGTAATAAGAATATTTGAGGCCAGGTGCAGCGGCTCATGTCTGTATTCTCAGCACTTTGGGAGGCTGAGGCAGAAGGATTGCTTGAGGCCAGTAGTTTGAGACCAGCCTGGACAACACAGTGAGACCCTGTCTCTAAAAAACAGTTTTTAAAAAAAGGTAGCCAGACATGGTAGAGCACACGTGTAATCCCAGCTACTGGGGAGGCTAGGTGGGAGGATCACCTGAGCCTAGGGAGGTTGAGGTTGCAACAAACTATGATTGCGCCACTGCACTCCAGCCTAAGTGACAGAACGAGATCCTGCCTCAAAAAGAGAAAAAAAAAAAAAAAAAAGGAGTGTTATGAGTGTATTAGTTTTAACAAATAATCTTTTTTTCTTTTTCTTTTTCTTTTTGTTGAGACAGGGTCTCACTCTATTGCCCAGGCTGAAGTGCAATGGTTCTATCATAGCTCACCACAACCTCAAACTCCTGGGCTCAAGCAACCCTCCTGCCTCAGCCTCCCAAGCGGGTAGAACTACAGGCATGTGCCACCACGCCCAGCTACTTTTTTTTGTTTCTGTTTTACTTTTTGTTTTGAGACAGGGTTTCACTATGTTGCCCAGGCTGGTATTAAACTACTGGCATCAAGCAATCCTCCTGCCTCAGCCTCCCAAAGTGCTGGGATTACAGGCATGAGCCACCGCACCCAGCCTCAAATATTTCTGATTCTTGGAAATAAATCATCTAATACTTTACTTGACCTGAGGATTTAAAAACAGCTTTCATTTTAAGAATGTTGTGTGACTCATTAGAAAGGAGTTTGTCAGCTCATCAGATCTTAAGTTTTACCTTTTGAAGTAGACAGGTTTGATCATGTGTAAAGAAATGATTTCAGTCTTACATATTTACTTAGAAGCCATGGAAACGTTGGTTAATTTATTAGTCATCAAATAATTTGCCAAATTTTTAAATGGCTAACTTGTACATATATATCACTTAAAGCAAGCTTGTCCAAATTGCAGGTGGCCCAGGACAGCTTTGAATGTGGCCCAACACAAATTTGTAAATTTTCTTAAAATATTATGTGATTTTTTTAAAGTTCATTAGCCATCATTAGTGTTAGTGGATTTTATGTGTGGCTCAAGACAATTCTTCTTCTTTCAACATGGTCCAGGGAAGCCAAAAGATTGGACACCCCTGAAAGTATACACAATGCCTGAATGTTACATTTGCAACTGGGTTATATTTAATTTTTTTTTTTAGTCTCTCCTTTCACTTTTGCCAACCCTTTGGTAAATTTAATCCATTGAGTTAAGTAAGATGTTCTTTGTATCATGTAGAATGAAAGAAACTATGGGGGAGAAAAAGAAAATAAAAGTGTCTTTCAAGTATTCAGATTATAGTAGACATTCCAGATTCAGTCAAAGGATGGTTAAAAAAACTATGCATTCATTCATTTATTCATTTGTATTTATTGATTAATTTGTCCACACAGTAAGTACTTACTGTCAGGATTACAAAAGTGAGAGCACCTTTTCCTTGTTCACAGGGAGTGTGTTAACAACCCAGTCCTGTAAAAGAAATCAGGGTTTCAACCCATGTGGCAATTGTCCTTAAAGAATCTGAGTGTCTTCACCAAGCTCTCCTTTCTTCTTGACTCTCCATCTAGCTTTCAAAGAAATTCATACTTGTGCATAGTGGATTTTTTTCTTTGTATAATCATTTGGGAAGTTACAAAAGGAAATAATGAAGGACTAAATAAAGAAATTAAGTTTTTTATAAGATGTAGACTGGGTACATGGTTCATGCCTACAATCCCAGCACTTTGGGAGGCCGAGGTGGGAGGAGCACTTGAACCCAAAAGTTTGAAACCAGCCTGGGTGACATAATAATACATTGTCTGTACAAAAAATATTTATTTAAAAAAATTAGCTAGGTATGGTGGCATGCACCTGTAATCCCAGCTACTTGGGAGGCTGAGGGGGAGGATCACTTGAACCTGATATGTCAAAACTACAGTGAGCCGTAATCACACCACCGCATTCCAGGGCAGGTTTCACAGGGAAACCGTCTCAAATAAATAAATAAATAAATAAAGATTTTTATAAGGTGTAAATTCAAATGCATTTCACAACCAAATATTTCATATGCTTTGCGTGTTTTCCAATTAAATGTAGAAGGTTGGCCTAGCAGAGTATTTTTTTAATAGAATCCTGAAAAAAAAATATAACCCTTGGCCATGTGTTATGAAGTTACAATATTCACTAGAATTTATTTGTGTCTTGCTGATAATAATCAACAATTTATTGATAATGCTTATAAGTATACAATCATTTGTTACCACTGGAAAAGGATCCAGTGGGAACGTTCTTTAGGGTTCCAATTAGATTAGTTTTTTAACTTTTTCTTTTCTAACTTTTAAGTTCAGGGGTACAAATGCAGGTTTGTTACATAGGTAAACAAACTTCTGTCTTGGGGGTTTTTTGTACAAATTATCTCATCACCCAGATATTAAGCCTAGTACCCATTAGTTATTTTTTGTGATCCTCTTCCTCCTCCCACCCTTTACCCTGTGATAGGCCCCAGTACTGTGTTGTTCCCCTCTATGTGTCCATGTGTTCTCATCATTTAGCTCCTGCTTATATGTGAGAACATTAGGTATTTGGTTTTCTGTTCCTGCATTAGTATGCCAAGGATAATGGTCTCCAGCTCCATCCATGTCCATCAAAGGACAAGATCTCATTCTTTTTTTATGGCTGCATAGTATTCCATGGTGTATATGTACCACATTTTCTTTATCCAGTCTATCGTTGGTGGACATTTAGGGTGATTCCATGTCTTTGCTCCAATGACAGCTGGACCAGGGTCTTATCAAAAGCAGCATATTTCCTTAATCTGGAGAAGTTCTCCTTAATCCAGAGAAGCTTTTTCTTCAGAGATAAGCAGGTTCAACGGCTCAGCCGCAGGTTATTTTTGCCTAGCAAAGGCACTAACAAAAACATTTGCACTGGCAAAATACTGGATTTCTACATGGTATATTAAGGAAAATGTTATCTAGGACTTAAGGACAAAAACCCAAATATTATTTGGCACATCACCAATTCACAAATACCAATTACCTGACAATTTATTGCTATAATAATCTGCAAAATAATGAAGTCACTAAATTAGCTCTTTGCAAAAAAAGTTTTAATTAGCCACCTGTAAAGTGTTTAGCAATTCTTATGTTGCTGAAGCACAATTAATTTTTTATGAATGGTCATTTCTGGTGTTTTTGAAAGATACTTCATTTAAATTTTTTCTCCATAGTTTCTTTCATTCTACATGTAAAAAGAACATCTTACTTAAACACAAATGGATTAAATTTACCAAAGGGTTGGCAAAAGTGAAAGGAGAGACTAGAAAAGAAATGATACATAACGCAGTGGCAAACATAACATTCAGGCATTGTGAATGTTTTAAATGATACATATGTACAAACTAGCCCAGAAAAATCTAATTTCTACAAATTGTGTGAGTTGTTATTCAAAACCAGTTTTTGGTAAATCAGTAACTGTGCATCAATCAGTAGATTAACTGCCAAATCACCAATTATCGGTTCCTACTTATGACCCATTGTAAAATAAAGATTGCAATTAGAACCCATTTGTAGCACATCCATTAGTTCCTTCTCAGGAACCCAAACAATCACAATGTCATTAAAGTTGTTTTTTGTCTTTCTACTGCTTCTGTTATTATATAAACTGCTCCAGAGTGCAAAGGTTGATTTCAGATGTTGAAAGCAAAATAGTTGATATTTCCACTGAGAAATTGGGATTACATCATTTTTTTTCTAGGACTACTCTAATTCCCATATTTGGAGTTCTTCCATTACTGATTATTTCTACACTTCAGGAATTCTCTCAGTAATTTTTGTATGTGCAGCTTCAAGACAATCCTTATTAGATGGTCATTTTACTTCCACTTTTGGTACGACATTCTTTCTTCCCATGATGTGTCAATGGCTCTATGTATCCTATCATTGGTGACACAATCCCTTCTATAACACTGGATACTTACAATCAGTAATTAACTTAATGTGTAGCTCAATCACTAATGTTAAAAGTTTATCTTTTAAAAATGACTAAATTCATAAAATAATGTCTAGGTGTTTTTTGACAATCTGGTCCTAAGTGATCTTTTTCTTTTTCACAGGGAAATGGGGGAAAATCAGACAATGGTCACAGAGTTCCTCCTACTGGGATTTCTCCTGGGCCCAAGGATTCAGATGCTCCTCTTTGGGCTCTTCTCCCTGTTCTATGTCTTCACCCTGCTGGGGAACGGGGCCATCCTGGGGCTCATCTCACTGGTCTCCAGACTCCACACCCCCATGTACTTCTTCCTCTCACACCTGGCTGTCGTCGACATCGCCTATGCCTGCAACACGGTGCCCCAGATGCTGGCGAACCTCCTGCATCCAGCCAAGCCCATCTCCTTTGCTGGCTGCATGACGCAGACCTTTCTCTGTTTGAGTTTTGGACACAGCGAATGTCTCCTGCTGGTGCTGATGTCCTACGATCGTTATGTGGCCATCTGCCACCCTCTCCGATATTCCGTCATCATGACCTGGAGAGTCTGCATCACCCTGGCCGTCACTTCCTGGACGTGTGGCTCCCTCCTGGCTCTGGTCCATGTGGTTCTCATCCTAAGACTGCCCTTCTGTGGGCCTTATGAAATCAACCACTTCTTCTGTGAAATCCTGTCTGTCCTCAGGCTGGCCTGTGCTGACACCTGGCTCAACCAGGTGGTCATCTTTGCAGCCTGCGTGTTCTTCCTGGTGGGGCCACCCAGCCTGGTGCTTGTCTCCTACTCGCACATCCTGGCGGCCATCCTGAGGATCCAGTCTGGGGAGGGCCGCAGAAAGGCCTTCTCCACCTGCTCCTCCCACCTCTGCGTGGTGGGACTCTTCTTTGGCAGTGCCATCATCATGTACATGGCCCCCAAGTCCCACCATCCTGAGGAGCAGCAGAAGGTCTTTTTTCTATTTTACAGTTTTTTCAACCCAACACTGAACCCCCTGATTTACAGCCTGAGGAACGCAGAGGTCAAGGGTGCCCTGAGAAGAGCACTGGGCAAGGAAAGTCATTCCTAACTGGTGTGACATTTGACTCTCCCTCCTCAGTCATCTCCTGGAATCTTGGTACCAAACACCACCTAAGTTCACTACTCTCTTTATATCTGAGACTGAATGAACCAAGAGACTCTGCAAAGCATTCCTTTTTCCTGCCTGGGAAGTATTTAGTTTTTGATGCATTTGTTATACTTAACATTTTTTAATTTAAGCACTTATTGAGTTGAGAATGTTGGGGAAAGATTTATTTTGTACACTGCTATGAGTCCAGAAGTTTAAAACAGACACTCCACCTGTGACTTAGTCAGGTATGCTCAGTAGTAGAGGAATAACAGTTATTACCAGATAAAGTCATATCTATAAAAAGTTTTAAAAAATACAGCCACAGGCAGAGACTCCAGAACCCATTGATACCTCTGTCCATTTTCATCCTCATTTGGATGTTTCCCCTCAATTGTACTTCCTTTCTTATAAGCAGTAAATGTACGTAAGTGCCTACTTCAGCTTGGAGGGAAATTGATTTTTATAAAATCCTACAAACTGTCTGACAATTTCTGTTGTCAGAAAGAGTGAATCCATAAACATTCAGCTGGCAATCTGAAGCAATTACACAACAAAATCCACTTTCCAACCTGCCCTGAGATTGTGATGGTCACTTGTTTCTACTCTTCTCACCTCCTCCAGGGGACTGTCTATGATTGTCTCTGAATAAGCACATGCTCTTCACTTAGAGGAAGTTAGTACCACCACACAACTTTTCACTGCTGGGGATGAATGGAAAGCCCCACACAGAGACAATTCAATGGAAAAAAGCGTTTTAATAATAATGTTAATAGTTAGCATTATTATAAATTACTCTGCGCCATCCACTGCACATTGATAGGTACTTTATAGAGATAATCTCAGTTTATCATTATAGCCAATTCCTTTCCCATTATTATCCCATTTTATAGATGTGAACTTTAAGCAGATGGAAAATGTTAGACTCATACCCAAACAATCTGGCTCCCAAGCCTTCTTTACTTAACCAGGACAATGTGGGACTTTATTAGCAACATTTCAAATTAAGAATAAGTCTAACCAATCCTAACGTAGGATATGTTAAGTGAATGTGGGTTTCTTCCCCATCTAGAATGTGCCATGATGAGGCCAGGAGAGTCAGAGATTATTTATGGAAGGCTTCTTATCCTGTTTGACGAGTCCTGTGGGCATGGCTGCAAAGGAGGTTAAGAGATTCAGAGGAACACAGAACACAGACAGGGTGGGAGTAGAGGCTGTTCTCAATGAGATTAGAGAGTAAGTTTAGAACTGTACTTGGTTCTGGGTGGTAAGATCCAGAACAAAGACATCTCTAGTTCACATACAACACTCACATGCTCACGTACATGCATGCGCGCACACACACACACACACACACACATATACACACAGTGCTTAGTGAAGCACTATTCCAAGAACCTTACAAGTAAGAGCTCTTTAAGTCCTCATAAAAACTCTATGAGGTAGAGACTATTTTTAGGCGAGAAAACAGAACTATAGAGAGATTATATAATTTAACCAATGCTCCCAGCTAATAAGTACCTAGTCCAGAATCAAACTTAGGCAATATGACTGCTGAACCTATAATCGTAACCATTATATAAAAATCAAAGAGATCATGAAATTTCCAAAGATGAAGAGGAGGAGAGATGAAAAGCAATTTTCAATCTCTAGCCAAAGATAGGCATTGGGCTCCAGACAGAAAAGTACTTAAAGCTGGGGGAAAAACAAACAAACAAACAAACAAACAAAAAACAGCTTTTTTTATACTGGTGCATGAAATGAGATGAGGTGGTAGCAAGAAGGAACTGTGACTCCAAGGGTCAGAGATGGAGGAGGAGCCTCTTGACGGGCAGGATGGTGAAACCAAAAACAATGGATAAAAGTTTTAAGTTGATGATTCATCAATTGAAGAACATTAGAAAGTGTTTTTGTAAATTATCTAGCCGGGCATGGCAACGTGTGCCTATATCCCCAGCTGTTCGGGAGGCTGAGGCAAGAGGATCACTTGATCCCGGGATTTTGAGGCTGCAGTGAGCCATGATTGCACCACTGCATTCCAGCCTGGGTGACAGAGTGAGACCTTGTCTCCAACAATAATAAAAATAAAATAATTTATTAAATTTTTTGAAATTACCCAAACTGGATATACAATTTGTAATTCCATTGCTGCCGAACAGTTTTTAAACGGTTGTTTAGTTTCACAGCAGATGCTGCATACTGCATTGCAACTAACACTGGGAAGGGATACATTCAAGTGGCAGGACAAAGGTGAGGAGCTCTAATACCAGGGGTAGATTTCAAGGGATGAATACTCCCCTGGTACCAGAGGAGCAGCAGGAAATCATGGTGTGCAGAAACCATGCTCAGGCGGTTGCCTGTGTGGACCCTAAATTCTGTATGTGCAGTCCTCTCTTAGGATAGGCCCAGGCATCCAGGAAGCCCACGATGCTGCCTACCCCTTAAATACACAAGGTGCGTACCGGAGGCCCTGGTTCTAGTTCCAGGTGTACCATTTGCTAGCTGTGTTTTTTGCAAAGAAGTCCCTTAAACTGCTTAAGCTTCAGCCCTTCATCTGAAAATTATGCATATGGAAGCTGTTTAGGACACCACAGAGTGCCACTGAAAACCCAAAGCAAGATGCAAATGGACACATTTTTTTTCTGAAGACTTAAAAGTGCTATGTGAACATAAGATAAACTGTTATTATTACCCTGCTGTCAGAAGTTATTTTAATCCTGTCGGGGTTGCTAAACTTTCTGATCTGGAACCAAAATTGCTCTTTAAACAGGAAGAGCATTGGTGCTGGTAGGTCGCCTACGCCTTTGCCCTCATGGCTTCCCCATGTCCCCCCTAGAGGCACAGGAGGCCACTCACTCTTGGAGGGCATAGCTGGACCAGGAGCATGAGCTGTGGCCCAGACTCAGGGAACCTCTGTGAGTCAGCTGGCAAAGGCTCCTGGGGAGCCTGTCTCTGAATCTGGTCCTAGCCCGTTCACTTGGAAAAAACAGGACACTTCTCCCATGGTCAAGGAATTCAGATTTTGGTTTTGGTTTCCAACTTTTTGTAATCCTCAACCTGGGATTTACAGTGCATGTCTCAATTATGTTTCATTCATTGCTTCACAAAGGGAAGGACAAGCACTGGTTCATCTCTTTACACCTATACATTCCTAGCACAGAGTGAGTACTCACAAAAAACATATGGAATACATAGAGGACACTTTATCTGTTGACCCCATTTCCAAATTTTCAGTGTTGAGCCATCTTCTGATTTCTAAACTTCTTTAAATCCCTCTAATTTTAGATTATACTACAGTAGAAATTTAATTGTAGCTGATAATTATTGAGCACTTACTATGTGGTCGGCACTGCATAAAATGCTTTAGAAAAATTCTTACATCAAATATGTGGAGTAGGTACTAATACTATCCTAACATTAAAGGGGGGGAAATAAAGTTTAGTGTAATTAATTAATTTATTCAAGGTCGCCAAATCATTCAGTGGTAGAAACATGAATCAAGACCAGGCAGTCTGACTGTAAATAAATTCTGAGCCACTCTCTTGTAGAGGACTTCCTGATATTCATCTCCTGAATGGTTGGCAACAGGCCTGTTCATAGTAGACACTCAATAAACTTTGACTAAATGAACAAATGAGTGGTTGTGTTCAAATTTCTACTCACATCATACAGGCCTAGGGATGTGTTACCCTTTATTCTTTTTATTTATTTATTTATTTATTTATTTATTTATTTATTTACTTATTTATTTGAGAAGGAGTCTTCTTCTGTTGCCCAGTCTGGAGTGCAGTTGCTGGCTCACTGCAACTTCTGTCTCCCAGGTTTAAGTGATTCCCCTGCCTCAGCCTCCTGAGTAGCTGGGACTACAGGCGTGGGCCACCATGCCTGGCTAATTTTGTATTTTTAGTAGAGAGGGGGTTTCCCCATGTTGGCCAGGCTGGTCTCGAACTCCTGACCTCAGGTGATCCACCCGCCTCGGCCTCCCAAAGTGCTGGGAACACAGGCGC
Source organism: Pan paniscus (assembly GCF_029289425.2). NCBI lineage: Eukaryota > Metazoa > Chordata > Mammalia > Primates > Hominidae > Pan > Pan paniscus. The sequence goes on from NC_073255.2 coordinate 180,896,331, forward strand.
GAGCCACCGTGCCTGGCCTATTCTTTTAAGGTTGGATATCTTGTGCATTTGGTTTGTCCAATTCATCCTTTTGGCATATTCTTATGCAGTAGATATTAATAATCAAGAATATCCTATTGCTCTAGGATCACAGAGAAGAAAAGAAACAATTTAGGGTTGAAATTTAGCACTTACTATTAAAAATGCTGGGAATACTTATTTATGTTTTATCGTAGGAGTCCATGGCCATTGCCTTCTCACAGAAGTGTGCCAAATGACTGAAACTGTGATTCCAGAAGGCCAGGATGGTACTGGTGCTACACAGGAAGTCATGTCAGGGTGTTGATCTTGAAAACTCTGGCAAGAGGGTGGAGACAACTGTAGGCAATAACTACTGGGAATGAAAGGGATGGGAATTTGTGTGTTGTAGTCAGTTTCCTTGCCGCCTGAGATTGGCACCTGCAGCATCTTTGGCATGTGGACCAGGGATTGCCAACTGCCGACCTGTAGGACTGGTGTTTACTGTTGGCTGTGAGTGTAGAGTACCATTGTTAAATACAGGTTCTTGAGAATAGACAAAAAGGAAAGACATTTGGATGCTGTCTCACTGGACTTCACAGCTCTCATGTTTTCGCAGCCAGCAGAGAAGTGTCTTACATCCTTTGCTTTCTTCATAAATTTTAAATAGCATTGGCTCATTTTTATCTGTGTTTTTCCAAGCTGTGTTTCTCTGTTTTTAATTTTTGAAATCATGTTGTGCCAAAAGAAGAAGTGAATCCTTGAACACGGTATGATTTGGTCAACAGAATACTGGCTCAGCATGAGAATGTCTGGGCTCTCACGACAATTCCCTCACTTACACACTGTGTGACCTTAGAAAAGTTGCTTAACTCCTCTGGACTTCCATTTCCACACATATAAAATAAAGAATTGAACTAGAAAAACTTTAAGGTCGCCTCTTGTTTTCTAATTCCCTGTCTTTATTAGTTTCTTCACATTTCATATTAATTCGGATTTTCACTTTTGTCAAAGGAGTATAAAATAAATTCCATACAGAGAAAATGAAATGGACTTCTGAGGCTAACTGAATCTCTCTGACCTTAAATACAGTAGAACCCCAAAAATACGTACTGGCCAGGCATGATGGCTCATGCCTGTAATCCTAGCACTTTGGGAGGCTGAGGCAGGAGGATCACTTGAGGCCAGGAGTTTGAGACCTGCCTGGCGAATATGATGAACCTTTTCTCTACTAAAAATACAAAAACCAGCCAGGCATGGTGGCATGCGCCTGTAATTCCAGCTACTTGGGAGGCTGGGGCACAAGAATCGCTTGATCCTGGAAGGCAGAGGTTGCAGTGAGCCGGGATCATGCCACTGCACTCCAGCCTGGGTGACAGAGGGAGACTCTGTTTCAAAAAAGGAAAAAAAATAGTACATACTGAAGTAATTAATTAGTTGACTATTTTAGTGCTCTGGGAAATAGAAATTTCATAAGACTGGCTAAAAGTTAACACGAAATGCCCACCTTAAGGAAAGAATATTACTAGGAATAACTTTTATTGGGAATGGTTCTAGGAACTAGACTAAAACATAAATATCTAGTTTTGTACCCATATTACCCACATTGTAGATATACTTTTAAGAGCTAGTATTTGCTGAAAGCTTATGAAATGTCAGGCATTGTGCTAAGGTACATGCATCATTATCATGTCTCAACTTCATAACAATTCTAGTACTATTATTATTATTATTATTATTATTATTATTATTATTATTATTACAAAAGAAGAGATAGAGGTTCAGAGATAGTAAGAAACTTTTCTATGGTCACACAGCAAGTATCTGACATAACCTGGACTCTAATCCAGGTGAGCCTGACTCCATAACCACTGGGTCATATGGCCTCCCTCTATCCTGGACTTACAGAATCTTTTTCTGTGAACAGTTAAGTAAGGATCAAGAAAATCAGCCTTGAGATCTATTGTACAACTTGGTGATGATAGCTAATAACAATAGATTGTATTGTGAAAAATGTTGACAGAGTAGATTTTAAGTGTTCTCACCATAAAAATGACAAGGGTGTTAGATAATTCATATGGTAATTTGCCCAATTTAGTCATTCCACAATGTACATACATTTCAAAATATCATTTTCTACATGGTGAATCTATACAATTTTGTCAATTAAAAAATAAAACATTTATTTTACTTAATTTTATTTATTTATTTATTTTTGAGATGGAGTTTTGCTCTTGTCGCCCAGGCTGGAGTGCAATGGCACAATCTCGGCTCACTGCAACCTCCACCTCCCGATTCAAGGGCTTCTCCTGCCTCAGGCTCCTGAGTAGCTGGAATTACAGGCGGCCACCACCATGTCTGCCTAATTTTTTGCATTTTTAATAGAGACAGGGTTTCACCATGTTGTCCAGGCTGGTGTTGAATGCCTGACCTCAGGTGATCCACCCGCCTCAGCCTCCCAAAGTGCTGGGATTATAGGCATGAGCCACTGCAGCCGGCAGAAAAAAATAAAACGTTTAAAAAGTCCACCATCTTTACCACACACAAAGAAAAGAAAATCAGCTTTAAGAAAATGATTAAAATATAGCTAACGTAGTCCCCAATATATATAACAAGCAAAATAGTAATACACAAACCAGTTTTTTATTGGAAAAAAACACATAGATACAAGTAGAGACAGATAAACTATTTACAGTAGAACAAGTGACAGACAATAATAAATGTAATGAAAGATGTATAGTTCCTCTGGTAAGTAATAAATTTTAAAGCACAAGATACCATTTTTCACCCATTAGATGGACAAAAATTAAAAGATGGATACTTTCTAGCATCGCTAAGCATGTAGGCAAGTGGATACTTCCCCACAGTCTTAATAGATTTCAGGGAAATTTGGTCATGTCTCTTCAAAAACTAAATTGTTAGTTTTGTTTTGATTTTTCAGAGACAGGGTTTCACTCTGTTGCCCAGGCTGGAGTACAGTGACGCAATCACAGCTCACTGCAGCCTCGGACTCCTGAGCTGAAAACAGCCTCTGACCTCAGCCTCCCGAGTAGCTGGAACTACAGGTGCAAGCCACCATGCCTGGCTAATTTTGTTGTTGTTGTTTGGTAGAGATGGGGTCTATATTGCTTAGGCTGGTATTGAATTCCTGGGCTCAAGTGATCCTCCCTCCTCAGTCTCCCAAAGTGCTGGGATTACAGGCATGAGCCACTGTGCCCGGCCTCAAAAAATAAAATGTGCATACCTTTTGATGCAGCAATTTCAATTCTAAGAACATATCCTACAGAAATATTCCCATATGCATAAATATATACATGTAAATATATTTTAAGCAGAAGCAATACTTGTAAATTGATAAATAACCTAATATCAATAGTGAGGTTATTAAATAAAACATTGCAAATATATACAATGAAATATTATGCAACTCTTAATATAAATAAGTTTTACTAGTATATTAACATCTAATTAGATATTAATGTACAGTTAACATATAAACTAATATTACCATAAGCAAAATTTTCACAAAATGTGAAGTGAGGAAACAAAGTATATTGATACTGTGCTTTCTCATTCACTTAAAAACCCATAGATATGTGTATGTGTGAGAATATATAGAGAGACATATACTAAAGCATGGGAAAATGTTTAAAATAATACACATTAAAGACTTAAAGAAGAGACCTCTCAAAATGTAGACTGAACCACGGGAAAGAATATTGCATTATTTGAAAATTTTACAGTAAACCAATGTTCATTCCTTGTTCAGAGGAGGTTTTCCTGACCAGCAGACATCACGCCATCAATTGGTGATTCAGGGACCCAGGGTCCTTACACCTCATGGATCTGCCCTCATTTCCACATGGTTCCCATGATTGTCATGTGTGTTGGAGGAAGACAAAGCATGAAAGTTTCAGTGACCTGGCCCAAAAGGGGACTCTTCATTTCTGCTCACATCCCATTGGCTAAAATTTGGTCACCATGGCGATAAAAAATGCAAGTGATTCTGAGAAATGTGGTCCGTGTACCCAGGCATAAGAGGAACAATTATGATAAACATCTAGCAGCCTGTGCCACAGGGAATCAGAGGTTCTGAGTTTCTAGCTCTCTGCCTCTTCAGGACAATAGTAAAACTCAAAAGAAGTGGAGGGACCAAGAGACTTGAGACTCCTCCACAGATCTCCATCATCAGCACCTCCATAGAATTTTTTTTCAATTTTATCTGAATATTTCAATTTTATCTGAATATTTCAATTTTATCTGAATTCAATTTTATCTGAATTTTTTTCAATTTTATCAGACAGTAGATTTTTTTTCAATTTTATCTGAAATACAATCCAAATAGAGCTTCAAGACAAATCCCCTAGCCCCCATTTCAGTACAAAAATTCTGAAACTGCTACTGTCCTGATTACCTTCTGAGGGACCCAGACAAAGTCAACCCTGAACCATCAAGTCTCAAGATGTTGGGAAATCCTATAAACCTGGATTCAGGTGCGCCATGATCAGCCTTATCCTTATTTTCCTTCCCTGTCTGTAAAATGGTGATAAGACACCACCCCATTTATTTCAAGGAGATGTGAGCTTCACAAAAGGTAATATACACAGCACTTTGTAAGCTGAAAGAAGTACTAAAAGTTATTCTTAATCATGAAGCATTGAGATCCATCTATTCTCTTCTCTCACCTTTGTTTTCTCCTTCCTTACTTTCTCTATGTATTATTTACCTGATCCCTTATAAAAGAGGTAAAGGATATACACCTACTATGTACCCACAAATATTTAAAATGTTTTTAAAAATTTAATGTGGTATCTTAAACTAAAACCCACTACAATTTAGTCCCAGGGAAGGCAGTTCTAGGAAAGAGCCAAACGAGGACATATGAACAAAAGGTAATACTGGGCAATAGGACTGGATTTGAGGTAACCAAATCAGACAGGTGTATGATCCTTTCTTCTCAAAAAGTGGGTTGTGATAGGAGATCAGCCATTCCATGCTTTAAGTGGGTAGAGAGAATAAACAGGCTGAATTTCCAGCTATCCCAAATGTGTTTCCCATGGTGTTTGCATTGAACTGGAAGAGAAGAAAGGAAGTGATGACTAAGGTGGATGAAAGGCCAGGTGCAGTGGCTCATGCCTGCAATCCCAGCACTTCGGGAGGCCAAGGCGGGTGGATCACTTGAGGGCAGGACTTCGAGACCAGCCTTGCCAACATGGTGAAACCCCATCTCTACTAAAAATACAAAAATTAGCCGGGCGTCATGGCGCATGCCTGTAAAACCAGCTACTCGGGAGGCTGAGGCAGAATTATCACTTGAACCCGGGAGGCAGAGGTTGCAGTGAGCCGAGATTGCACCATTGCACTCCAGCCTGGGTGGCAGAGGGAGATTCCGTCTCAAAAATAAATAAATAAATAAAATCAGGTAAATGAAGGGTTAAAATACTAAGTAATGAACTCTTCTGGCATGCAGAAGACATCTAGCACTCCATGCCTGCGTGGCTCAACCCTTCCCCATCAGATACGGCAGAACAAAATGTTAGCGTGTGGGCAATGAAAGTCAGTTAGCAGGCTGTAGCAATGCCACTGATGGAATACTATGACCTCAGAAGCTATCTGCCCTTTTTTGAAGCCAACAACTATCCAGTAGGATTTTAGAGGCACTCAAAGCCTTACAATTATCTCTCCCTCCTGCCTTCACATATTCAGAATGTCTTCAGCAAGACAATCTTGTTTCACAATCACAGACAAACTTCCCATGCCGATGTATATGTTCATATAGATAGGTTGTGACTAGCAGGTAATAAGTGTCCTGTTTTGATAAGACTTCGAGTCCTAGATACCTGAAGAGGGTGTGCAGGAAGGGAGGCTAGGGCTCCCCCAACAATTTCATCTATTTTAAACCTTATCACTTCTGAAACCTGTAATCCTACCAGATTTTTAGCTGTCATTTAAGTCTCTGAAACCTGCCAGGAGCTTTTCTTAATGCAAAAAACAAACAAAACAAATGTCCACTAAGTTCTACCAATACAGGACTGATTAAGTAAAGACCAGTATCTTCATACAATGGAATACCATAAAATTATCAACCAACAGTAAACAATATGGATGGTCTCTAGATCTTACATTGAAAAATCTCCAAGACCCATTCAGAAAAGCAAGAAAAAAGGAAGGGAGTGGATAAACTCTATCTAGATGTGCTTACATATGCATAAAGTCATTCTAGAGGAATACAGAAGAAACTAAGAAGAGAGAGGTTGAAAACAGGGAAGATGGTGACAAGCAGCGGCATATCTAGGCCTGAAGCTTATACAATTTGGGGCAGCTTCTTTAAGAAACAGAATGTGAATGTATGAATACAAAATTAGTTCAGAGCTTTGGAAGGGGTTCTAAGCTTAAGCTTTGCTAGCTTCATGGTAAATCCACTACTGGGGACAAGTAGGAAAGGGAGAATATAAAAAAAAAACTTTTGAAAGCTGATTGAAATCTGAGTCATTTATATCTATTCATAAAATTTAATTTTAAAAAAATCAATGTATTTGCCAAAATAGCTCTGGAGAAAGATAACTGACTAGGTGACCAGGCCTCATGAAAAATTTGAGTTCCTATAACCAAATTCATAAAAGGAACACTGCAAAAATGACAACAGTAACCACTGAAATATAATATTTCACCTATTACATTAGCAAAGTCAAAAAGTTTTAAAGGCTGGGTGTGGTGGCTCATGCCTGTAATATCAGCACTTTGGGAGGCTGAGGTGGGAGGATCACTTGAGCCCAGGAGTTCAAGACTACCTTGGGCAACATAGGGAGACTCTGTCTACAAAAAGTAAAAAATTAGCCATGCATAGTGGTGCATTCCTGTGGGAGGCTGAGGTGGGAGGATTACTTGAGCCTGGGAAGTCGAAGCTGCAGTGAGCTGTAATCACGCCATTGCACTCCAGCCTGGGCAACAGAGTGAGACCCTGCCTCAGAAAAAAAAAAAAAGTTTTAAAAACATACAGTTAGTGAGGCATAGAGTGTCATATATTGCTGTAATTTGGTATAAATGACCTCCATGGAGAAAAGTTTGCCAAAGTCTCCCACAATTACAAATGCACCATTTGACACAGCAATTCTACTTCTAGGAATATAGCCCACAGGTAGACTAGCATGTGTGCTACGCAACAGATGTAAAGGTTATTCACTGCAGCATTGTTTGTACTGCCAAACTACTGGGAAAAACCTCAGCAGGAGACTACACCCATTCAATAAAATCTTGTACAGCTGAAAAATAAATAAGGAAACTATGTGCTAATATAGAACAATCTTCAACCTATATTTTTAAATGAAAAATGCAAGTTTTGAAATATTTTGTGGACTATCATTGATGTAATATATTTCCTGTAAGTGCAAAATATTTTTGGAAGCATTTCACAAACAACTTGTAATATTGGTGCCTTGAGAGAAGATAATTGGATAGCTGGGAAACATGTGGAGGCAGACATTTACTTCTGTGCTTTTAGCTTTTTTGAAGGATGTCAATGTGTAATTTTTTCAAAATATGTTTTGAAGATAAACACAGATCTTTAAAATTTGCAAAATTCACACCAGCCTTAAATTCTAATCAAGCCTGAGACTGTTCAGAGGGGAGCCTGGTGAAGCCCCAAAGCTTTACATCAATTCCACGTTTGATGCAGATCAAACTAGGGATAAGAAAGGTTGAGAACATTGGGCATTTTTTCCCCTCCACTGGAGGGTATACTACTTACATTAAAAAGACTCATTATTTATTAAATGATTCAATGATTTCGTGATTCTAAATAAAACCTTTTCCAGGGACTTTTTTTTTTTTGAGATGGGGTCTCACTCCGTCACCCAGGCTGGAGTGTAGTGGTGCGATTACAGTTCATTACAACCTCGAACTCCTGGGCTCAAGTGATCCTCCTGCCTCAGCCTCTGTTCCAGTTCTTCTGTGGGCTCCCAATCCAATGCTTTAGATTCTCAATAATGAAGGGACCTCCTTTTCCCAAGCCCTTTATCAATGAACTCTATTAAGAAGAGAGGTGTCTGATTCACCAGAGGAGACAGAAAAGAACATTGGTACCCAGTGAGTGTTCCTTTATTTAGAAGGCAAGATCCCTTGGGACATGGTTAAAATCCAAACCTGAGGACACACATTCTAAAACAAATGAGATGGGAAGAATATTGGATCCTAAGTAAGGTAATTATTCTAAAAAGAAGAAAGTCGCCAGTGCCAGCCTGGGCAGCATAGAGAGACCCCATCTCTACAAAAAATTAGCTGGGTATAGTGGCACACTATGCTACTCGGGAGACTGATGCAGGAGAATTGCTTGAGCCTGGGAGTTCGAGACTGTATTGAGCTATGATCACACCACTGCACTCCAGCCTGGGGGACAGAGTAAGACCCTACCTCGAAAGCAAAACAGAAAGAAAGCTGCAGCTGGTGGAGAATGCTAACTCCACCCTCATACAATTAGAATATATGAGAAGTCTTTTGCTACTAATAGATTGTGCATTCCAAGAGTGATTTAGAGCTATGAAGTCATATCAAGATTTACTTTTTTTTTTTAAGATGACTAAAATTTTCAGAGCAAGCTTGTGATCCAATGCATTTATTTCCACAAGATGGTGCTATAGCTTCTGCTAAGTACAAAACTCACATTTCCTTTAGGAACTAGAAATACAAAATATGTTTCTAATTGAGAACCAAATGTGCATACGCTCTGGTGAGTCTGTCAAAGAAACACATTGTGCAAAAACGTCCCGGTGGAGGTGGAGGTTGATTTAGGCCTAAAGGGTGAAGATTGTTCCAGGTAATAATACTTTCCGCCACCTCCACACATACCTGAGTTGATGTCTCAAGGCGTCATGCAGCCTTCAGCCTCCTCTTTGTCCAAAATACTGCTCTTCCTACTATCAGGAGTGGGTGTGTGTGTGTTTGTGTGTGTGTGTGTGTGTGTGTGTGTGTGTGTGTGTCAGACATGGGATTGAGGAGTGGCCCAGAGCTCCCACCACCATGGAAATGCAGCTCCCATGGCCACCCACACTTCCACCCAGGGGCAGCTCAAGGCTCACCCCTTCAATAGAGCCTTTCCTTGCCACTCTGTCCCACATGAATCACACCTGCCTAGGGGTACAAATAATAATGCAACAGAATGTTTTAGAATACCATTTTTCCATTTCCATCTAAGTGTGCCAAGTTTTGGCGGGGGGGGGTGTGGTGGGCAGAGTCCATTTTATAGCCCACAGCAATGAGGATCCTACCTTGAAATTATGCACAGTGATGATATCACAAATGCTGGCAATCTCAAGCAAGTATTCAGCCACCTTGGTTGGCAGCCTGGGTGACTGGGAGGATGCTGGCCCCGGTTGGCCACTACTTGGACCTAGAAATATGTTAAGTCATCACCTCTTTGGAGTTGTTTGATCATCTCTACCAGGACAGGATTAAACTGTTCTGATTTTTTTTAATATCTTGTTTTAATGACTTTAACATCTTCAGTATCCCTCTCCTGACAGAGTCATAGAGGTGGGAATATTTGCATCACAAGGAAAATAGAAGGATGTTTCTGCTGAAGTGAATGGCACCTCCCTTCCTATTCATCTTTATTCTTTAAAAAAATTTTTTCTGTCCAGGCGTGATGGCTCATACCTGTAATCCCAGCACTTTGGGAGGCCAAGGTGGGTGGAACATTTGAGATCAGGAGTTTGCGATCAGCCTGGCCAACATGGTGAAACCCCCCTCTACTAAAAACACAAAAATTAGCCGGGAGTGGTGGTGGGCATCTATAGTCCCAGCTACTCGGGAGGCTGCGACAGGAGAATCGCTTGAACCTGGGAGGTGGAGGTTGCAGTGAGCTGAGATCACACCACTGCACTCCAGCCTGGGTGACACAGCGAGACTCTGTCTCAAAAAGAAAAAAAAAAATTTTAAATAGAGATAGGGTCCCACTATGTTTCCCAAGCTGGTCTTGAACTCCCGGGCTCAAGCAGTCCTTCCACCTCCACCTCCCAAAGTGCTGAGATTACAGGCGTGAGCCACTACACCGGTCTCATCTTTATTCTTGTCTCCATTTTTCTCTATTTTATTCTGTGCCTCTGTGCCTTGGCAGTCAAAAATGTGACATAGCTGTACAGTCAGCCCTCCTTATCCACAGGCTCCACATCGTAGCTTCAACCAACAATGGATCAACAAATTCAGGAAAAAAAATGGATGGTTGTGTCTGTACTGAAAATGTACAGACTTTTTTTCTTGTTATCGTTCCCTAAACAACACAGTATAACGACTATTTTCATAGGATTTACATTGTACTAGGTATTAATCTAGAGATGTCTTAAAGTGTACAGGAGGATGTGCATAGGTTATAGGCAAAGACTAAGCCATTTTATGTCAGAGACTTGAGCATCTGGGGATTTTGGTATCTGTAGGGGGTGGGAAGGGTCCTTGGAACCAATCCCCTAGGATGACTGGACATGGTGGATCACTCCTGCTCTCTTTTGCTACCATATCCTCTCCACTGCCACAGAGGTAAGGGCAGGGTAAGTGGAATCCTAGGGCCACAGAGACAACAGGGTACTCTGGGCTCACCATCAAGAGTAGAGAAGGAAACCTGTTGTGCTGCTCTAGGAGTAGAGGATGCCTTTTGGAAGATAAGTGGGATAATATGGATTAGGATGGAAAAGAATACTCATACCTAAGAACAATCACTGACTGGGGACTTTGACAGTGGATGGAACACCTCAAGAAATAGGCATCAAGGACGTGAGATGAGGGATGAGGCTGAAGACTTTCTATCAGCAAAAAGGAAGGACAGAGTTAGGCTGAACTAAAGACATTTCTGTGTTCAAAATAAACAGCATGCTGTTATTGGGTTTGTCTTATATTATTATGTCTATCAGAAGAAGAGTACACAAAGATACAACTTACTTATACATACTTATAACTTACACAACTTACTTATTATGTCTATCAGAATACACAAAGATACAATTTATTCTTTGAATAGCAGCAGATTTTAGTCTAAAACAGAAAAGATATAAAAAAAAGTAATGTGTGTTTTCTAGCTTCTCCCAAATAGAAAAAAAATAAAATATATATGTATAAAATGATAACAAAAATATTTGGCTTTAAGCCCTCATCACAGGAATTCTTGGAACCCTCTCTCTTCCGACAGATGTAAGAGGCAGTATAAACATCTTTGTATGTGTCAGTATGTATTTGTGTGTGTTGGGTTCTCATCTGATACCAAAAAGACTACCATATTACTCATAAATATATAAACAGAGACATATACATTTAATAAATTCAAGATAGATTTTAAAATAGGGCAATAGAAAAATAAGAATAGAAGATATAAAAGTTCACAAAATATACTTCACTATAAAATGCATCTTTGAAAGGTAGGTTACAATTTTGCTATTCAATTCTATTCTCCAATTCAGAAGGGAAATGTGAGCGGTATAAATTTTCCTCAGACTAGCCTTGCTTTCTCAGTTTCTTCTAGAACTTATGCTAATACAACTTGTTGTTCAGATGCAATTTTCATAACCTTCTAATTTGAGAAAATAGAAGCACCATCTTCAAGGATAAAAGTCAGTTGAAATTCAGTTCCCCACTCAAATTTACTTCCCACCAATAATTACCTAATGTCCTACAATTCACTGGGTGTGGGAACTTCTACTCTCTCCTATCTCAGGGTTAGTTTGATGCCTACTTGCAGTTTTCTTTCAGAGGTTAAAGGGTAATGACTGCCTCCCTTGATTGAATAATCTTAACTTGAATGTTCTGGGGACTCATTTGTTTCTTATATAAAACCAAACCCCTGACAGATTACTTTGATATACAGTGAGCAGTGGAATTAGTGAGTCCCCAACTTTTGCAATGTATAGCACCCTCCAAATGCCAAAAAAAATTAGAGATGAAATAGAAAGGAGAACAAAGAAGAGGGTGATCGTATTAGTCCATTTTCACACTGCTGATAAAGACATACCCAAAACTGAGGAGAAAAAGAGGTTTAATTGGACTTACAGTCGCACATGGCTGGGGAGGCCTCAGAATCACAGTGGGAGGCAAAAGGTACTTCTTATATGGCAGCGGCAAGAGACAATGAGAGAGAAACAAAAGCAGAAACCCCTGATAAACCCCTCAGATCTCCTGAGACTTATTCACTATCACAAAAATAGCATGGGAAAGACCGGTCCCCATGATTCAATTACCTCCCCCTGGGTCCCTCCCACAACACCTGGGAATTCTGGGAGATAACAATTCGAGTTGAGATTTGGGTGGGGGCACAGCCAAACCATATCATTCTATCCCTGGCCCCTCCAAATCTCATGTTCTCACATTTCAAAACCAATCATGCCTTCCAAACAGTCCCCCAAAGTCTTAACTCATCTCAGCATTAACCCAAAAGTCCGTAGTCCAAAGTCTCATCTGAGACAAGGCAAGTCCCTTCCACCCATGATCCTGTAAAATCAAAAGCAAGCTAGTTACTTCCTACATACAATGGGGGTACAGGTATTGGGTAAATACAGTCATTCCAAATGGGAGAAACTGCCCACAACAAAGGCGTTACAAGCCCCATGCAAGTCCAAAATCCAGCGAGGCAGTCCAATTATAACGTTCCAAAATGATCTCCTCTGACTCCATGTCTCACATCCAGGTCACAATGATACAAGAGGTAGGTTCCCTTAGTCTTGGGCAGCTCTGCCCCTGTGGCTTCACAGGGTATAGTCCCCACTCCTGGCTGCTTTCACGGGCTGGCGTTTAGGGTCTGTGGCTTTTCCAGGTGCACGGTACAAGCTGTCGGTGGATCTACCATTCTGGGGTCTGAAGGACGGTGGCCTTCCTCGCACAGCTCCACTAGGTGGTGCCCCAGTAGGGATTCTGTGTGGGGGCTCCAACCCCACATTTCCCTTCACACTGCCCTAGCAGAGGTTCTCCATGAAGGCTCTGCCCCTGGAGCAAACTTTTGCCTGAGCATCCAGGTGATTCCATACATCTTCTGAAATCTAGATGGAGGTTCCCAAACCTCAATTCTTGACTTCCATGCACCTGCAGGCTCAACACCACATGGAAGCTGCCAAGGTTTGGGGCTTGCACCCTCTGAAACCATGGGCAGAGCTGTACCTCGGCCCTTTTAGCAATGGCTGGAGCAGCTGGGATGCAGGGCACCAAGTCCCTAGGCTGCACACAGCATGGGGACCCTGGGTCTGGCCCACAAAACCATTTTTTCCTCCTAGTCTTCAGGGTCTGTGATGGGAGGGGCTGCCATGAAGACCTGTGACATGCCCTGGAGACATTTTCCCCATTGTCTTGGAGATTAACATTCAGCTCCCTGTAACTTATGCAAATTTCTGCAGCCAGCTTGAATTTCTCCTCAAAAAACAGGTTTCTCTCTTCTGCTGCATCAACTGGCTGCAAATTTTCCAAATTTTTATGCTGTTTCCCTTTTAAAATGAAATGCATTTAACAGCACCCAAATCACCTCTTGAATGCTTTGCTGCTTAGAAATTTCTTCAGCCAGATACCCTAAATCATCTCTCTCAAGTTCAAAGTTCCACAAATCTCTGTGGTAGGGGCAAAATGCCACCAGTCTCTTTGCTAAAACATAACAACAGTCATCTTTGCTCCAGTTCCCTACAAGTTCCTCATCTCCATCTGAGACCACCTCAGCCTGGACCTTATTGTCCATAGCAGTATCAGCATTTTTGTCAAAGCCATTCAACAAGTCTTTAGGAAGTTCCAAACTTTCCCACATTTTCTTGTCTTCTTCTGAGCCCTCCAAACTGTTTCAACCTCTACCTGTTACCCAGTTCCAAAGTCGCTTCCACATTTTCAGGTATCTTTTCAGCAGCGCCCCACTCCACTGGTACCAATTTACTGTATTAGTCAGTTTTCATACTGCTGATAAAGACATATCCAAGACTGGGAAGAAAAAGAGGTTTAACTGGACTTACAGTTGCACATGGCTGGGGAGGCCTCAGAATCATGGTGGGAGGCAAAAGGCACTTCTTACATGGCAGTGGCAAGAGAAAATGAGAGAGAAGTAAAGGTGCAAACCCCTGATAAACCCATCAGATCTCGTGAGACTTAATTCACTATCATGAGAATAGCATGGGAATTCATCATTGAATCAATCATTGAAAAGAATTAGCAGAGGACTGATAAATAAGCATAGAAAGATAGGAAGAGCATTTCAGATTCAATTACCTCCCCGTGGGTCCCTCCCATAACATGTGGGAATTCTGGGAGATACAATTCAAGTTGAGATTTGGGTGGGGACACAGCCAAACCATATCAAGGATAGTCATTTTTTCTCTGCTGTCATATTTATGGCAAGGTTCATTGTTCACTCTCCTGGTCTCCATAGTTAAAACATTTCTTTGAAAATACTTTAACCAGATTCATAATATTTTATAAGATATGTAATAAACTGAATGTTTGTGTTCTTTCCTCCACCCTCCCATTCACATAGGAAGCTCTAACCTCAATGCAATGGTATTGGGAGGTGGGGCATTTGGAAAATAATTGTGCTTAGATGAGGTCAGGAGGGTAGATCCCCCTTGATGGGATTAGTGCCCTTATAACTAGAGGAAGAGACACTAGACCTTTCTCTCTGCAGAATATGAGAAGGCAGCCATCTGCAAGCCAGGAAGAGAGCCCCCATCATGAGTCAAATCTATTGGCATCTTGATCTTGGACTTACTAGCCTCCAGAACTGTGAGAAATAAGCGTCTGTTGTTTGAGCCAACCAGCCTATGGGATTTGGTTACAGCAACCCAAGATGACTAATATAACATCTTCACAATTCAGCAAATACATATATAAATTTATTTTACAGATGAATAGAAAGATTAGTTGCTTTTCTAGAACCACATGACCAGTATAGGATCAAAATCTCATTCTCTTCATGGTGAACTTACTCAATTATTTGTTCAACTTAATCAATTATTTGCTAACTGATCACCTACTGCATACTAGAAGCTATGCTCAGCTTTCAGTCACAAAGATAGAGAATGTATGGTCCCAAATCTTAAGAAGCTTGCAATGGAAAATAAGCAGACAAGAAAATAAAAATAAATTAGTTACAATATCACAGCATTAAAAATGTACTAACAGAAGGCTATACTGAATACGTTAAGGTGCCACAGAATGAAAGATAACCATTCTACTTGGAGAAGTCAGGAAAAGTTTCAGAGATAAGGTAACATGAATTCATCATTGAAAAGAATTAATAGAGGTTTGATAAATAGACAGAGAAAGGTAGGAAGAGCATTTTAGACACAGAGAATACTGTCTAGCAAGATCCAGGAATAAAAAAAGAACTGGCATATAATGGTTTGACAAACAATCAGGTATGGCTTGAGCACAAAGCATGTATGGTAGAGACAGAAAAAGATAGTGACCAAGGGGAAGCCTGGGAATGAAGGCAGGAGTCAGACTGTGAAAGGCCTTTATATTGCACTCAGTACAATTTTTGTAAAATAAATGAACTGTCATTTTAAAAGCCTAACTTTCCTTGTGTGTTGCCTTTGCCTTTGTCTAACATTACCAAGAGCACCTATACCTGTGTCCAATCTTGCTCCAGTCCTAAGGGTAGCTGGGTCTTGGTATTCAAATTCTCTTTTCCGCTTTTAGGGATCCAAGCTCAGCTCATTAGCAGTTAAGAGGTCTAAGTGCTTGCTTCATTTCTGAGGAGAAGAAAGTACCAGGAAGACAACCAATCCTATGGTACTTCATAACCATGGCTTGGAGACCCAAGTCAAGCTTTTTAGTCTGACCACCACTCTGGCAGTGAAGGCTTCCAAAATGCATGTGTAAATTTGAGCTAAGAGTGGGTGTCCAGAAGAAGCCATAGTAAATAGCAAAAAGCTATGTTCAAAAACATCTATGTGGTCTGAGGAAAACTGGGGAGGGTACCAACTAAGGCTAATTGAGCCACTTTGGGGAATTAATTGATCACACCGAGGAAGATAGCCATGTAAAGGAATTGGCTGCCCCTTCCCTTGGTCCTTGTGGTGGGGTGTCTACTGGAACTGTCGTGGATGTTGCCATGAAGCCTCTATATGGACCCAAATATCATAGCAGCCCATTCTGCTTTATGTATCCTGCTCACTCATTCATTCATTCAACAAACAAACATTCATTGATCACTTACCATGCAATGTTTTAAACACTGGGAATACAGAGACAAAAGATGCAGCCTCTGCTCTTGAGAAACACAGCATAGCGAATAAATTAAAATCAAGAACATGTCTCTAGACAAGGAAAACTCACTAGAAAAACAGAATTCAAAAATAAGATTTAATTCACAATAGCATAAAAATCTATAAAGTATTGATAACCTTATTTAATAAAAAATAAAGAAAAAGTTTTAAATTAGTCTAAAGAACATATAACATGAGAAGAATAATTGGTGAGACAGTCTATACTTTTGGGAAGGGCGGTTTATTATCATAAAATCTCAATTCTCCCCCAAATTAACCTCAAGTAAGATTTCAGTTGGGTTTTCTGAGGATCTCTGAAAACCTCTATAATCTACATGGAAAAATAAAGGTCCACAAATAACTAAATAAACGTTGAGAAAGAGGAGAAAAGTAGAAGTAGGGGAGGGAGTGTCCCAACCAAATCCATGGATGTACTACAAAGCCATTGTCATAGAAACAATTTCGAGCAAGAACATTTAAATGGACAAGTAGAACAGAACAGAGAGCAAGCGTCAGAAACAGACTCATCTACTTATAAGAATGTAATACATAATAAAGTTGGTAGCATAAATCAAGAAAAGATGAACATTGGAGTTTAAAAACTGACATAATAGACTGACATAATTAAGTATCTACTCAATATCATTAGACTAAAAAATAGACTCAGGATGGAAAATAAAGCTGTTAAGATAATATAGAAGAATTAATGTGTGGCAAAATTGTTACACATTTCTGTTCAGATTACTAGGAGACAATGTTTTCAATATCTAAAACTTACAGATAACTAACATTGAGATTATACAAGTGACAGGGCCAGATTTGCAACTCAAAAAGATCACCTAAGGGTGCAGCAAACTGTATCTACTCTTTCTCTTCTTTTTCTTTTTCTTTTTGAGATAGGGTCTCATTCTGTCACCCAGGCTGGAGTACAGTGACATGATCCTGGCTCACAGCAGCCTGAACCTCCTTGGCTCAAGCCATCCTTCCACCTAGGCTTTTGCAAGGCAACAAGAAAGTTTTGCAAGGATACAAGAAAGTTTTGCAAGGCAACAGGAAAATGAGAGTAACTCAACAGAAAAGTAGACAAAGGCATGATAGGCAATGTGAATAATCACATGACAACAAATTTACTGAGATCCTCAACCCACTAGTAACCAGAGAAATGAAAATTAAACAGCAGTGTAATACCGCTTTGAAGCCACTCAATTGATCAAAACATGCCCAGTGTTGTTGGGGACATGGGGCTACAAAGACTCTTGCACTGTGATGAACACACAGTCAGTGCAGCCATTCGAGGGAGCAACAGCCAGGATCTGGCTAAATAAGCACACCATCGCTTTCCAACCCCAGAATTCTGATCTTGGATGTTCACATCCCACAGAAATTCTCACACAGGTCCGTAAAGGATGTATACAAGGCTGCCCATTACAGCATCGTTTGTGATACAGGGAAGGTGAAAGGATTTGGGTGGCCACCACTGAAAGTGAGAATAGGTAAAATATGATGAATTCAGACTGTGGAACAAAAGCACTGGTTAGAAGCAAAAGACTACAGATACACAAAGGAAAATGAGTAGATGTTTAAAACTCGTCCTAATTTTAAAAAGTAAAAAGTGTAAAGTCGATAAAAGACAGCATTTATGTAAATTAAAAACACATACAAACAGTGCAGAATTCGTTATAATAAGAAAGGAATAAGTAAAATAAGGCAGGAGCTTGAACAAACCAAAGAAACCAAATGATACCGTGCCATGAAGATTTCAAGGAATTCTATTTTCTGCAACTGTCCTCCCCCAATTTACCAAAATAGGTACACTGCAATAAAACCTACAAAGTGCCTTTATAGAGGTTAGCTCTAGTGCTCGCTTCAGCAGCACGTATACCATATAAATTAAAAAATACATACATAAAATACATTAGCTCTAAAGAGTGTGGATGTTTGGAGGAGAGAATAAGAAAAGGCTTCACCAAGAAGGTAACAACAGAGATAGATCTTGGAGGACTTGTAAGAGTTCATAGAAAGTAGGGAAAAGGGGAGTGTAATCTGAGGGCAACTGTAAAAGCAAAGGTTTCTAAATACAAGCAAAAGATAAGAAAGGAGAGAATAGGCTGGGTGCAGTGGCTCATACCTACAATCCCAGCACCTTGGGAGGCTGAGGTGGGAGGATCACTTGAGCCCTGGAGTTTGACAGCAGCCTGTGCAACATAGTGAGACCCCATGTCTACAAAAAAAATTAAAAATGAGCCAGGTGTGGTGGTGCATGCCTGTAGTCCCAGCTACTGGGGAGACCAAGGTAGAAGGATGGCTTTAGCCCAGGAGGTTGAGGCAGAAGTGAGCCATGATCACGTCACTGCACTCCAGCCTGGGTGACAGAATGAGACCCTATCTCAAAAAGAGAAAGAAGGGAAAGAATTGATACAACTTGCTGCATCTTTAAGTGATCTTTTTGAGATGAAAATCTGGCCCTGTCACTCTCCCTTAGATCCTTCAATGGATTACCTTGCCCTCAAAATAAAGATCAAATTCCTTAACATGGTCTACTAGGCCCACGTGATCCCTGGTCTCTGCTCACATCTTCAGTTTCATCTTGTGCTATGGGATTTCCACCTCTGTCCTCCAGATCTGAAATTTTCTAGCTTTCCTTCAATGACACTCCTGCCTCCAAATTACAGATTTCTCAAACCCTCCAGAAGAGGTCATTCTCAGGTTTTATATATATATACTTTCAGAAATCAAAAACAAAATTCTGAGACCTCCCAACCATCTGAAAGGACACCTCCTCTAGGCCAAAGGCATTCCAAAGTTAAGCTGAAAAACTGTTTCAGGCTGTGATGGAAGTGGGGGTCAGACATGCCTCATTATGCCCTCCTCTTTTTTGGAATTCAGGAAGAGCCGACCGGCACTAACATCAACACAGACCTAAGGCCTGATAAGAAACATTTACCATATCTTTCCTGTTCCTCACCCTGATCACGCTTGATTTATTGATGGCAGTTCCACCAGGCCTAATCGCCACACACCAGCAAAGGCAGGCTATGCTATAGTACAAGCCACTAGCCCGCCTTTCAGAACCTCTCATTTCCTTTCCATCGTGGAAATCTATCCTCAAGGAAATAATTTCTCAGTGTTCCATCTGCTATTCTACTATTCCTCAGGGATTATTCAGGCCCCCTTCCTTCCCTACACATCAAGCTCGAGGATTTGCCCCCACCCAGGACTGGCAAATTAGCTTTACTCAACATGTCCCGAGTCAGGAAACTAAAATCTTAATCTCTCCCAATCTAGGTTCCCACGCCGACCCTAATCCCGCTTGAAGCAGCCCTGAGAAACATCGCCCATTCTCTCTCCATATCACCCCCCAAAAATTTTTGCCGCCCCAACACTTCAACACTATTTTGTTTTATTTTTCTTATTAATATAAGAAGGCAGGAATGTCAGGCCTCTGAGCTCAAGCCAAGCCATCGCATCCCCTGTGACTTGCACGTATAGGCCCAGATGGCCTGAAGTAACTGAAGAATCACAAAAGAAGTGAATATGCCCTGCCCCACCTTAACTGATGACATTCCACCACAAAAGAAGTGTAAATGGCCGGTCCTTGCCTTAACTGATGACATTACCTTGTGAAAGTCCTTTTCCTGGCTCATCCTGGCTCAAAAGCACCCCCACTGAGCACCTTGCGACCTCCACTCCTGCCCACTGAGCACCTTGCGACCCCCACTCCTACCCACCAGAGAACAAACCCCCTTTGACTGTAATTTTCCTTTACCTACCCAAATCCTATAAAACGGTCCCACCCTTATCTCCCTTCACTGACTCTCTTTTCGGACTCAGCCCGCCTGCACCCAGGTGAAATAAACAGCCATGTTGCTCACACAAAGCCTGTTTGGTGGTCTCTTCACACGGACGTGCATGAAAATAATACCTACCTCATACATCTGTCATGTAACACTTTAGTGTTCTTCTGTATTTGCATAGCTGTATCCTTCCATTAGTTTGTATAGAGCTGACTTAGTATTTTTGGTTGAATAAATGTTGAATGACCTGGCAAAAAAAAAAAAAAGAAACATTTACCATCTATTCTCTCTGAAACCTGCTACTTGGAAGCTTCATCTACATGATAAAACCTTGGTCTCCACAACCCCTTAACATATCCCAGACATTCCTATTGATAATAATTATTTTGACCAGTTACAAATCAGAAAATTTATAAATCTACCTATGACCTGCAAGCCGTCCTACCCCCGCCCTCAAATTGTTCCACCCTTCCAGATTGAACCAATGTAAATCTTACATGTATTGATTGATGTATTATGTCTCCCCAAAAATGTATAAAAGCAAGCTGTACCCTGACCACCTCGGGCACGTCATCGGAACCTCCTGAAACCCTGTCATGGGTACATCCTTAACTTTGGCAAAATAAACTTTCTAAACTTTCTTTGAGACTTGTCTCAGGTACTTTTGAGTTCACACTTTTTAGCATCCATCAAAATTATAGTAATTTATTATTAAGTAATCATTTGTTTAATGTTTATGCGGGCATAACCTAGGTCCTTGAGATCAAAGACCATGTGCACAACTATATCCCTAGCCCCTCATTCAACGCTTTGCACAATATGGGTTGAGTATCCCTTATCTGAAATGCTTGGGACCAGAAGTGTTTTGGATTTTGGATTTCTTTGGATTTGGGAATATTTGCAGGTACTTAACCAGTTGAGCGTCCCAAGTCCAAAAATCCCAAATGTCAAATGTTCCAATGAACACTTCCTTTGAGTATCATATTTCACAATTTGGAGCATTTTGGATTTGGGATTTGGGGATTAGGTCTGCTAAACCTATACATGTGTTGAATGACTGCATAAATTAAGGAATGGAGTAGGAGTGCTTTGGTTGGGGTGGGAACCAGTGATTCTGTTTCAGACAGCTACCCGTGATAGTAGCAGCTAAATAAGAGTTGGGGTCAATTATGGAACCAATGGCCCTGTTCTTTCTCTCAGTGTTCTACACAATGGGATCTTCAGTGTATCCACTGGGGGAACGAGATAAAAATATTAGAACTTTCAATGACATTTATTTGTACCTCATTATTTTAAAACATCTGTGTTTGCATATCATACAGAAGTACACATATATAATTCATAAATAAATAAAACATGCATATATTGGGGAAATGCCTGCTCAAAATTTTTTTGTTGACAGGAGGTAGGATGAAAGATGTTTAAAAATCACTGCTGTGGGTCAGAGAGTTTCCACTATTATTAGGCATCCAAATCAGCAAGGAGCTATTTTCAAATAGTTCTGTTTGACCCCAAACCTACAGAATTAAAACTCCGTGGGTTTAGGGCAATGGCAAATTCAGAATGCTGATCAGATGATTATGATGGAAGCCTCTGCTAAAGAACCACTGCTTTTCTATCAGGATTCCTAAACCTGGCTTCTCATCCTAATCATAATCATCTTAAAAACAAACAACAGTCAGGCCCAGTGGCTCATGCCTGTAACCTCTGTACCCAGGGAAGCCAAGGGAAGAGGATCCCTTGAGGCCAGGGGTTCAAAATCAGTCTGGGAAAATAGAGAGTAGTGAGACCCCATCTCTACAAACAAATTAAAAATTAGCTGTACATGGTGGTGTGTACCTGTAGTCCCAGCTACCAGGGAGGCTGAGGTGAGAGGATGGCTTGAGCCCAGGAGTTCAAGGCTGCAGTAAGCTATGATCACGCCACTGCACTCCAGCCTAAGCGACATAGCAAGACTCTGTCTCATAGATAGATAGATAGATAGATAGATAGATAGATTGATTGATTGATAGATAGACAGATGGATTTTAAGGAAATTTTGCTGATTTGCCAGGTTTGGGAGCCACTGTGTCAGAAGTGTTCAAACCACAGTGACTCCATCATAAATAGGGACTTGATAAAACAAAGCTGAGACCTATGGGGCTACATTCCCAGGAGGTTAGGCGTTCTTAGTCACAGGATGAGATAGGGGTCGGCACAAGATACAAGTCACAAGGACCTTGCTGATAAAACAGAATACAGTAAAGACACCAGCCAAAACCCACCAAATCCAAAACAGTGATGAAAGTGACCTCTCTGGTCATCCTTACTGCTCATTATATGCTACTCATAATTCATTAGCATGCGAAAAGACACTCCCACCAGTGCCATGACAACTTAAAAATGCCAGGCAGTGTCTGAACTTTAGACCCTATAGGGTCTAAAGTGGAGAGGAACCCTCAGTTCTGGGAACTGCCTGTACCTTTCTTGGAACACTCATGAGTAATCCACCCATTGTTTAGCATATAATGAAGAAATAACTGTAAGTATACTCAGTCGAACAGCCCATTCTTTTATTCCTTTGCTCTCTTAATAAACTTGCTTTCCCTTTATGGGCTTCCCCCAAATTCGTTCTTGTGCAAGGCCCGTGAACACTCCCTTGGGGTTGGGATCAGAACCTCTTTCTGGTAACAAATACAGTAGAGCCAGAACTCCACTAAATGAACTTTACTGGTTATAGTCTCTTTAAGAACAGGAATTGGGCTGGGCGCGGTGGCTCACGCCTGTAATCCCAGCACTTTGGGAGGCTGAGGCGGGCGGATCACGAGGTCAGGAGATCAAGACTATCCTGGTCAACACGGTGAAACCCTGCCTCTGCTAAAAATACAAAAAATTAGCCGGGCGTGGTGGCGGGCGCCTGTAGTCCCAGCTACTCAGGAGGCTGAGGCAGGAGAATGGCATGAACCCGGGAGGTGGAGCTTGCAGTGAGCCTAGATCATGCCACTGCACTCCAGCCTGGGCCACAGAGCGAGACTCCATTTCAAAGGAACAGGAATTGGCTGAGTGCAGTGGCTCATGCCTGTAATCTTGCCAGCACTTTGGGAGGTTGAGGCAGGTGGATCATTTGAGCCCAGGAGTTTGAGACCAGCCTGGGCAACAAAGTGGGACCCCCATCTCTACAAAACAATACAAAAATTAGCCAGGCATGGTGGTGTGCACCTGTAGTCCCAGCTACTCGGGAGGCTGAGGTGGGAGGATTGCTTGAGCCTGGGAGGTGGAGACTGCAGTAAGCCATGATAGCACCACTGCACTCCAGTCTAGGCAACAAAGCGAGACCCTGTATCAAAAAAATAAAAAATAAAAAATAAGGAACAGGGATCATTCCCATCCCCATCCCTATCTTCCAAAAATTTTGGATGGGGAAATTTCCAAAACATCCCAAATCCAAACATTTCAAAAGACAAAAAGCAAGACAACCTGAATAACAGTGCTTGTAGGGATTGCTCACTGTAGGGCAGGCAGGCAAGGACCCACTCCCTCTTCATGACTGCAACGCCTCACCATAGCTATAACCAGCCTCCAGGAGGACCTGGGCATTCTCAGACATTATGTACCAGATGTTTTGGAAATGTTCAACTGAATGAGATTTGGAAGCATACATATTTTTCTATGATATATGCACTCAAGTTAAAAATGTCTTTGTACAGGAGATTCAAAAAATATGAGCCTCTAGTCTAGAGACTTAGGAAGAGTGATGGTGTAACTGCTGACCTATTAGCATCACACAGAGGCATCATCACTTTGGCACTGGTTTATAAAGTCACCAACAAGATAATCTTTTCCTCCTCCAAACTCCCATGGCACCTCTAGCATAAAGTGCACTGCACTTCAACACTGTTGTTCATCTGTCACATCCATTACACTGTGAGCTCCTTGACATCAGGGTAGGCAACCTATTCATCTTTTAGAACCCAGCAGAGCTGGTAAGAGGCTGTTCTTTTTTTTTTTTTTTTTTTTTTTTTAGCTGGAGTCTTGCTTTGTTGCCCAGGCTGGAGTGCAATGGTGCAATCTCGGCTCACTGCAATCTCCACCTCCTGGGTTCAAGCAATTCTCCTGTCTCAGTCTCCCGAGTAGCTGGGATTACAGGTGCAAGCCACTGAGCCTGGCTAATTTTTGTATTTTTTTTAGTAGAGACAGGGTTTCGCCATGTTGGCCAGGCTGGTCTTGAACTCCCGACCTCAGGTGATCTGCCCACCTCGGCCTCCCGAAGTGCTGGGATTACAGGCGTGAGCCACCACACCCGGCCAGGGCTGTTCTTTTTTTTAAGGCAATGGCACTCTTTCCATCTCTTCCTCCTGACCATTCCACCAAACATCTCCCACAGATACAAACCATGGAGAATATCGGGTATTTTCAACTTTGCTAATCAACTCTTTAAAATGATAGTCCATTTTAGAACTTGAACAAATATTTACTATACCATTTATTGACCCCAAGTTGGGCTTTCCTCCTCTTAAAGAAGTTCAGTGAACTACAAGAATTTGTGGATTAAAAAAAAAAAAATTTAACCCAAAGACTCCTAGTGACCTTTGCTGGAGCTAACACAGCATCTCTTAATCCAGCTCTAAAGGATGTGAAGAGCTCCAGGCCTGAGGCACCATGCTGTGCAGCAATTTACTTCTTCATTGCACCAGGCTCATCCCTCATTGCCCACAGCATCCAGGGGTAAACTCGGAACAAAAGATTGCTTACACTTTCATAACTTCAAAAATTACATCACACATGCATGTCCAGTGTTAAACTACAAATGATTACATGTACTGTCTAGCGAAATTGTTGAATACTTGCTCTGCTTTTCTCCCTGTTGGCCTTACAATCCCTGTTTCTAATTTCCTTCCATCCTCGGGTCATAAAACTTTATACCCAGTGGCCTGGCACAAGTTTCTTTTCTTGTTTCCCTAATATCCTTAAAGCAGGCATTGCAGTCCACTGTACTTCTTCCTTCTATACAAGCTGGAACACCCTGAGTCCTAAGCTTTACTGTGCTTAAGAATGACCCGTGGGAGGCTGAGGTGTGTGGTTCACGAGGTCAGGAGTTCAAGACCAGCCTGGCCAGTATGGTGAAACCCCATCTCTACTAAAAATACAAAAAAATTAGCCAGGCGTAGTGGCGGGCGCCTGCAACCCCAGCTACTTAGGAGGCTGAGGCAGAGAACTGCCTGAACCTGGGAGGCGGAGGTTGTAGTGAGCCAAGATCATGCCACTGCACTCCAGCCTGGGCAACAGAGTAAGACTCCATCTCAAAAAAAAAGAATGACTCACAAAGCGAATTGGAGACTCCAATGCAGGTGTACCACAAACTACACTTTGATCTATGGTGTGGCAGATGTCACAGCCGGATCACCCACGCATCCACAAACTATACTTTGAGACCCTCCGCACACTTAGTTGTTATATACATTATTAATAATTCACAAGTGAACACAACTGTGAATTATTAAAAATTCACAATTCATTCATTCATTCAGGTCGAGGTGGTCTCTTTCACTTCTTAAACTCCCATCCTTTTCCTACACCCATGACTTAATATCTCTGAGAATAAGTGAATTTCTAAATGTCTGAGTTAATAGAAACATTCTTTTTACAAGCAAAACAGACCATTTCCTCAGTAACCCTTCCCAGAACCACCCATCTTACCACTCTTACCACTACTGATTAAAAAAAAGAAAAACAGGTAGTGCCGATTAAACCAGGCAAGCTGAAGCCCATGGCTCCTGGACACAAATGATGACAGCTGTGACTAAACTCCTAGGCAAGGCCCTTTCATGTGTCTATCTGGCCAGTAGGCCTCTACATCTTGAAAGCAAAGTAGCAACATTGAGAAAAAAAAGGGCCAGGCTGTGAAATGCAAGTTCAAAGCAAGCAGCAAAGTATTAATAGTTAAGCTTCTTTCTGCAAATAAAACACAGAGCTCTAGAGGCAGCCCCTGCAAAATCAAGAGCAGAACTCCTCAAGGAGTCCTCTCACAAACAGAGAAGTACTCAGAGAGGACATCATTTTATTCACCTCCAACAGTCAATTCTTCAAATCTGACTTGATCATTTTATCTTCAAAAAACAGTCAGCACAATACTAAAATCCATTCCCTGTCTTATTTTCCCATTGCCCCTGCATTCGTTCAAGGTGTCTTCTTTTCTTACCTCCAT
The DNA here is from genome assembly GCF_029289425.2 of Pan paniscus. Lineage (NCBI taxonomy): Eukaryota > Metazoa > Chordata > Mammalia > Primates > Hominidae > Pan > Pan paniscus. The sequence goes on from NC_073255.2 coordinate 180,922,514, forward strand.
GACTACAATATCCATCTAATTGCTACAACAGCTGATTGCCTTCCTTGCCCCTCCACTTCACTGTCCACACCAGTCCATTCTCTCAACTGCCCCCAGAGCTTCTTTTTCTAAATCTAACCTTATAATCTGATCTCATCATGACTTTGCTTGAAACCCTTCCAAGGAGGCCTATCCCCAGAAGGATGAAGTCCAAACTCAGTAGCAGGAATGGCCTACAAGGCCTTTCATGATTTGGCTGCCCGACTACCCTTCCAACTTCATTCTCTGCCATTTCTTCACCACATCTCATGTTAAACCCACACTATTTGCACATCCCTGAACAGAGGGTGCTCAGGCTTGTATTTTTGCATATTTCACTTCCGCTATTGGTATGCTTTTCCTATATCCTCCTCTATACCAGGTTAACAGAATTTTTTTTTTTTTTTTTTTGAGACAGATTCTCACTCTGTCGCCCAGGCTGGAGTGCAGTGGTGCGATCTCGGCTCACTGCAAGCTCTGCCTCCCAGGTTCACGCCATTCTCCTGCCTCAGTCTCCCAAGCCCGGCTAATTGTTTCTGTATTTTTAGTAGAGATGGGGTTTCACTGTGTTAGCCAGGATGGTCTCAATCTCCTGGCCTCGTGATCCACCCACCTCAGCCTCCCAAAATGCTGGGATTAAAGGTGTGAGCCACCATGCCGGCCAGTAATGAATATTTTTAAAAGACAAGTCAACTCAAATCTCACCTTCGCTGGGCATGTTGGCTCACACCTGTAATCCCAGCACTTTGGGAGGCCGAGGTGAGTGAATTGCTTGAGTCAAGGAGTTCGAGACCAGCCTGGGTAACATGACAAAACTCTGTCTTTACAAAAATATACCAAAAATTAGCCAGGTGTGCATGGTGGTACACATCTCTAGTTCCAGCCCCAGGAGGCTGAGGTGGGAGGATCACCTAAGCCCAGGAGTTTGAGGCTACAGTGAGCCATGATTGCGCCACTACACTCCAGCCTAGGTGACACAGTGAGACCCTATCTCAAAAAGAAAAAAATATATATAATCCACCTTATCCATTCAGGCTTCTCTGATTCCCCAAGCAGTGCCACCTACTCTCTCCTTTATGCTTCCATTGTACTTTGTGTCCATCTCAACAAAACACTTACCATGCTCTGCTGTCATTATTTGCTACCTGTTTCTCTCCTCAATCAGATTGAGAGCTTCTTGAAAGCAGAGATCCAGTCTTTGTATATCTGGTTTCTAAGAATGCATACTGAGTAAATGAATAGAAGAAAAAATGAATGAGGCAATTAGTATGTATGCCTTGAATGGCACTAAATTTAGGCTCATGCCAATCAATGTGCAAAGGTTGAGAAAATAAATAAGGGGAAGCCAAGGATAGAAAATAAAACTATGCTCATCAGAATAGAAGAGGATAGGCTGGGCACGGTGGCTGACGCCTGTAATCCCAATCACTTGGGGTCAATAGTTTGAGATGAGTCTGGCCAACATAGTGAAACCCCATCTCTACTAAAAACACAAAATTAGCCAGGCGTGGTGGTGCACACCTGTAATCCCAGCTACTGGGGAGGCTGAGGCAAGAGAATCACTTGAACCCAGGAGGTGGAGGTTGCAGTGAGCCTAGATTGTGCCACTGCACTCCAGCCTGGGCTGGACAGAGCAAGACTCCATCTCTGAAAAATAAAATAAAATAAAATAAAAAACCAGAATAGAAGATAGCTAAGAACCACAGTGGCCAAGCCAGCCTGGCTTCAACAGAGATGAATGGAGAGACCACGGTCAGCCCCATTAACAGAAGAACTGGGGCCAGGAACGGTGGCTCATGCCTATAATCCCAGCACTTTGGGAGGCCGAGGCAGGCAGATCATGAGGTCAGGAGTTCGAGACCAGCCTGACCAATATGGTGAAACCCCATCTCTACTAAACATACAAAAATTAGCCGGGTGTGGCAGCACATGCCTGTCATCCCAGCTACTCAGGAGGCTGAGGCAGGAGAAACGCTTGAACCCAGGAGGCAGAGGTAGCCATGAGCCGAGATCACGCCATTGCACTCCAGCCTGGCGACAGAGCAAGACTCCACCTCAAAAAAAAAAAAAAAAAAGAGAAGAACTGAGTTCAAAATCAGTTCGAAAGGTTCAATGTCGGGTCACAGGATCAGGCAAAAAGCAGAGGCAGAAAGGCCTTAGGAGTGTTCCAAGAACTAGCACTGGACCAGCTGAGAGTCAGAGAGAGTTCACCACGTGGGAACAATGCAGCCAGTCATGTGGGATGGTGGCACCACGACAGTATCTAGTCAGGACAATGACAGCCCCAGGGATAATGCTGATGAGTTCCTGCTTCAAAAAAGGTCATTGTCATTCCTTTAGTCCTGATACCTACAGGATTGTTCCCTGCCTCTCCCCAAGCCCCATAACTTGATCTTAAAGGCATTATTGTCAATTAAAGTAGTCCCAAGTTCCAGAAGCTATTTTTATTCAGCCTCGTCTAATAGGGCTTTCATTTTAAAATAGCTTTATTTTGAATCTATTTACTGTTCCCAGCCCCTATCACTTTGTTCTTATAAATATATTCATTCCACATGCATCACTGACAGGCACTGCTAGGAAAGGAAACTAACCCATCTTGACCACCTTTACACATCAGGTACTTATACTAAGGTGATTTCTATATATTACAGTATTGAATCACCACAACAATCCAGTGAAGTAGGTATTATTACATATTATTATCCCCAATTAAGACATTAGGGAAATGAAATGTAGGAAGATTCAGAGAAAGCACAGGAAGGTGAATATGCCCAAGATTTCACATTAAGTAAATGGAATGCAGGATTCAAATTTAGCCCTGTCTGAATCTAAATCTCATTCTCTTTCCATGGCATCATTCTCTCTCCTCTCTAGGCCTTTATAGAGGAAATATAGGCCCAAATAAAATATCAAAATCTCAGGATGGGATGACAGGCTTGATTAAGAAACCCAGTCACCAAGACCACGCAGTAAGAAATGAAAAAGAAAAAAAATAATAAAATGCTGAGAACCATAGTCTGCAAAGTGAAAGGAAAAATACCTGGGAGAGCTAGAGTGACCTCCACATGCAAATACACCCTGCAGACAGGAACAGGCTTGATGGGAAGAGCAAACTCCCTAAATGGTCGGTTGTAACTTTCCTACTAGTTGAAAAGTCAGGAAAAGCCTTGTGTGCTAACTCTCTGGACAAGCGCACAAGAATCCAGGGTTGTGACTTCAAAAAAAAATATGCTGACAAGTCAGAGCTGGCAGAACAAGAGGAGGTCGAGTTGATGAGAAGAGAGAGAGAGAGAGAGAGAGCGCTGTAATCAAGGAGAACCAACTGAAGCTGGAGGGAAGCAGAAAGAATAGCCAGGCTGGTTCAGGAGGCAGTTCTGGTACCTCTGACCCCATTGCCCACCCCCAGTAGGCAGCATGAAATATGCCAGAGGTCAACAATTTTTTTTTTGTTTTTTTTAGACAGAGTCTCGCTCTGTCACCCAGGCTGGAGTGCAGTGGTGCAATCTCAGCTCACTGCAGCCTCTGCCTCCTGGGTTCAAGCAATTCTCCTGCCTCAGCCTCCCAAGTAGCTGGGAATACAGGTGCCCACCACCAAGCCCAGCTAATTTTTGTATTTTCAGTAGAGAAGGGGTTTCGCCATGTTTGGCCAGGCTGGCCCCAAATTCCTGACCTCAGGTGATCCACCAGCCAAGGCCTCCCAATGTGCTGGGACTACAGTTGTGAGTCACCGCACCCGACCCAGAGGTCAACAGCTTCTGCCCTAGATCAGAAGTTTACTCACTTTGCTCACTCGGTATAAATCAAGGACCCTCTCATACCTGGGAATGAGTTTTGTATTCCAGCCTAGAAGTAGAGCCAGTCCCAGTTTGAACTTTTTGCCTTTCTGTACTTCCAGTTCTTACCCCTTTGCTGAGCCTAGGACACATGCAAGGCCTGCCCTTCTTAATCCAGATTTTTGAGTCTTAATCCCAATTTTTCCTATTGTTTCCCATACACTCCATGGCAGCTTAGAGTAGGCTGAAAACTGCTGAACTGTTTAAGACTTAATCCTTCAGAGTAACATGGCAGAAGTAGCACACTTTTTGAACATAAAGCTGTTCAGGACTCTATTACAGAAGAGGCTATACTTCCTTAATTACATTCTATTCTACAGCCACCTCAAAATAACTAGTGAACACGTTCAACCAGGATCATTGGCAACAGTCAATGGGCACAGTGATCTGGAAATGGTCTAGCCAAGCTGTTTGGGCTGTAGACCATGGCATTCCTAAGAGCAAAATAGGCAAGGAGTCCATTAATATTTCACTTGACTTATGTCACCATGGAAACCCCTGGAGTAGTGAATGGCTTTGGGGAGTGGTCAGATTCAACCAAAAATAACAGAAATCTCTGTCCCCCAGGTAAAGGATTCCTACTTTGTGTGTGTCTGTGTGTGCACACAGGCACACTCGAGAGACTTTTGGCATTCTTTGAAGTCACTGGAGGGGCACAGAGATAAACCCACTCAGCCTTGGCCTCCAAGACTAACAGAACACAACGTTTCCCTGAAAGAATAAAAAAAAAAATACAGGCATAAGAAAACACACAAACATGGGCTTAGAGATTTAAATACACACACACACACACACACACACACACACACACACACACAGGCCCTAGAAGGAACATACACCCTGAGATATGCACTCATTCTAAAATAAACTCGGGAATACAGAAGGACACGGGCATGTCCTTTCAGAGAGGCACACTTATAGGCCCTAAGTAGGAGAAGGAAGAGGGGAGAGGAAGAGGCAGAGGGAGAGGGACAGGGAGGGGGGAGGAGGGAGGGAGAGAGAGAGAGAAACGAAGAAGGGGGCGGAGGAGGAGATGGAGGAGACACTCTTTATTCTATAGGAGGAGACATCAGGGAAGAGAAATCAACACTGAGGCCTTGGCCGGGCGCGGTGGCTCACGCCTGTAATCCCAGCACTTTGGGAGGCCGAGGCGGGTGCATCACTGAGGTCAGGAGTTTCCAGACCAGCCTGGCCAACATGGCGAAACCCGGCCTCTACTAAAAAATACAAAAATTAGCCGGGCATGGTGGCGCGGACCTGTAATCCCAGCTACTCGGGAGGCTGAGGCAGGAGAATCTCTTGAACCCGGAGACGGAGGTTGCAGTGAGCCGAGATCGCGCCATTGCACTCCAGCCTGGGCAACAGGGCGAGACTCTGTCTCAGAAACAACAACAACAACAACAACAACAACAACGAACAAACCAAAAACCAATGAGGCCTGAAGATAAAGACACATGTACAACCACGGATGTCAGACTTCCAGAGGCACGGCCAAGGCAAAAGACAAACACATACAGACTGCAGCAGGCAGACAGGCCGGGTCCAGAGTCAGGCTCCGGTGAAGCTCCGAAGAAACAAACACGCAGGGAGATTTCGGAGGCGTCTGAGGACACCGTGGGGCCCGGCTGGCTCCCTCTGTCTCTGTGCGCGCCCCTTCCCCGGGTCGCCCCGCCTGCGCCCGACCTGCGCCCGCCCTGCGCCCGCGCACCGCGCCCTCGGGGCTCCCTGGGACAGCCCGCGGCCTGGCCCGTGCGCCCGGGCTCCCCTCCCCGCCGGCCCGGCACTTCCCAGCTCTGACGCGGGAGCTTCTTTCACACCAATGGGGCTCGCGCGCGGAGGGGCCCTGCCCCTCCTCCGGGAAGGTGTGTCCCTGTTTCCTCACCTGAAACTTCCTAGGAGAACCCGATCCCTCCCTCCCGTCGGGCGGCCAGGGGCGGGCCGCGGGTGGGGCGGCCGGGCCTGCGCTGGGGACGGCTCTGGGGACTGCGGCCGGCGCCGGGACCTGGAGGGGACGCTGGGGCCGAAGCAGCATGTGACACCGACCAGGTGGGTGCCCTCCTCCCGTCTCGGCCCTGGGCTCCCGGCGGCTGTGGAGCCCGGCGGAGGTGGGGCAGGGACAGGAAGGAAGAGGAAGCCAGGCCTTTCCCAGGGATCAGCCCCCGCTGGGTCCGGGGCGCAGGCTCCGGAAATGGGGGGGCTGGGCCCGCAGGCAGGGCTCGGGGTGTGTGGCTGAGGACCCTGGTGGGGAAGAGGAGAGGAACTAGAGGAAATGTTGTTGCCTACAAGTTTGCTTCCGGTCGGGTCCCGCCTAGGAAATGGGCACCCTGCCCCCAGACGTTCCCCGGGCCAATAATCAGGGCTCTTTCTTCAAAGTAGGCGCCCTGGGGAAAGCTAAGCCATATCAGAAGGAATAACTGAGATTCCCTTTCTAGGCTGTTCCTTACCTGGAGAGGTTTTATCGGCTCCTTTTCCTTAACCAGGCCGGGGCCTTTCCTTATGTATCTCCATAGGTATTTGCATACTGTGTGAGTCTATGTGTAGCTTCTCTCCGTGTTAACCAAAGCTCCGTAACCTGGAACAGTGAATCCTGCCCTGCCCCTCACCCCAGTTCCCTACATATGGGGAGCCTCCTAAAGCTTGATGTGAATCACAACATTGCATTCTTAGCAAGGTGGAAAGAAGTTATTTAGAGTTGGGGGCTGAGGTAGGCGTTGGGGTGCTAGAATGCGGACGCAGAGCTCTAGAACCCCTGAGCATCTTTTGCAGTTGCCTTCCGGCAAAACTACCGGAGGAGAGCCAGTTGTGATACTACGTCATTTCCAGATCTCAGTCCCTTTCTTCCCTTCCTGGATCTTGGGTTCCAAAGACAGATTTGCCCTCCTGTCTACCTAGAAGTGAACTCTGGCCAGGACTCTTGTCTGGTTCAGAGAGAAGGGTGTGTCAAACAGATGAGAGAGGGTGGTTTTCCTTTCGAGCTTCCTCCCTAGCTTGCTCCCCTACTGCACTCCACTGTCTGGCCTTGCATCTTGGGCCTAATCCAGAGGTCCCAGCTCCAGCTAAAAAGCTCTTGATGTGGCCTCTGTCTCAGACGTCTTGTTTTATCCACATTTGGAGCATGAAGAAGTTCCTGGCATAGGCCTTAGCAAAATGGGTGTCATTTGTTAACCAATCTGTGGGCCTAAAAGTGAAGCCATGGCTAGTGAAGGAGTCCTGGGGAGCTGGGAAGATGGGATGAGGGCGTGTCAGTTCTGGGTGAGACTGATATGCAGGAGGAATGTATGTCATGGTCCTAGTGGGGAGGAGAGAGAAATCAGGAGGAGTGCAAAGGAATCTCTCTCATCAACAGAATATAGTGATTCTCAATAGAGAGAAGAGTGTTCATATATTAGAGGTCCTGAGAGTGTATCATGCCCTTAACGCGGTCTGTCTGAGGTTCTGTGGCCACATTACACGTGGTGTCTGTGGGATAGACAGGAATACGTCATTTGTGGTGTCTGGAGAGATCAGTCGCTATGTGGTATGGACAGGAATGGAGTCACTCGTAGGGTCTTGGGTTCAATGGGAGCAGCATTACTCAAGTGTCAGTGGTGTAGACAAACAGGTGACCAACAGCTCTAGTGTAGACAGGGGCTGGGTCACTCACAGTGTCTGTGGAGTAAGCAGGAGCTGATCACTTATAGTGCCTGCAAGGTAGACTGGAACAAAGTCACCCTCAAGGTCTATGTTAATACACAAACACGTCACTCACACTAATGTTATCTGTGTGGATGCCACCAGGACCACAGATGAGATTGTAGAGTGTAAGTCAGCATTGACACTAATAATGTTCTTATATAAACCATCTGGTCTATAAGGCAGTTGGTGTGACATTTTCAGACATTAGAGAATAGATAAATGTGTATTACAGCTTTCACTGGCATGGTGGGACTTTCCTGCAATGGATAGAACACACATTGTAGTAGTCAGTGGTCCAGAAAGCTACCCCTGTTTTGATATCTTTGTAGTATTGAGGGCAGTGATGTCGAACAGTGAATAAAGTTATATATCTATGTGGTGATCTTATTTTAACCTCAATATTATTTTAGTGATTTGTAAGTCAGAATATTTGAAATCAACCTTGCTAGAAAATCCAGGAAGCATGGTCCTCAAAAATATATATATGGCACTGAGTCTCAGTTCAAAGATTTGGCAGTTTGATTGGGGAGGGGTTGTATCCTTGAAATACAGTGTTGTTTCTAGTGACTAGAAATAGACAAGAGCTAAGGTGTTGGGGGGGGGGCTCTAGGGAAGATAGTGAGCTCTGTCACACATTGTGTTAAAGGGATGACTTGAAGCTTTGCCTCTCAAGAAGTCACACGTGGGTGAGGTTATGTGGATGCAAAATGTCTGTGGTCTGAAGCAAGGCCGTATCCCCATAATCCCATGCCCTGGCTTTGCCTGTACACAGATAAACAGTGATTATTCACCCTCAGTGGAGAAGGAGATGAGGATGTTTGCACTCTAACGTAATGAGCATTGCAAAAAACTCCCTCCTGATGCCTTTACGTGAGTAAGACCATGATTTACAGATTTCCTTTCACTTTGTCACATTTTAGCTTTGTCATGCCTGATTGCAACGGGATCACTGAGATAGGATCAAGTATAGGGAACGTGGGGTATGTTCTCCCTTTGCGGTAACTGGTGGCTGAGCAGGTGACCACTGATATTTCCAAATGAAAAAAGACAGTTAGAAACGGTGTCAATGGGCTTGCAGAGGCAGGCATGCACTGTGCCACTAGATTGGAACAGAAAATGTCCAGGTAGCACATGGTATTTATAGATATACCCTAGATATGGCAGAAACACACTTTTATTTAGAGGCTACTTGTTTTGAAGACGTGATGGTGTATATGGAGGAGAGGGCCTGAACCATACAGATGTAAGTGAGGAGAGACTACAGGTTTAGTCCCATGGTCTCCTTAGGCCAAGTTTCAGAAAGTGTCTTAAAGTGAGCAAGTATATTATTCGATGTGTGGTTGAGAGAATAGGGCCACATCACAGAATCACCCATAGGGATTATAGTATTTTGTACTTAAGGGCTAGACATAGGGAGCCAATCGCACATGGTGTCAGTTAACTGGAAAAGGACATAAAAGTCCTTCTGCCTGTGTACAATTAGGTCAGACATATCTCTTTGCCCCATATAGATGGTATCTCTGTCTCTGGGATGGCCAGAATCTTGTCACATACTACTCTGCAGTGTGCTAGGGACCTGCCTGTTTGGTTATGTCAGGCTCTATTGCAAGAGTTTGTAAGGATGGCTCAGTGTGTGTGTGTGTGTGTGTGTGTGTGTGTGTGTGTGTGTGTGTGTGTATGTACACAGTGGCTAAGCAGGACAGTATTCTGAGCAGGTGAGTTTTCAGTTTAAGCCTGGACCAGACAAGAAAGGTGCACAGTCAGGTGCAGCATTGGGTCCATAGAATTCTGGGGTCTTCTCTGGACTGATGGCCTGCCAGCTTTCTTTCAGTAGGACCCCTCTAAGTGCTTACAGGAGACTTAAGTCAAGCGACTTTGCTTCAGGTTTGCCCATACCATTTGCTTAGGAGATTTGAGCAAGGGTCTAGGGTCTTTGACCTTTAGTTTCTTCATCTGTAAATTGAGCAGTTTCTGTGTGTCTCTGAAGGTCCTTCCAGCTTTATGAATCCTATGTTTCTCTCTTACACTTATTCTCTGTCTCTCAGGTCAACAGTATTTACCACAGCCACCATTTCTATGACCCTTAAAGATAGCAGTGTACATTTTTATGTTACCTTATTTAATCTTTACTAGAACTGTGAAGGAATCCTTTTATCTCCTTTTTAAAGATAAGAAAATGGATGTTCAAATAAATTTAATGGTTTCTACAATTGTCTTAAAACCAGCAAAGATACCAGAGAGGCACAACCAAACACTGATCCACACTCTTTTAACTCTATATTCTTCCATCATTCATTCATACAATACATCTTTGTTGAGGGCCAACTAGGCTTCAGGCAGAGGGGGTTATATGGCAGTGTTTGTCCCTTCATGGTGCTCATAATCTAGCCTGGAAAATAGACATTAAATATGACATGACAAGTGCAAGGTGTGTTTGAGGAGAAGCAAAGGATTCTCTGTTGCAAAAGAGGATTCCAGGCAGAGGAGCAGTGTCTGCAAAGGCCTACAGGTGAGAGACAGAGAGAGAAGTAAGCTAAAGACACTGAAAGCCAGTGGGAGAGGGGAGATGGGGGCAGGGACAGATGGTGACAGGTGAATAGGCTGCTAGAGAAGAAGGCAGAGCCAGGTTGTGCAGGGAGTATAACCCATGCTGAAGATTTAGATTTCATCTCAAGAGCGTTCAGAGGCTGCCGAAGAATCTAAGCTAGAACTGGTGCTTTTGAAGCTCACTTAGGTGCTGTATGGAGAAAGGACTGGAATAGCGTGAAATGGGTGGAGGCCAGTGCCCAAGCTGTGGCCGGGTTCAGTGGCCCGGGCGAGATGGTAGCAGCATGCACCAGTGGAGAGGGATGGGACAGAAGTGGACAGTCTTAAGGGATATTTAGCAGACGAGGTCAATAGCACATGGTGATTGATTAGATATGGGGAATCTGGGCCAGGAGGGAAACAAGAATTTTATTTTATTTTAATTAATTAATTTATTTATTTAGAGACAGAGTCTCACTCTGTCACCTAGGCTGGAGTGCAGTGATGTGATCTTGGCTCACTGCAGCCTCTGCCTCCTGGACTCAAGGGATCCTCCCATCTCAGCCCCCAAGTAGCTGGAACTATAGGCACGTGCCACCATGCTCCACTAATTTTTGTATTTTTTGTGGAGACAGGGTTTCACCAGGTTGTCCAGGCTGGTCTCAAATTCCTAGATTCAAGCAATCAACCTGCCTCAGCCTCCCAGAGTGTCAGGATTATATATATAAAGTGCATTGGGAAACTCAGTTTCTCATCTGTAAAATGGGCAGAATAATGGTACCCATCTTATACGATGACTCTTAGATGTATGGCATATACATATTTAAAGAAGCATTTCATTATTTTTAATGACATGTATGCAGGAAAACCTTAGTGTTTCAGAATGAAAAATAAGAAAAATTAATTTGTTGTGTATACAGCTCTAAATGTTTAAAGTTCTGTGTAAACTGTTAATCATGATTTTAGGAAAAGGTGGGCATTTTCCATTGAAGTAAAAGGATCACATTTTATTCTGACCTGAATTTTATTCTTTATGTGAAAAATATTTATTAAACACTGAGTATAGGCCAGTATTAGGCTAAGTATGGATAATTCAGCAAGTCATAGTTCTTAATCTCATAAATTTTACTATCTATTGGTTGCAATAGAGGGTAAATCAAAATACACACATCATTATATAATTATAATTGTATAAATGCTACAAAGGAAAAGTAAAGTGAATTATAGTTGGTAAGTGCTACAAAGAGGGGTACAATTTAACCTAGTTAAAAGATCAGGGGAGGCCGGGTGCAGTGGCTTACGCCTATAATCACAACACTTCGGGAGGCCGAGGCGGGTGGATAACGAGGTCAGGAGATTGAGACCATCCTGGCCAAAATGGTGAAACCCCGTCTCTACTAGAAGTACAAAAATTAGCTGGGTGTGGTGGCACACATCTATAGTCCCAGCTACTCAGGAGGCTGAGGCAGGAGAATCGCTTGAACCCGGAGGTGGAGGTTGCAATGAGCCAAGATTGCGCCACGGCACTCCAGCCTGGGTGACAGAGCAAGACTCCGTCTCAAAAAAAAAAAAAAAAGAAAGAAAGAAAAAAAAAAGACTGGAGGAAACTGAAGGGGTAAAACCAGGAAAATGTAATACCACGAGTAACAAGAGAGTATTTCTAACCTCAGTACTGTCAAATACTGACAAGAACCACCCAAAATGAAGATCCATAAGGTCTTCTTTGGAATTAACAACATGTCGATTGTAGGGAATATTGGCAGAATGCCGCTATCAAAGCTCGGTTGGAGGCAGGTGGGATGTGAGAGTATGAAGACAGCAGATAAGAGCAACTCCTTCTAGTCATTTGAAAGATGAGAAGAATGTGGGAATGCTTCCATACCCCAGGGGTGGTTCAGCAGGGATGTTGAAGGTATGAGTGCACAGGGTTCCTGGGGAAGCAGGCTAGAAATGACAGAGCATGGAAAGGAGGGATACGTCTTTTCCTGACTGAGGGTGGAAGATAGAAAGAGTGGAAATACAGGTTGCTTTGGATCGCAAGAAATTGAGGTGAGAGAAACCCAGTTCCATCAGTTTCTATTTTCTTTGCAAAATAGGAGATGAGGTGTTCTGCTGGAAGTGAGAAGAAAGGCAGGAAGGTCGAAATCAAAAGACAGGAAGGTCAAAAGAATTAATGAGAAGAGTTCATATGGATACTGAGGCCAAGGGGAGAGTAAGGTGATGCAGAAAGCACCCTTCTGTGGTCTTCCTTCAAGGTGGTAATGTGTCTAGTTCAACACTAATCCAATAAGGCTGTTATCATCCCACTTTACAACAGCTGCCTCTAGAATTGGAAACAAAACTGTTAGTTACAATGCTGTAGTAGACACTATGGAAAATAGAAAGATGAGTAAACTCCAAACCCTCTGTAAAGAAGATGAAACCATAGCACCTCACACATTGGCTATCATAGCCTGGCCTATTTTAACTGATGTCCACAGCTTAAAAGGAAGACCCTCTCCTGACACTGCTTCTCTGGCCTAATAGATCTGAGGTGTGTCCCTTGCTGTGTCTGGGGGTTATATGAGGATGAGTCACTCCTAGTGTCCGAAGAGTAGACAGGGAGAGACAGAAGATGACATAATGGAGTCTAGAGAGAACTAACAACTGGGAGCTTCTGGGCACTCTCTGACAATGGTCCTCTGCTATAATTTAATTGTTCATTATGACCTGTTTCCCTCACAAGACCACAGGCTCCATGACGACAAGATCTTTGTCTCATTCACTACTGAATGCCCCACACTTAACAGGGTCGCTAGGAAAATATTTATGAAATAAATACATCAATGACAAGTTTTTTAGAGGCTATTGCTTATTTTGTTGAGAACCTGTTGTCTCAAAGAATGACCCTAAATGGAACCAAATAAATGCATCACTCTTCTTTTTGATGGTCTCTTCCTCTGATAGGTAAAAGCAGAGTTGTTAGAAACATTTGTCTTTGATTCCTCCTTAGGATTCAGCCCTGATGGAGGCTGAGGAGGCCCAGCATGGAGCCTCTCCTCCCATCTCTGCCATAGAGGAATTCAGCATTATCCCTGAGACTCCCATGAGGAGCAGCCAGGTCTCTGCCTTGGGGCTTGAAGCTCAAGAAGATGAGGACCCATCCTATAAGTGGAGAGAGGAACACAGACTCTCAGCAACTCAGCAGAGTGAGTTAAGGGATGTGTGTGACTATGCGATTGAGACGATGCCCTCTTTTCCCAAGGAAGGTTCTGCAGATGTGGAGCCCAATCAGGAAAGCCTTGTGGCTGAGGCCTGTGACACTCCGGAACACTGGGAGGCAATACCCCAGAGCCTAGCAGGCCGACAAGCAAGGACTCTAGCTCCCCCAGAGCTCTGGGCCTGCCCCATTCAGAGTGAGCATCTAGACATGGCCCCATTTTCCAGTGACCTGGGAAGCGAAGAAGAGGAGGTGGAATTTTGGCCAGGACTTACTTCTTTGACATTGGGATCTGGACAGGCAGAAGAAGAAGAGGAAACCTCTTCAGATAACTCTGGTCAGACCAGATATTATTCTCCCTGCGAAGAGCATCCTGCAGAGACCAACCAGAATGAAGGCTCTGAAAGTGGGACTATCAGGCAGGGGGAAGAGCTGCCATCTGAGGAGCTGCAGGAAAGTCAAGGGCTCTTGCATCCCCAGGAGGTCCAAGTTCTGGAGGAGCAGGGACAGCAGGAAGCAGGATTTCGGGGGGAAGGAACTCTGAGGGAGGATGTTTGTGCCGATGGGCTATTAGGGGAGGAACAGATGATAGAGCAGGTTAATGATGAAAAGGGAGAACAGAAGCAAAAACAGGAACAGGTACAAGATGTGATGCTTGGGAGACAAGGAGAAAGAATGGGGCTCACTGGGGAACCAGAGGGTCTGAATGACGGTGAGTGGGAGCAGGAGGATATGGAGAGGAAGGCTCAGGGTCAGGGAGGTCCAGAACAGGGAGAAGAGAGGAAGAGGGAGCTGCAGGTGCCAGAAGAGAATAGGGCGGACTCTCAGGACGAAAAGAGTCAAACCTTTTTGGGAAAATCAGAGGAAGTAACTGGAAAGCAAGAAGATCATGGTATAAAGGAGAAAGGGGTGCCAGTCAGCGGGCAGGAGGCAAAAGAGCCAGAGAGTTGGGATGGGGGCAGGCTGGGGGCAGTGGGAAGAGCGAGGAGCAGGGAAGAGGAGAATGAGCATCATGGGCCTTCAATGCCCGCTCTGATAGCCCCTGAGGACTCTCCTCACTGTGACCTGTTTCCAGGTGCCTCATATCTCGTGACTCAGATTCCCGGGACTCAGACAGAGTCCAGGGCTGAGGAACTGTCCCCCGCAGCTCTGTCTCCCTTGCTAGAGCCCATCAGATGCTCTCACCAGCCCATTTCTCTACTGGGCTCCTTTTTGACTGAGGAGTCACCTGACAAGGAAATAGATCAAAACAGCCAGCAAGAGGGATCCAGGCTGAGGAAGGGAACAGTGACCAGCCAAGGGACTGAGGTGGTCTTTGCCAGTGCATCTGTGACTCCTCCAAGGACACCAGATTCAGCTCCTCCCAGTCCTGCTGAAGCCTACCCCATCACACCTGCCTCGGTATCTGCCAGGCCCCCAGTTGCCTTTCCCGGGAGGGAAACCTCTTGTGCTGCACGTGCTCCAGAAACTGCCAGTGCCCCTCTCTCAATGGATGACCCATCTCCCTGTGGGACTTCTGAGATGTGCCCGGCTGTCCTCTATGGCTTCCCCTCCACCGGGACCAGCCCTCCGAGGCCCCCAGCCAACTCCACAGGCACCGTCCAGCACTTACGGAGTGACTCCTTCCCTGGTTCTCACAGGACAGAGCAGACTCCAGACCTGGTGGGAATGTTGCTTTCCTACTCCCACTCAGAGCTGCCCCAGAGGCCCCCCAAACCTGCCATCTACAGCTCTGTGACCCCAAGAAGGGACAGAAGGAGTGGTAGGGACTACAGCACCGTTTCAGCATCCCCTACTGCCTTATCCACGCTGAAGCAGGACTCTCAAGAATCCATCTCAAATCTAGAGAGACCCAGCAGTCCTCCCAGCATCCAGCCCTGGGTCTCCCCACATAATCCAGCCTTTGCCACAGAGTCTCCCGCCTACGGTTCTTCCCCATCCTTTGTCTCCATGGAGGATGTGAGGATCCACGAACCTCTGCCCCCTCCTCCCCCAGAGAGGAGGGACACCCATCCCTCCGTGGTGGAGACAGATGGCCATGCTCGTGTAGTGGTTCCCACGCTGAAGCAGCATAGCCACCGTCCTCCATTGGCCCTAGGTTCAGGGCTGCATGCCCCCCATAAAGGCCCACTTCCCCAAGCCTCTGACCCTGCTGTGGCCAGGCAGCACCGACCTCTGCCATCTACCCTAGACAGCTCCCACCATGCTCAGGCCACCCCCAGGTGGAGATACAACAAGCCACTACCCCCTACCCCTGATTTGCCGCAGCCCCACCTTCCTTCCATTTCTGCTCCTGGTAGCTCAAGGATCTACAGGCCTCTACCCCCACTACCCATCATAGACCCTCCCACCGAACCACCCCCATTGCCCCCAAAGTCCAGGGGGAGGAGCAGGAGCACTCGGGGAGGACATATGAACTCAGGGGGTCATGCCAAAACAAGACCTGCTTGTCAAGACTGGACAGTCCCCCTCCCTGCCTCTGCTGGACGCACCTCCTGGCCCCCAGCCACAGCTAGATCAACAGAGTCTTTCACTTCCACCAGCAGGAGTAAGAGCGAAGTGTCCCCTGGCATGGCTTTCAGCAACATGACAAACTTCCTATGCCCCTCTTCCCCTACCACTCCCTGGACTCCGGAGCTCCAGGGACCCACCTCTAAGGATGAAGCAGGGGTCTCAGAACACCCTGAGGCCCCTGCGAGAGAACCTTTGAGAAGGACAACCCCTCAGCAAGGAGCCAGTGGCCCAGGGAGGTCACCTGTGGGCCAAGCAAGGCAGCCAGAAAAACCCAGCCATCTGCACCTGGAGAAGGCGTCCAGCTGGCCCCACAGGCGGGACTCAGGGAGGCCACCAGGGGACAGCAGTGGACAGGCTGTGGCTCCTAGTGAGGGGGCCAACAAGCACAAGGGCTGGAGCCGGCAGGGCCTGCGCAGACCTTCCATCTTGCCTGAGGGCTCTTCAGGTGAGCAAGAACCAGGACCACAGTGACACATCAGACCAAGCTTTTCCCAGCTCTTCCCACCTCATCCCATCTTCTGTCCCTAGGGTTCCTAACATTCTCTCTGCTGGCTTTGCTCACGTGTGCCTAACCTCAACACAGAGAGAGCCCCGAAGTGCCCTCCAAGCTCCTTGGGATGCTCTTCCTTCTTCTTCCCCTCTATCTCCCTGTCTCTCCCTCAACCAGCACCTTCTTTGGATGTCCCAAGGTTATTTTGGACTCCCTTCTACTCTTCAGTTACAGTCCCTGCTTGCTCTCCTCCTGGGTAGTAGAAAAGGCCTTCTGTACTTGTCCCAGTCCCATCCTGACCCGTGGCTCGGGACGTCACTGGTACTGATCTCTTTCACGCTCTCTGCTTTGCCACTTTCTTCCCTCCCAGTTTCCCAATAAAGCCCATTTTCCCTTCTGGACCCCTACATCTCCTGCTCTAGATCTTCTTTGGCTCTCTCTATCCCTCTGAAATCTCAGTTATCTTCCCCATTTCCACTTTTAGATTCAAGAGGTCCAGCCGTGGAGAAACATCCGGGACCCTCAGACACTGTTGTTTTTCGGTAAGTCACCCTCTCCCCTAACAGCCACACTGTACTCTCTTCACTTGGGATACTGAGAGTCCCCTAGTGAGGATTTCAGTTGATAAGGGTTCTGAGACCCCGAATGGCTCATTCCTGTTTCTTCTTGGTGTAAGGAGAAGAGAGAGATGCCGGGATGCCAGTTTAGGGAGATTGTCTTTATCTACCTCATTCGGTCAGCCGAGCCTACGAGTCATCCATCTTCCCAAGCCCTATGGCTGTGAACTAAACCCCACAAAAGCTCCACGTTAGCCCAAGTGGGTCAAGTTGCAACTCTGTGCCTCTCCGGGGGATTTGGTCTTGACATCCCAGCACACATCCCAGAGGCTAGAGACTTCGTCCCCCACAGTCACCTGGGGTGCTCTGTGTCTAATGGCCAGTAGGTACCCCAGAGCCCTTCTTTACTCCACAGGGAGAAAAAACCAAAGGAGGTGATGGGAGGCTTTTCAAGACGCTGCTCCAAACTCATCAACTCCTGTGAGTACCTTGAAGTGGAACTATAGACCCAGGTGGGCATTCTGCCCAGCACTGGAGAGGGGCTTGTGGCTGTCAGCAGTGGGGTGGGGATGTCCCTAGCGAGAAGGCATTGCAGAAGATCTGTTTCCCTGCCTCCGCTCACCGTCCCTTCTTCCTGCTTCTCTTCCTTCCCATGCTTCTTTACCCTGCAGCCCAGCTGCTTTACCAGGAGTATAGTGATGTTGTCCTGAATAAGGAGATCCAGAGCCAGCAGCGGCTGGAGAGCCTGTCCGAGACACCCGGGCCTAGCTCTCCGCGGCAGCCTCGGAAGGCCCTGGTCTCCTCCGAGTCGTACCTGCAGCGGCTCTCCATGGCCTCCAGTGGCTCCCTCTGGCAGGAAATCCCCGTGGTGCGCAACAGCACCGTGCTGCTCTCCATGACCCACGAAGACCAAAAGCTGCAAGAGGTACTGGGCAGGCCACGGTGGGGAGGGGGCTACAGAAAAGATGACAAGGTCTTGTTTGCTAGCATCCTTCTCTCCTGCTCACCACTGCCACCAAGAGTCGGCTGTCCCCACCACACAGGCGCGTGTACATGCCACAGCTGTGGGTCATGTCCATTCTGAAGAAGTTGAATTGTTTTCTGGATTTCACCACCTCCCCTTTCATCCTCACCTCCTCATGCCATAGGCCACTTGCTCCTACCTGCTGTTGGTCTGGGCTATACATGGTGGCCATTGCCTCTGAATTTGTGTGGAAGAATGTGGAGTTAATCCCATCATCACTGCTGTTTCAGGGTAGAGGAAAACTTCCCTGTTCAACCAGGGTTTCAGGCTACACTACAGTTTTCCTCTTTAGCCAAGGCACATTCTGGGGCTCTTTGTTGGGTCCCTTGAAGAGGGCCCCTTGCAGCTGTCCTGTGGTCCATCAATCTAACAGGGGCCTTAGAGTGATCATCAGTCCCTGCTTGGTTGTTACTCCCAACAGCAAGACTGAACTAGAGGCTGTTTGTCTGATTCTAAGCTATTACCATTAGTAAGTTTTACATGGAGAGCGCCTCTTATTAATTTGTCTGAAATATGGGGTAAAACCTTTCTTCCCAGAAAGACAGTATGGAACAATGGAATAGAATAATGTTTAAGAAATTAGGTTCTGGAAGAAATGACCTGGATATGAAGACCACTTTTTTTTTTAATTATTAATTTATTAGAGACAGGGTCTTGCTCTGTCACTCAGGCTGGAGTACAGTGGTACAATCATTGTTCACTGCAGCCTCAACCTCCTGGGCTCGAGCAATCCTCCCGCCTCAGCCTCCCAAGTAGCTAGGACTACAGGTATGTGCCACTATGCCTAGCTAATTTTTTAATTTTTTGAAAAGATGGTGTCTCACTATGTTGCCCAGTTGTCTCGAGCTCCTGGGCTGAAGCAATACTCCCGCCTCGGCCTCCCAAAGTGCTGGAATTACAGGCATGAGCCACTGAGCCCAGCCCCAGAGCCCGCTTTAATATTTCCAATTTACCTTTGGCCAAATGACATGATCTTTCTAAGCCTCATTTGTAAAACTGAGGTTTCCTCATTTGTAAAACTGAGATACAAACAGTTACTGCAAGAATCAAGAAACATGAATGCCTGGTACATAGTAATTTCTCAAAAAATGTTGACTTTTCATTTTAAGTAAGCCAGACCTAGGTTTGAAACATGACTTCACCATTTACTAGCTTAGGCAGCCTTACAACATCACTAAATCTCAGTTTCCTCACTTGCAAATTGAGGATAATAATGCCTGCCTTTCAGGGTTGCTGAATGGTTTAAATGAAATAATGCATATCTAATTTAGCTGTAATATTTGATGTATAGTTTCATAAATATTAGTGCCGTACTCTCTGCCTTTCAGAGGCAGGGAGGAGTAAAATTTGGGCCAGGGGGACTTATGGATAGACAATGCTTTTACCAAGTCAGAGAGAGAATACATTTTTAGACTTTGCAAAGTTCAGACTTGAGAGCCCTGTTGTGGCTGCAAATTTTTAAGCACAGAGAAGATATTTAGAAAATAACTCATCTTCCCCATATTTGTTGACCAAACAGTGGGAGATGACACGAGTTCTAGCTCTCTTTTACCAACTCCAGCATGCTGGGAAGTCCAGCAGGGCTCCTATTCCAGCCCTGGTCTCATGTTTGTGAGAAGAAAGGGCTTTACATTTCTATCTCTTAAACACACATATTCATTTTATAAAGTAGTACGTCTGGGGTTCACAAAGTGCTTTCACAGGCTCCATTTCTTTCGACTGTTGCATCTTCCACAGTGAGATGGGGGTCACTATATCCACATAAAAGGACACGAAAAGTGAGATTCAGAGAGGTTAAATGAGCCACCCAAAGTCAGTCGTGTAGTGAATGTTAGAGCAAGGATGCAAATGAGCCTTCAGTGTCCCTGTTTAGGGTTGTTGTATGGGAGGGTCATCTGGCTGTGTCATTGGTCATCCAAGTCATCACCAGGGTGTGTCTCCTTTCTCTTTTCTATCCAGGCATCTCTCTTGAGGCCACATGCTTGGATGAAAAGCATGAGGAGCCCAGCTACAGGCATGGTCATGAGTCATAGCGCCCCCTGCTGGAACCTCCAGACAAGTTCTCACATGCTGGGCATGCATTAAACCACAGCTGCGCCATCTTGTTCTCAGATATCCTGCTTCTGTCTCCTGCTTCTCATCTGTCCTCAAACCTCAAACTGAGCTCATCACCTTCATCCCCTAAATCTATGCCTTTTCAAAGTTCTCTGGCTCAGTAAATGACTCCATCATTCACCCAGGTGCCCGACTCAAAAAGCTTTTGCTGTGAGTACAAAACATTAGCTTTGAACCTTCCTTCTCTTTGAGGCCCCATTTCTAGCAAATAATCCAACCCTTCCAATTCTACCTCATAAATAATTATAAAATTAATCTACTTCTCTTCAGCTCCATGGCTATTCAGACCTTCATCTCTCATGTGGAATTATTACAACAGTTTCTTAACATGGATGGCTTTTGCTTCTTTTCATCTTTTCTTCTCATTCTGCTTAGAAATAACTTTATGAAAAACAGGCTGGGCGCAGCGGCTCACACCTGTAATCCCAGCACTTTGGGAAGCCGAGGCAGGTGGATCAACTGAGGTCAGGAGCTTGAGAACAGCCTGGCCAATATGGTGAAACCCTGTCTCTACTAAAAATACAAAAATTAGCTGGGCGTGGTGGTGCATACCTGTCATCCCAGCTACTCAGGAGGCTGAGGCAGGAAAATGGCTTGAACCTGGGATGCGGAGGTTGCAGTGGGCTGAGATCGTGCCACTGCACTCCAGCCTGGGTGACAGAGCAAGACTCCATCTCAATTCCAAAAAATAAAAAAAATAACTTTATATAAAACAAATCTGGTCAAGTTATTCTCCTATGTAAAGCCTGTTTTCATTGTCCCATTGTCTTAAGTCCAAACAATTTTACATTGTTTACATTACCCTTCAGGCCTCCTCGACTGCTGCAGCTTCATCCCTGGCCACTACTGCTGTACACTTGGTTCAAAAAATGCTCAATTTATTTAGTTTAGTTTGTTTGTTTGTTTTGAGATGGGGTTTCACTCTGTCACCAGGCTGAAGTGCAGTGGTGCAATCTGGGATCACCGCAACCTCACCTCCCAGGCACAAGCAATCCTTCCGCCTCAGCCTCTCAAATAGCTGGGACTACATGTGCACGCCACCACATCCGGCTAATTTTTGTATTTTTTGTAGAGACAGGGTCTCTCTACGTCGCCCAGCCTGGTCCTGAACTCCCAGACTCAAGTGATGCACCCACCTCAGCCTCCCAAAGTGTTGGGATTACAGGCGTGAGCCACTGCACCCAGTCTACTTAGCTTTTTTAATATAAATTTCATTGTGTATATTAAAGATATACAACATGATGTTATGGGCTACATATAAATAGTAACAGAATTACCCTAGTGAAGCAAATTAACATATTCATCTCACTTTGTTACTCATTTTTTGTTCTTGTTTTTGTTATTTAGATTTCTTGAAAGCATATTTTTCTTTTATACCTTTGAAGGCCTGTACCTGTACCCTAGATTAAATCCTACTCAAATGCTCTTCCCCTCCCCGCAGATCAACTTAGGTTCTGGTGTGACTGTGAACCATAAAAGGATCTTGCTCACCGCTCTATCCCCAAAACATTACACAGTGGCTGGCATATTCCAGGGGGTAAATAAAATCCTTAATTAATCTTCCTCATCTCCAACCTCCTAGGTCAAATTTGAGCTGATTGTGTCAGAGGCCTCCTACCTGCGCAGTCTAAACATAGCTGTGGATCATTTCCAACTTTCAACTTCACTCCGGGCCACACTTTCCAACCAGGAGCACCAATGGCTCTTCTCTCGTTTACAGGATGTGCGAGACGTCAGCGCCACGTGAGACTCCCCTTCTCCTAAATACCACTCACTCAGCCTCACTGTTGTTAGGCTTTAAATGTTCCATTATTTTTTTCCCCTCTTAGAAACCCTTTCATTTTCACAGTTATGGGAAGAAATTGGGCCTCAGTTTCTTCCATGATTCCCGATGGTTATAGGAAGAAGAATGGCAAGAAGAGGAGAGGGTCTGTGGGTGGATAGATCCATTAATGGATAAGTAAATGAGCAATGCTTCCTGGGTTGAGGTTTTGGATTACTGTGGTCATGCACTGCATTGGAGATGAGGTGGAAAAACCATCTAAAGATCAGAAAACCTGAACAGGGTCAAAAGAAGAATGAGAAATGGAATATTAGAATAAAAGTGTTAAATCAGGCTCAAACTCAGGACAGTTTTGGAGTGAATTCTAGTGCATAGCAAGGAGCACAGAGCAGAGAGTCAATAGAAGTTAGTGGCTAATGGAGTGAAGAAGTCACCAGCTCAGTGTACATCAGGGGCCAGTCAGCTGCTTAGCTGAGGTCCAGAAGTCTCATGAGACTCGTTTAAATCCTGTACAGGTTCCTTTCAGACCTGGAAGAGAACTTTGAGAACAATATCTTCTCCTTCCAAGTATGTGACGTAGTCCTGAACCACGCCCTAGACTTCCGCCGGGTCTACCTGCCTTATGTCACCAACCAGACCTATCAGGAACGCACCTTCCAGAGCCTGATGTGAGACTCATCCCCCATTTAATCCCCATGTAGGCCCTGAGGTGACCATGCACCAGTCCCCAGCCCAGAGGGCTATCCCAAGAGCACACTTTCCCCATTCCGCCCTCTGTATTGGTTACCCCAGCATCACATCTGATCGCCCTGTACATCAGCTCCCACCGCTCTTTCCCAGCCCACAGATACTCCACTGACCTCCCTTCCCCGCACCTTCACTGCATCCCCTTGCTCCCCACATCCCCCCTCCCCTAAGGCTCACTCTCCGTGCAGGAATAGCAACAGCAATTTCCGGGAGGTCTTGGAGAAGCTGGAGAGCGACCCCGTCTGCCAGCGCCTTTCCCTCAAGTCCTTTCTGATTCTGCCCTTCCAACGCATCACCCGCCTCAAACTGCTGCTCCAGGTAGGGCAGATGCTACCTTGATCCTCTCCCCTTAACTCAAAGGGATGCCCTCAGGAAGACCCACAACAAAGGACCAACCATTCTTCTGCCAGGTGTCCACATCCTGTCTCCCTGCTGCCCACTGCCTGCTTGCTTGGAAATATTTGCTGCTAAAATGTGGTCCCTGGGCTTCTCCATTCACCAGCCCCCAATCATTTCTTCCTGTTTCCCATTTCTTCCTCCCATCTCACTCCTGCCTACTCTCTGTTCAATAGAACATTCTGAAGAGAACACAGCCTGGCTCCTCGGAGGAGGCAGAGGCCACGAAGGCACACCACGCCCTGGAGCAGGTAGGCAGCCACCACCTCCACTCTGACCCTCTGTGTGTTCTTCTCAGAGAGGTCTTTCCCACCTAGGCCCACGACTCCAGGGAGCATGGGAGGTGGGACCCTATTGGGAGAGCTCAGCCACCTCCCTGCATCCGCCAAACTTCCAAACATACACACCCCACGGCCACCTCTCCCACACCGAGCACACTCCACATCAAGGGACTGTGCCCTCTCCACCAGCACCCCCACATTCAGTCTCACTTTTACTCAGTCCAGGAATGTTCTACCAAGTCATACAAAGTTGCCTAGGACTTGTGCTTGATACTGCCTGCCCAATTCCAGCCTGGGAAAAATGACCGAGGCTGTCATAACCTATTTCCAGATTGCTTGTAGGAGACTCAAAGGTCAAAGCCTCTAACACAGTGCCCTTCCCCTTTCCTCACTCTCTGCACCCCTAGCTGATCCGGGACTGCAATAACAATGTCCAGAGTATGCGACGGACAGAGGAGCTAATCTACCTGAGCCAGAAGATTGAGTTTGAGTGCAAAGTGAGTTGGTCCCATGCACCCTATCCCTGCCCATGAACTCCCTTAACATGTCCTGCAGATCACCCCCTAACCTGGAACCACCTTGCTCACATTATCCCCAGCCCCTCCCCTCATTTCTGCCCACCTTCTGTTCTGTCCTATTTCTGGGAGGCCTACTTGAGTCTCCAAGACATACTGCTAAGTGAAAAGATGAAGGTAAAGAATTGTGTGTATATTATATCACCTTTGGTATAAAAGTGGGAGGATACAAATCTATACAGGTATCTGCTTGTGTGTGCATAAGGAAACTCTGGAAGGAGAACAAGAAAAAAAGGAATAGTGGTTACCTGAGGACAAGGGGGGTGCATTTGAGAAATGGGCAAATGAGAGAGAACTTTTCAGGATGAGCCTTTATAAAAGAATGTTTTGGTGCTTGAGTCATTTATTACTTTATCAAATCTCTTTCTAGTCTAATCAAACCCACATAAGATTGGATCCAAATTTAGAGCCAGCATCCCTCATTGAAATACAAATCTAAAATAGACATTCCACATTCAAATTCCAACTTAGAACAGATACTATCTTTTTTTTTTTTTTTTTTTTTTGACAGAGTCTTACTCTGTCGCCCCAGGCTAGAGTGCAGTGGTGCGATCTTGGCTCACTGCAACCTCCACCTCCCAGGTTCAAGCGATTCTCATGCCTTGGCCTCCCGAGTAGCTGGGATTCCAGGACTGCACCACCATGTCTGGCTAATTTTACTATTTTTAGTAGAGATGGGGTTTCACCATGTTGGCCAAGCTGATCTCCAACTCGTAGCCTCAAGTGATCCATCCACCTCTGCCTTCCAAAGTGCTGGGATTATAGGCGTGAGCCACCACGCCTGTGCTTAGAACACATACTATCTTTACACTCCTGAAAAAGAAGGAAAATCCCTTATTCACATACTAAGCATAGACCACACCCTCATCTTTAACCAAATTCCAGCTCCAAGACGCCCCACCTAGTTCTTCTCACCCCCATGTTTGATTCCAGCTGCTCACATATCTCTGGTATAAAAAATGGAATTGATACCAGACCTGCCTCTAATATTTTATTTTAACCTCTAAGACACATATAGTGTTCACTGACTTGTTCCATCACATACCCTGATTACACTCTTCCATCCCTCCTTCAGTTCAGGCTTCTAGGGCAGAGCTGTCCCACACACTCACTATCCTGAGTTGGACCATAGGCATCTTCTATTTACCTGAGCATACAACCATGGGAGCCACACACCAGTGGACAGTGGTAGTTAGAGGGTTCAGAGAGAAAGAGAATCTAAGTGATGGGTTATGAGCCAGAAGGCAGATGTGGAAGAGATGCTTGTTCAAGGTGGAACTTGCATGGAAGTGGCATGGGGAGGAGGGTGGGACTGGGAGCAAACCTCATGCTTCTCCCATCTGTGACACTGCCTTCTCTCTCTTCCTCTGCCCTGTAGATATTCCCGCTCATTTCTCAGTCACGCTGGCTGGTGAAAAGTGGGGAGCTGACAGCCTTGGAGTTCAGTGCTTCCCCAGGGCTACGAAGGAAGCTGAACACGCGTCCAGTCCACCTGCACCTCTTCAATGACTGTCTGCTGCTGTCTCGGCCCCGAGAGTCAGTGACTGGAGTGGCAGGCCAGGGCACAAGAGGGGAAAGGGATGAGGAAAGAGGGGTGTCTGAAAGGGAGAGAGAAGGGTCGTGTTCCTGGAAGAGCCCTTCTCAATGGCTTAACCCATAGAGCCCAGGTCATAGCCTAGAGAAGAGAAAAACAAGCCCAAAGCAAAAAGGGGATCCCATCAAACTATATCATGAGACCACATAGCAGGACATGTAATATGGTATAGACACAGAGCAAAATGTAGCAAATTAGCTTATCACATTCTCACATGAGTCTATTTGTGGCTTCTTTGGACTGGCCTCAACCAGCTATTCTAGAGATACTTAGCTAATTCCAGATCTTAAGTCTCTGGTCTTAAGGTTCTTGGGAAATGTATATAAATTCCATCTCTTCACCTCTTTAAAGTGGTAATGTATCCATTGCACTAGGTGTGTGGTTTGCCAGACTAGGACAAATCCCTGAGGACCCTGGAGCTACCATCTTGGGAGCAAGTTAGGACCATCTTATGGTTTTTATGGGAATTTGCAGGCTGTAGATGTAGGGATTTCGAACCCAAGGTTATGAGGGTAGGTGAAGTATGGAAACTCTAGAATCAGGTTGAAAAGATTTGTATTTTGCAGGGGTAGCCGATTCCTGGTATTTGACCATGCTCCCTTCTCCTCCATTCGGGGGGAAAAGTGTGAAATGAAGCTACACGGACCTCACAAAAACCTGTTTCGACTCTTTCTGCGGCAGAACACTCAGGGCGCCCAGGCCGAGTTCCTCTTCCGCACGGAGACTCAGTGAGATGGGGCTGGGCAGAGGAGCTGGGGGTGGGGGAAGATGGGCAGCCTAGAAAAGAAATGAGACCAAGGCAGAAAATGTGTCCAGAAGACAGCCACAGCCTCATTTAGCCCATTCTGGACTGGGGACCACCATAGAGAAATTCAAACTCCTAAAACTAATGGATAACTTGCAGGAGATTGGGGTGGGAGAGGGTACAAAGTCACCACCGAGGCTTAGCATCTATTTTATACTCTTTACTCAAGAAGGACAAGGTCTGTGTAGTATCAGAAAGGAGAAGGACTGGTATGGAGTGAGCAAGGAATTGGAATACTGGTATCTGTGAGCACATGCCTCCATGCCTGAGGCAGAAACCCTTCTATGCCCCAGCTGGTGGGCACAGATGTGAATAAGACAAGTGCTGGGTGACTTTTACTTTCTGTGCTCCCATCTTCCAAACCAGTCCTCTATTGACCAGAAATCCATAGTGTTGAGAATGCTGATTTGCTCATGTTTTCAATAATAATAAAATAAAATACATTCACACAGACATACATTTTTGAGAGTATTAATAGTACCTATAAAATCTGGAACACAGTGCCTGCAATAATGAACATGTAAAAGCCTGTAGCTGTTATTGCTATTATAAAAGATATATGAACAGTTATTTAAAAGTTTGACGTATCTAAGTGTTTGAGGATCCCTATGTTGTAGACACTTTTTCAGTTTTGTCCCTTGGAAGATACTTCAGAGTGGGACCGATAACACCTGTTCTCATTTATTGAACAGAAGGACTAGTATCGGAGTTTGTGTGCAAAACAGCACATAAGTCAAATAATCAGGGCAGATGCATGTTGTTGGTTTGGTGCTTTGGGCACTGTGCCTGGAACAGTAATAGTCCGTTCCCAGTTACCTAGGCACAACTGGGCACAGAGGCTAACAGAATGCAGAAACCTTCAGATGATTACAAACCTAAGCTTGGATTACACCGTGCAACAACAACAAATAAAACAGTAGACATATCTCCCTGATCTAATTATTATTATGAAACAATGATCATCTCTGAGATAGTTGGTTGAAGGGAGATAGGCAAGCGAGTGTCAAGAATCATGCCAAATGATGGAGGGAATCTAAACTGAGATGAACACTTCGCTTAGCACAATTTCCAAAACAGAAAATCTCCAGACTTTATGACTAATGAACTTTACGCCCCAACTTGGAAGATATGAGAAGCCATTAGGAGGATAATTCTGGAAAGAGAAGAGGAAAAGTAAAGTGTGACAAGACACATTCACATATAGTTCAAGATTGTGTCATGTTTCCAACCAAAAAGAGTCCTATATAGTTTTTGATAGAAGTCATGGAACTAGATAAGTCCTTCCCACAGTCTTTTGCCATCCCCATCCTTGGCCCTCCTCCTACACCCCCACAATTGATGCTATGACCCTGCTTTGTTTTCTCAGAAGTGAAAAGCTTCGGTGGATCTCAGCCTTGGCCATGCCAAGAGAGGAGTTGGACCTTCTGGAGTGTTACAGTGAGTGAGGGTCTAAGAGGGAGAGAAAAGCAAGCAGGGTCAGATGTCACCTTTGGATACAGGAGTTTAAAGGGCTGGGTGGGAACTCTAGGCTTCCATTTATTGATAGTCCGTAAAATGTCAGAGTGGAAGATTGGCCTCTAGAGCTTAAAAACCTGAAATATATCGCCTAAAACTGCTCATCACTATGGCAGTCCCCCTTCCCCATACATTCCCTTCCTTGGGCAATAGTTTGCTCTTTTTAAAAATATTTGTCCCCTTAAGTCTAAGCTGACATTATTTTGCCTAGATTTTACCTGCTTGAAGGTCTTGTGGGGGTAGGGGAAGAAAGCCTGACGGTGGTGGGAGGTGTGCAGGAGGATAGCACCCCAGATCTATCTTGACCACACTTCTCCTAAGAGGATGACCTGAGGTCACCTACCCCCCAGGCTTCTGGGTGCCCATGGGGAGCCACAGGCACACACACATTATGTATGTGTCTGTGTTCACACCAAGACTGGACTTCTTATGCCTCTCATGTCAGCCCCACAGTTGTCCTCCAGCAAAGATTCCCTAATTTAAATCCAGAGAGAATCTGATCTCAACCCTGGACCTTTAGTGACTGAAAAGAACAAACAACTACAAGGAACCCTGGGAATGAAGTAGGAGAGCCGTGTAGTAACTGAACGCTGTTAACTTGCTCACTGTGCGCTCCATCTGCTGGCTTCAGTTCCCCAGTGGGTGAGGAGGCAGGAGCATTCTTCCTCCTTCATTTTGACCTTGTGAATGGCAGATGGGGAGGATCTTGAGAAAGCAAATAGTAATGCAGTATTCCGTTTATTTTACAAGAGAATCAAGGCAGTGTGGTAACATAAAAGAGCCATAAACCCACATATGATGGAATACTGAGAGGTGAAGCATTCTCTGAGGCTTGTTTTCTTGAGCTTCAGATCTATGGACATGTCCCCTGGTTCTCAAAAACATAGAAATAGAGAAATCTTGAATGTCCTCAAGATTCATCTGATCAACCTTGATCAGTAACCATCTTGATCATTCATAGATGAGGAAACTGAAGCTCCAGGGCATTCAGTCTCTTGCTTAGGTCAAACCTGGGACACCACTAGTTAAGTCTTTCTTGGTTCCACATCTGGTGCTGGGAAGAAAATGAAGAATAAGACACAGACTCCGATTTTATAATCCAGTTGGAGAGGCAAAACACGTCCATGTAGCAGTTAAATAAGGGATAAATGCCTTGGCATGAACAAGCAGTCTTAAAAGAGTTCAGAACCCATTGAAGACTAGAGTCAGGGACGGTTTCAGAGGGAAGATGGGTCATTAGCTGGATCTCAGGTATTTGAGATGATCACAGTGTATTTCTCAACCCGTCTCCTCTGGAGAAGTGGAATTTTTGGTCCATTTCATTTCTGGTATGTCTATTTCTTTATTAACCATTTTCAAATTTCCTCTTTTGTCTGTGACTTTCAACAGCCCAAATCTGTCTCTATCTCAAGTCCTCCCACGCCACCCGTCCCTCCAAGTCCCTGTCTGTGTTCCAATCCCCTGCCTCTCCTAACCTCTCTTCACACTCTTCTCTTCCAAAGACTCCCCCCAGGTACAGTGCCTTCGAGCCTATAAGCCCCGAGAGAACGACGAGTTGGCACTGGAGAAAGCCGACGTGGTGATGGTGACTCAGCAGAGCAGTGACGGTAAGCCTGAGCATGCGTGAGCAGCAGGCCAGGCACTGCAGGCAGGGCAGTGCTGTGAGTGTGTTCACTTCCTGCAGCTGTCGTGACAAAGTACCATGGACTGGGTGGCTTATGGCAACAGAAATGCATTCTCTCACAGTTCTGGAGGCAAGAAGTCCCAAATCAAGGTGTGGGCAGAGCCATGCGTCTTTTGAAACCTGTAGGGAAGATCCTTCCGTACCTTTTCCAGTCTGGTAGCCCCAGCTGTTCCTTGGCTTATGGCAGCATCCCTCCAATCTCTGCCTCTGTCTTCCTGTGGCTAGCTGCCTTCCTGTGTCTGTGTCCAAGTTTTCCTCCTTTTTTTTTTATTTTATGTATTATTATTATTTTTGAGGCAGAGTCTTGCTCTGTTGCCCAGGCTGGAGTGCAGTGGCGCAATCTTGGCTCACTGCAACTTCCACCTCCTGGATTCAAGTGATTCTCCTGTCTCAGTCTCCCAAGTAGCTGCGTGAGCCACCACACCTGGCTAATTTTTGTATTTTTAGTAGAGATGGGGTTTCACCATACTGGTCAGGCTGGTCTTGAACTCCAGACCTCAAGCAGTCCACCCCCTCAGCCTCCCAAAGTGCTGGGATTACAGGCGTGAGCCACCACGCCCAGCCCAAGTTTTCCTCCTTTATATAGACACCTGTTATACTGGATTAATGGCCGCCTTACTCCAGTATGACCTCACCTTAACTTTATTAATTATATCTGTGGCAACCTCATTCCCCATAAGGTCACATTTTGAGGTACGGAGGATTAGAACATCAACATAAATGTTGGGAGGGACACGATGCAACCATAACAGTGGTGAAGGCTCAGGAATGGACAGCTGTAGACTTGGCCACACCCAGGGCCGCCATGTTAGGACACTTGGAGGCTGGGTTTATGCTGGAGGCTCCCCAGTTCACTCAGCCTGAGGATTCAGAAAAGTCTCCAGGAAGGTGATCCAGAGAAGCTATCGTGAGCCTTTCCCAGGTAATTCTTCCCACTCACCCTGTGCCCACAGGCTGGCTGGAGGGCGTGAGGCTCTCAGACGGGGAGCGAGGCTGGTTTCCTGTGCAGCAGGTGGAGTTCATTTCCAACCCAGAGGTCCGTGCACAGAACCTGAAGGAAGCTCATCGAGTCAAGACTGCCAAACTACAGCTGGTGGAACAGCAAGCCTAAGTCTTCTCTGAGAGGAGTTTCGTGAGCTGAAGAACAAGCTGCTCATGGCAAGGGCTGGCCCCAGAACCCTGCAAGAGAGGCCTTCTGTGGATGGAGAACTAGGCCTTCTCAAAGCTCAAGGACAAAAGCCAGCTAACCCAGTCCCTCGGCCCAGGCCTCCTTTCGTGCTTTGTGCTTGGTGGGGGGGATTTCGAGGGACTTTGCACTGGACTCTGGGAACCTTTCATCATTAAAAAAAAGGGGACCATTGGGGCCTGAGCCAAGGAACTTTCCTTCTACTGCCTTATAGTGCTTAAACATTCTCCGCCTCCAGGGTGCAGATTCAGAGCTGGCCAGAGTTTCAGTGATAGCCGTATGTTAAACAGAATCTCACCTCAGTCTCCTGGAGGGAGATGTTTAAGAGGGGTTAACACATCAGATGGGAGGGTCAGCCCGGTGACCTCCAAGGTATCTTCCAACCTAGAAATTCGCCATAATTATGGTGCAAGGTCAGTGTGTCTCTGAGATCTATGTCTGTTGGTGGCTATGTGAGGGTGATACTCTCTCACTCTAATAAACTTGGCACTTCTCCGAGTATTTTCTTCTCAAACTCCTCAGCACTGAAAAAGGTTCAAAACATGGAATCCCGAGAGTTCCTGCCTGTTGGGTTTAGGTGTCATAAAAGTCTAAGGTGGTGCATAGGTGATGGCAGTTCCTGACTCCTGCTTTCTGACCCCTGAGAGTTTGGACAGATTTTCTGCTTGTTACAGCTTCAGAGGTTGTAGAAAAAGTTAGAAGTAATTGATAGGTGATGAAAACCCCATCTTTGCTGTACCCATAAGGTATAGATATAGACTAGTTTGGGTGGATTGGGCAAATCCAACTCCGACCATCCATGATTTTATATTGTGACCTGAATTATTGCGAAAATATCTTCTCAGCTGCTTTAGCTTTCTTCTTTGTGAAAGGCAGAATGGAAAGAGGCCTGGGATCCAAGTGACAAGACCCAAAGTTCAGGCCCCACACTGCCACAGTTCAACCCTTCTGTGTCTCTGTGCCCTGAAATGTAAAACATGGGCTTGAACCAAGTATCGTCCAAAGCCCTACTTAACTCTAACAAATGTGTTATTCTCTAGTTTCTTTCAGGTTGCCTGTCTCAGTTGAAGAATATGACTAAATTTTTTTCTCATTAGCATCCATATATAACAATACCATAGTCATCTTTTATGCCATCTTTTCATCTATAATAGTCCTTCCTTTGATACTCTACTACTCTGTTTCATATTTAGGAGGCTCAAAAGTAGAATTGCATTGCAGCCTCGTACAAAGGTAAGAATGATGCTATAAAATTTGTCCTAGGCCCACTTAACAATGATGTGACATATTTGTCATCCTTTTAATAACACACACTGTTTTCAATGTATCCTAACATGTTAGCTTGCTTAATTTTTTATTTTTTAAATGTTTTAAGTTTAATTAATTTTTTTGTAGAGACAGGATCTTGCTATGCTGCCCAGGCTGGTCTCAAACTCCTGGCCTTAAGCAATTCTCCTGACTTGGCCTCCCAAAGTACTGGGATTACAGGCGTGAGCCACTGTGTTTGGCCAGTTTACTTTATGTTGAAAAAAATCATCACCATAACCATTAAGATGTGGGCTAGGCTGGATGTGGTGGCTCATGACTGTAACCCTAGCACTTTGGAGGCCGAGGCGGGCGGATCACCTGAGGTCAGGAGTTCGAGACCAGCCTAGCCAACATGGTGAAACCCTGTCTCTACTAAAAATACAAAAATTAGCTGGGCATGGTGGTGCGTGCCTGTAATCCCAGCTACCCAGGAGGCTGAGGCAGGAGAATTGCTGGAACCCAGGAGTCAGAGGCTGCACTGAGCCAAAATTGTGCCACTGCACTCCAGCCTGGGCAACAGAGTGAGACTCCATGTCAAAAAAAAAAAAAAAAAAGTTGTGGGCTAATATTATTTTATCATAAACAAGATGACATTGCTAAAATATCCAAAACAGGATGGTTTTAGAGAAGTTCAATTGAGGTTTTTCACTCTTTTCAAAAAGCCAGATTTTTAAAGTAAATAATATATATTATTTGTATATGCTATAATTTGCATATACTAACATAAAATAATAATTGATTCATATTGATTGCAATAACAATAATTATAATCCAAACTATTTGTACAAACTAGTATTTGAATACTGGCCATATGGCTCAAACAGTTCCATATCCAGCCCTATATTATTTTCAAGGCAAATTCTCCATTATTTTCTCAGAGAGGTACAATAGCAGCTTCTGAATGCAAATAATTTTTTGAGTTGCATGGCTGCTGCTTTGCTTGAAGTTGTTAAGGCTTTCTCATCCTTTTGAACATAAGTTCTGTAAGACTTCTAACTAAAACTATTCTTTAGATTTTTAATATGTATTCATTTAATTGGGTTATACTCACCTAATCTGGGATATTAGAAAGCATTAGGCTTTACCTGTCTTTTAAGTCCTTGGTTAAAAAAAGAAAAAGAGAAATTTAGATATGAGTAATGTCTCTTCAGTTGAATTACTGAACTATACTTTAGGTTTAGAAAAACTGAATATAGGTTCACTCATTGTCTTCTCCGTCTTCAAATTTCCAGAATTGAACTCAACTTCTTCAGTGATTACTGGAACCATTACATGGCCATTTCTTAAAAGAGATTATGAAAACAATCATTAACCAAGACTTTTTGGACAGAACTGCATTTGAAGCATGTATGATTATACAGTATTTTGTTGCTTTCTTAAGCAAAACAATGCATTGAGTAGTGTCTTCAGGAGAC
Source organism: Pan paniscus (assembly GCF_029289425.2). Classification (NCBI taxonomy): domain Eukaryota; kingdom Metazoa; phylum Chordata; class Mammalia; order Primates; family Hominidae; genus Pan; species Pan paniscus. Next base: position 180,955,754 of record NC_073255.2, read on the forward strand.
AAAAATAGTTCTATTCATAGAACCTTTTCTGAATTGTAATATGCTCGGAGCTTAAAATCATATAGATGTGTGCTCAATTATTTTATTTGTGCACTTGACCACACTGGACTTCTGTCATTTTTGCCTAAGCACACAGCTTAGAAAGCTATTTTTTAAAGTTTATTTTTACTACCAACTTTTACTTAAAGTTAACTATGACCTTTAGCTTTTAGCTGTGCACTACTTGCTCTGTCTTGGCCATTTATAGTGATTTTAATAAGACCAGGCTGCAAGTATCTGGAAGGCACACAGTTTAATATGTGTTTATTTTCCCTGATTTTGTTTTTTGTCTCAAATAACTTTTATATCCATGACAGATAAAATGAATCTGAGTTCTATGACTGATTTTGTTTTAAATTAGCCTTTAGGATAGAAGTGGTTAAAAAGTCTTTTAAGGCCGGGCGTGGTGGCTTACGCCTGGAATCCCAGCACTTTGGGAGGCTGAGGCAGGCAGATCACGAGGTCAGGAGATCGAGACCATCCTGGCTAACCAGGTGAAACCCCGTCTCTACTAAAAATACAAAAAATTAGCCGGGCGTGGTGGCGGGTGCCTGTAGTCCCAGCTACTCGGGAGGCTGAGGCAGGAGAATGGTGTGAACCCGGGAGGTGGAGCTTGCAGTGAGCTGAGATCACGCCACTGTGCTCCAGCCTGGGCAACAGTGTGAGACTCCATCCCCCAAAAAACAACAACAACAACAACAACAAAATGTCTTTTAAAACCCTGATTACATTTGCTGGTTCCCCTTCCTTTGCACACATATTTACCCCCTTAAATAAACTTGATTCCCTGAGGGACCTCATGTTGGTCTGTTCTTTTTTTTTTTTTCCCTGAAATGGAGTCTTGCTCTGTCACCCAAGCTGGAGTGCAGTGGAGCAATCTCAGTTCACTGCAACCTCCGGCCCCTGGGTTCAAGCAATTCTCCTGCCTCAGCCTCCTGCGTAGCTGGGATTACAGGCGCATGCCACAAAATAATTTTTGTATTTTTAGTAGAGACGGGGTTTCACAATCTTGGCCAAGCTGGTCTCGAACTCCTGGCCTCATGATTCACCTGCCTTGGCCTCCCAAAGTGCTGGGATTACAGGCGTGAGCCACCGTGCCTGGCCTGGTCTATTCTTGATAGTCTGTGTGCTTTTTAAGTATTTAGTGATGTTGCCCTTATCATAAACTCCTCTTGTTTATGGGGACAAATGAGAATTCCAGTGTTTTGATATAGTGGCCCTTCACAGACAGTTATTCCCCACCCATCCCCTCAAGACACACCACTGAGACTTGTGCAGGTTTATACTTGTTGATGTTTCAGACTTACACGTAAATATCTTTTGTGGTGGTAACTCCGCTCTATCGCTAACACAGTCCAGTGACCCCAGAGCCACACTGGCTGTAAACATGACTCAGAAGCTGTGTGATTACAGCAGTTCCAAGCCTGTAGTTGAGGGTAATCTTCTAACTCTGGAGTCAGGTGTGTGGAAGGGCCGAAGGTTATGAGTAAATGAGCTGAAGAGAGACAGATGCCAAACTCAGTCGTGATTCAAATGCACTTCTTGCTTAGATTTAGAAAACATTCTCTATGCTTAATAGTCTTTGACCCATTTTTTCCGACCCGCCCATTGTAAATGACAGTCATGGAGTGGAAATTTCCCTAGCTTCTTCCTTGGAAGAGCATCCATTCACCCTGCAGTTCCCAAGGAGCGTCGCAAAAACGAGGCTAAGGGCACAGACAAAACTCGGGCAGTGAAGGTGAGTGAGTGAGGATGTTGATTCTGGGTGGCTGAGTGGGGCATCTGTGTAGGAAAGGAGCCGGGTTGGTGTGCATTACAAACTTTTTCCGCGCTGCTGGGGTGGGGGTAGCTGGTGTCTGCTGCTCCATGAATGAGTCATGGGCTGAGGGCAGAACTTGCTCTAGGGAGGGGCTGCGTCTGGCTCACAGCATTCTCCAGGAGCACCAAGGGGCAGATGAATATTTTCCGGCAGTTTACCTGGCATTTCAGAGAGGCAACTAGCTCTGAACAATGCAGATGGAAACCCAGAAGGAGAGAGGGAGCCAGTCCACATGGTGTGCTGAGATGGGGGCTCTGCATTTGCTCAGACCAAGGGGCTCCTGAGCACCAGGGAGAACATTCAGACTGTTGGGGAAAGGGTGGGCAAGAGCAACAGACCGTGGGATATTGTGGGAGAGTCATAGCAGCCCAACAGGACAGACTGTAGGCTATCCCAGAAGCAGACAGTCTCAGGGAGAAAAGGGAAATGCAGAAAGCAAAGAAATGATGGGCCCTCAAGTGGGACTCAGCCAGCCCGTTCTAAAGTACTTTCTTATTGAGATCAATGTGTGGTGCAAATGAGAAAATTATCCACTGCTGGATTTGAAAGAACCTTGAAAGTCTTTGTGTCTAACACTCTCACTGGTTACAGTGGAGCCTGGAGAGGGGAAGTGATTTACCTAAGGTCATACAGCCAGTTGCTTATAAAGGACAGATTTGTCCAGCTCTATGTCCACTGCTAGGATGTAAGCAAGTGACCTGCTGAGCTTGTGCTCATCACCCAAAGGGTGAAGGTGACTTGCCATACACTGCAAAGGTTGAGTGAACAGAAAATGCACAGGCAGAATATTTTTGAGAGAGCAGGAGGAGGTGGTGGTCAGACTTGTGGAATTGTTAATAAGCAGGTTTGGGTTATGGAATTGAGCTTAGTCAGGCAACATGATCCAGAAAACACGAATCAAGGTGGTGTTTTCAAAGCAGTTCATTGTCCTTGCACAAGCAGGGCCTTAAAGAACTGAAGAGTCCTCTGTGTGTGTGTGTGTGTGTGTGTGTGTGTGTGTAGAGGTGGCTGCTTAGATTCAAGGGAGGAGAGTACAAACAGATCTTTGGGAGAAATGGGATTTATGCAGTAAGACTGGGCTTCCTCCCCGAAATAAAATAATACTTGTGATGGGCTCAGTGGCTCACCTCTGTAATCCCAACACTTTGGGAGGCTAAGGTGGGCAGATCCCTTGGGCCCAGGAGTTTAAGACCAGCTTGGGCAACATGGCAAAGCCCCATCTCTAGAAAAAATTTAAAAATTAGCCAGGTGTGGTGGTATGCACCTGTAGTCCCAGCTACTGGGGAGGCTGAAGTGAGAGGATAGCTTGAGCTCAGGAGGTTGAGGCTGCAGTGAGCCATGATCACGCCACTGCATTCCAGCCTGGACAACACAGCAAGACCCTGTCTCAAAAAAATGGATTAAATAAAATAATATTTGCATTAACAAATATTAGGGAAAAAAGATAAGGTGTGTTCCAGTTAAGAAACCAAGAGAAATGAATATATATATTGAGACAGGATGTCACTCTTGCCCAGGCTAGAGTACAGTGGCATAATGTCAGCTTACTGCAGTCTTGACTTCCTGGGCTCAAGTAATTCTCCCACCTCAGCCTCCCAGAGTAGCTGGGACTACAGGCGTGTGCCACCATGCCCAACTAATTTTTTTGATTTCTAGTAGAGATGAGGTCTTGCTATGTCACCCAGGCTGGTCTTGAACTCCTGAACTCAAGTGATCCTCCCACCTTGGCCTCCCAAAGTGCTGGGATTACAGGCATGAGCCACTGCACCCTGCCAAATGTATATTTTTTTAAAGTGTTTGACAGTCATCTTTTGAATATGGTTCTGGGAACATTTTTTGTTTATCGGGTATGAAAATATACCTGATCTCACCAATTTAAGTAATTTATAGGAAGTAATAGAAAAGTCAGACTAAAATGAACAATCTGTTTTGTATGGGGCAATGAAGTGAAATAATGAAATAGTCAAATTGGAATGCTTGGAAACATTAAATGCTTGTTGTGGTTGGTAGCTCAGATGAAGGGGCTTTTGAGAAACAGAGGATTGTATCCCTGGCAGGCTAGAAGAATATGGGTTGGGGTAAGGGTGCAGGAGCTTGAGAAGGGGCACGTTGGGTAGAATTATGTGGAAAGAATGACATAAAAACCAATAGAATGAAAGTGTACCAGAAAGCACCCTGGAATCTCTGTGGGTGGAAATTCCATTCTCAGATAATGAAACTGTGGCAGTAGGAATGTATGTGAGGCAACCTGCCAGGGTAATGAGATGAAGAAACAAATAAAATGTAAAGGCTACAGAATGAAGAAGCAAGTAAGGTGTAGATGCCACAACCCTGGGTCTGACACCAACTCCTCCCCTGGGCTTGTGTATTTTGCACATCTTACTCCCAGATGCCTGGGCTCTGAAACCCAGAGTCCGTTTGACATTCTCTCCTCCCCACTCATGCAGTCAACTCATTGATTTCTTCACAGCATTGATCACATTGACTGCTTTCCTATTTCCCTACTGCTGTTTTGGTCTCGGTCCCCTCATCTCTGGGTACTGGAATGACTTCCCCACTGGTCCATCTACTCTCAGTCTTTTCACCCAGAATCTATCTGGAAGAGTGTTCCACAGTCTCAAATTTGACTTTATATTATTTACCCCTCTCGTTGTCTACCAGGTAATAATGCTGGGCCCAACCTAGCCATCCAGCGTCCATGAGCCCCCTCTGTTTCTCACACTGCTCCTTAGGTTACACGTTCACTAACCTCACTACCTGTTCTTCTCACACATCCCAACTCCCTTTCTAGTTTTGGAACATTCAGCTTCCTGCTGCCTTTGACGACTATTCTCTCTTGCCTCTTACATATCACAATAATGTGTCTATTTCTTTTTAAATCAAACTAAACAGTACTGAGAATTTAAGTTATTTAAACACAGACCCAGGGCCTGTGGAAAGATTTGATTCTAACTCAAATCTAGCTTATACCCACTCTTTTCTGACATGTCCCACCCAATCCCAGCTTTTGACCTTCTTTAACACCTCCTTCTAAAACTATCACTAGACATTGCTTATTGCAGTTGACACCTCATGAATGGGCTTAAATCATGTCCAGAATGTATTCCTTTTGCAACTTTGGGCAAATAACTTCAATCTCTCTGAGTCTCAGATTTTCAGTTGTCAAATAAGGAATACCTTATAGGGTGGTTGTGAAATAAAATTACCTAGCAGAGAGCTAGATACACGATGAATGCCAAATAAATAGCTAGCATCACCATTAATATTTTGCCTAAGGACCAATTTCTGGATTAAGTAAGCTATTTCAGCTCCTGATGATCTTGTAAAACATACAAGCACACAAAATTGGCTATCATTTATAGCCTTTTACTTGTTAAGGCTCTTTCAGTTTTTTCAAAGATATATTAGCATTCCCAAAGCAAGACTCTTCTATCTGCACTTGCTGAAGTGGAGAATAAAAAACTAAAAGACTTCTATCTAGACTTGGTCAAGGCATTTATTTTAATTTCATTTTTTTAAAAGATAATTGTAAGATAATTTTTAAAATAGAGATGGGGGTGGGGGGGGGGTGTGGTCTCGCTATATTGCCCAGGCTGGTCTTGAACTCCTGGACTCAAGTCATCCTCCCACCTCGGCCTCCCAAAGTGCTGGATTACAGGCATGAGCCACCACACCTGACCTTGGTTAAGGCATTTTTAGGTAATCATTTAAACCTGTTTCTTGCTCTGTGAATTTGGATAATTGCATTTATATTTTCACACCTGTTCAACCTCCCTCCCCAGGACCTACGGCCCTGTTTGGGCTTTTGATCATTTCCCAATCCAGCACCTCTTGGAGCTCTTTCTACTTGTACTCTCAGGCTGTCCCTGACCCATTATCAATGCCACTTTTACTTCTGCCCAGTGCTCCTTCACTGTGTTGTTTTTTCCGTAGGAAACATAGTGAGTCTGCCTAAGACCACTTTTCTTCCTGCTACGTGCTGTGCCTGCGTGACTTTCTCTTGACTTGAACTAGTGTTCTCTATGCTGAATAGGCCTAAGAGCTGCCTTTGGTCTTTTTAGTCCTTGTCTCTGTTACAGACCCTAGTTCTATATTTTTCTTACAACAAAGATCTGTAAGTTCTACCCTATGGGGGGAACTTACAGACCCTACTCTACCCAGATAACCACTTATCTAACCAGATAACTACAGAAATTTTATCCTCAACATATATAAACGAAGCTCTCCTTTTCCCTAAATTTGCTTCATCTCTGATATGGTCTGGATGTTTGTCCCTTCCAAATCTTACGTTGAAATGTAATTCCCAGTGTTGGAGGTGGGGCCTGGTAGAAGGTGTTTGGGTCATGGGGGAGGATCCCTCATGAATAGCTTGGTGCTGCCTTGCAATCATGACTGAGTTCTCGCTTTGATTTCATGCCATATATGGTCATCTGGTTGTTTAAAGGAGTGTGGCACCCTCCTCCTCTTCCCTTGCTTGTTCCTGCTCTCCCTTTGCCTTCGCCATGATCCTGCACTTTCTGAGACCCTCACTAGGCAAATGCCGCCACCATGGTTCCTGTACAGCCTGCAGAACCGTGAGCCAGTTAAACTTCTTTTATTTACCCAGCCTAGCAATGCAAAAATGGCATAATACAATCTCCATTATTTTTTCTCAATTATAGCATTTCTTAGTTACCAAAGTCTTATTTTCTTTCAGTTAATTATCTACCACATTATATTGATTCTGACTTAAATATTCGTCAAAGCTGGGCACAGTGGCTCACACCTATAATCCCGGCACTTCGGGAGGCTGAGGTGGGTGGATCATCCGAGGTCAGGAGGTCGAGACCATCCTGACCAACATGGTGAAACCCTGTCTGTACTCAAAATACAAAATTAGCCAGGTGTGGTGGCGCATACCTGTAATCCCAGCTACTTCGGAGGCTGAGGCAGGAGAATCGCTTGAACCTGGGAGGCGGAGGTTGCAGTGAACCAAGATAGTGCCATTGCACTCCAGCCTGGGCAACAAAAGCGAAACTCCATCTCAAAATATTCCTCAAGTCTGTTCGCTCTTCTCTCTTCACCCTGCCCTACTCTACACATCTCTCAGTGAGGCTGTCTCAGCAGCCTTGGATTATGTCCCTGCATCTCCTCTTTCCATCTATCAATCTCATTCTCTGTTCAACTTTCTTTTTTTTTTTTTTTTTTTTTTTTGAGACAGAGTCTTGCTCTGTCGCTAGGCTGGAGTGCAGTGGAGCAATCTCGGCTCACTGCAACCTCCACCTCCTGGGTTCAAGCAATTCTCCTGCCTCAGCCTCCTGAGTAGCTGGGACTACAGGCACACGCCACCATGCCCAGCTATTTTTTGTATTTTTGGTAGAGACGGGGTTTCACCATGTTGGCCAGGATCATCTCAATCTCTTGACCTCGTGATCCTCCCACCTCAGCCTCCCAAAGTGCTGGGATTACAGGCATGAGCCACCGTGCCCGGCCTGTTCAACTTTCTAAAACACAAATGTGGGAGAGTCATGCCCATGAGTTAAAACTGCCAGTGCCACTGTTTGCCCAAAGAATACATGCAAACACTCAGCATTGTGTGAGGCCTTTCCCAATCTCCCTGCCAGCCTCATCTGCCACCCCAGCCCCTCCACTCAAACCCTACCACTCTGAGCATCTCTGTCATCCTCTTACCAATCTCAGTGGTCTTATACTGCCTACACTTTCTGCCTGAAATATCCTTCCTTCCTTCCTCTGCTTATCCAGATTCCACTGTTCCTTCACAAGCTAGCTTTAATGCCTTAGACTCTAGAGCTTTCTTACGTGGCTTTTCCTCCATTTGAGTTCCTGCCACTCTTTGTTCCCAGGCTGGCACCTCACAGCATTGGCCCCCTGTATTGTAACTGGTCATGTGATTGTCAGACTCCCCAGAGAGAGTGGCAGTTCCCTGAAAGCTGAGACGAGATTTTGTTTATCTTTGTGCTCACCCAGTACTGTCTGTGCCTGTAAACCCCCGTCACCTGATGGAATGGATGTCTGCCCTATATCTCAGGGCTTTGTTATAAACTCAAATGAAAGGGTATTTATGAAAGAACAGTATGAACTAAACTACAAACATAAGAACGCTGAATCTCCCGGACTGGCCCTCTGGACTCGAATATCAGCACTTGGGGGTGAATGAAGAAGGTGCATCATTTCCAGGGAAGCAGATTTGCTGTTGACTAATAAAGACCATTTACTTGGAGTGGGGCCAACAAAAGCCTAATTGTCTTTTGTAGCCTGTTTCTGTTTTGTGTTCCATTTCCGCAAATAATATTTAAATAGACATTTAAAATTAATTCTAATGGGCTATCTCATAAAATTATCTGAATAACTAATATAAAAGATTCAGGGCCCGGTGAGGTGGCTCAGGCCTGTAATCCCAGAACTTTGGGAAGCCAAGGCAGGAGGATCGCTTGAGCTCAGTCTGGGTAACATAGTGAGACCCCAACTCTACAAAATATCAAAAATTTAGCCGGGCGTGGTGGTGCTTGCCTGTAGTCCTAGCTGCTCGGGAGGCTGAGGCGACAGGGTTGCTTGAGTTCAGGAGGTCAAGGCTGCAGTAAGCCATGATCATACCACTACACTCCAGCCTGGGTAACAGAGTGAGACCCTGTCTCAAAATTAAAAAAATATTCAGCCTACAGGAACAAAAAATAGAATGGGGATCAAACAGTTTTAGAACATGAAAGGAAATGATTTTTTTGGACAGTTGCAGAGCCTGTATGAGAGTCCTAATGGTGAGGGGTGGGGTGAGGAGTTACTAAAATGCCAGCAATGAACCCAGGGCTGCCTAGGCGTCTGAACAGTAAGAAAGTTGGGTAAAACATGGAGGCCAACTTCAGGATTATCTGTTTGAACTGCAAAACTAACATGGATGTAGATGTCCTTAGCAAAGTGCTACAACTAGGATTTGCCAGGTTTAGCAAAAAAAAAAAAATATATATATATATAAAATGCAAGATATCCAAATAGTGCAGGGAACAGGCTTATGCTACAAAATTATTTGTTGTTTTTCTGAAATTCGAAGTTAACTGCACATCCTTTTTTTTTAATCTGGAAAACCAAGCTATAACCCAAATGACTTCAACAACTTTGAGCCCGATATTATTGACAGGATGGGGCTCTGGGGCATTTAGGAGAAAGAATTGAGGAAGATTCGCGTGGACTCTTCTTGCTGTAAACAACCGGAGTAGTTTAGGGCCACAGTGAAACTGGTGGTAGATTGCCATCTAGTGGAAAGATATTAGTAGTGAAAGCTAAAATTGGAGGACTGGACAGATTTTTTGTTTTTTTTTGTTTGTTTGTTTGTTTTTCTGGAGTTTGCCAGGAAGGATTCTGCTCTGGCCAACTGCAAAGTCCTGAGGTTGCACTGTTAGACGAGGAGGACATGGGTGGGGGGAAGGGAGGGTAGGAAGCAGATGGAATAGGAGCAAGGCTGAAATGCATTTACCTCGTGTTCTAAGCAGAGTGCCTGGACCATTGTTCCATTCCAGCATGCAGAAACTTTGCTCCCTCTCCACGCAAAACCAGAGCAAAAGCTAGAGCTTCCTGTAAGAAGCGCAAGATTCTTCCACCTGAGGATGGCTCAAAGTGATGTGGAACTATCAGAAACAAAATTCTAAAGATATAATCACTCATCGTTACAACCAGCGACAAAGGAAGTCATCCAAAAGGTGACAGTGTGGCTGGCTACACAGGCAAGCTCAGATCTTGAAAAGGTTGAAAAAAATGCAAAAGTTAAAAGAAAGCACACACTGGAATTCCAAAGACGGTATCTCAAAGTGAGAAGCCTGGAAGAAACTCCGCTCTGCAAGCATGCTGAAGACCAATACGAACAGTAGCACTAGCAATGATAATAATAAAGCCAAACTTGGGACAGGAAGGAGAGAGAAAAGAGAAATGTACTCCTGCCGGCAGACATCATAATGTCAACAAACAATACAAACACAGCAGATGCACTTGAGTTTTATTTCAGACTATCTTCCCAAAGAAATGAAAATATTCTAGAAATTAAAAGAGTTGGGCCAGGCGCAGTGGCTCATGCCTGTAATCCCAGCACTTTGGGAGGCCGAGGCAGGTGGATCACGAGGTCAAGAGATCGAGACCAGCCTGGCCAACATGGTGAAACCCCATCTCTACTAAAAATACAAAAAGTAGCTGGGCATGGTGGCACGTGCCTGTAATCTCAGCTACTCGGGAGTCTGAGGCAGGAGAATCGCCTGAACCCGGGAGGCAGAGGTTGCAGTGAGCCGAGATCATGCCATTGCACTTCAGCCTGGGCAACAGGGTGAGACTCTGTCTCAAAAAAAAAAAAAAAAAGAGTTGGACAAAAAAAAAATAATAATACTAAGATGGACTTAAAAACCCAAATTGGAGCCTTATAACTTTTAAATCATCCTATATGTTTTCTAGTACAGGACAAGAGAGGGTTTCTAAGACTTACTAGAGGCAAATATCCTAATTTCCAATGACATGATTTGTTGAAACTAAAGGACAATAAATTTAATGTAAAATCTTATGGAATTCTATGAGATTCTTGAAAAATGGCTTATGAACACTTAGGTAAAAATTAGCCAGAAAAGACAACAGGTGTTCTAAACTAATCTGTCTCATTTGTTATATATTTAGGTTTACAAGAATGTTATATTATCAGAGTGCTATACAGAGAATATGTTTTTGATTTTATTGAATCATAGAGGAGTTTTATTCCTAAATCCTTGAGGGAGATAGTAAAGGATGGTATGGGATGATAATACAGTTAAGGAAGATTTGTAGCTAGTTTAACCCTCTATACAGAAAAAAAAGTACCCATTAATGGAGTATTTTCAAAGAGGAGTACCAAAATGTCCTGTGCTGACCTATATTCTGTTTACTAATTTATTAATGATTTGATTATAAAATGTGTAAAACATATTGATCAGATCTGCAGGCAGAACAAAACTGCAAAAAAATGGCTAATATTATATAAGAACTCCAGAGCATCTTAAGCTCAATATTGGGCTAAAATTAACAAAATGAAACTGAACAGGCCATATAAATCTCTGTATGTTTAGATTAGAAATGTTAATTCTCCAAGTGCAAAATGAGGAGGGTGAACTGCCTTTAAAACAGCTTCTATTTAAATGACCTAGAGGTCATAGTTTTGGACCAAGAATATGAACCAGCAGCACAAAAATGCTAATGTGTTTTAATAGCGACACCATTTGTAGGGTATCCTATTTAATGGAGATGACAGCTGTACCAAAATGTTGACCAGACCACATTCAAAGTAGGCTTCATTTCTGACACCACTCCTAAAAGGAACATGGGCAAACTCACATTTATTTGAAAAGAGGCATACAGGGTGGCAAAGAGCCTGGAGCCCAAGCCCCACGAGGACTAGCAGACAGAGCTCCCACCATCGCCTGTAGAAGGCAAAGCTTTTATAATAGGAATGATATACAGTCCTTAGATTTGTGATTTATTTTTTGTAGTACTTGGAAAACAAAACCCAGATCAATCAAACAAGATATTGGTTTATTTCTAGTAGAAGAATTTTATAATAAAGCTCTTCAAAAATTCTGCAGGTTCTTGTGAAAGGGAGTTAGCCCCAAGCCCCGGGCCCTCCACTGGGAAAACAATACTGAATGATGCCCCATCAATGGTGGGTAGAAGAGATTCCTGCAAGTCAGGAGCTTGGATTTTTTCTTTCACCCCTAAGTTTCCATGCTTCTAAGAAGTTTTCACGATTTTCTCTTTGTTTAGTGTTTGTTTTTAATTCTCAATTCATTTTATTTTTAGTATACTATTAAATCAACACTTTTTATCTAAGAGTTGCGTGTAAGGATAGATGTCAAAGTTGATTTCCCTTCGATTCTTGGTGTTAGATGCTGTATTTGCTCCATACAAAGGTGCTGCTAATCATTGAATAGCGGGAGCATGAACCAATTAAGATCTGGAGGAGAAAATATCCAGCCACCACGTAGGGCTTTGAAAGCAACAGAATGCTCTGGTGATTAATAGAAAGAGCAGTTACAGTCTTCCCATCTATTTTGCCCTATGTCTGTCTTTAGGCTGTTCATTTCATGAGCCTCATGAGACAGAATGTGAAAATAAAATGAGATATGTAAATATATACTTTTAAAAACTCAGTTGTTATGCATCATAAAACATTTCACAATTTAACAAATACATATCCTAATCCCTAAGTTAAGGGTACTGAAACCTGGCTATTACAATCTCCATCACATATCCGCCAAGTCGACCTTCTGGTTTTCTCCTGACTTCTGCCCCTCTGGTGGATTTCTGCATTCTTTCAGAGACATTTTCTCATTGGCTTGCACTTATCTATGGTTTTAATCACACCTCTCTAATCCCTAAACACTCCTCTTCTTTATCTATTAGGAGGACATTGATCTTTATAACTATTTACTGACTTTCCCCCTTTTCATATTCATCTTCCTGTCCCTTCAGCTTTTTTTTTTTTTTGAGATGGAGTCTCGCTCTGTCTCCCAGGCTGAAGTGCAGTGGCGCGATCTCGGCTCACTGCAAGCCAAACTCCACCTCCCAGGTTCACCCCATTCTCCTGCCTCAGCCTCCTGAGTAGCTGGGACTACAGGCACCTGCCACCACACCTGGCTAATTTTTTTTTTTGGATTTTTAGTAGAGACGGGGTTTCACCATGTTAGCCAGGATGGTCTCGATCTCCTGACCTCGTGATCCGCCTGCCTCGGCCTCCCAAAGTGCTGGGATTACAGGCGTGAGCCACCACGCCCAGTCTTTCTCTGCTCTTTTTCCATTCCACTTCCTGAGTCATGTGTCATCTCCTGTCTCTCCCACCCCCCTAGCCTCTTTCCTTTGTTCCCTTCCTGACCTGTTCTTTCCTACTTTAGTACCCCTCAGGTCCCTTTCCTCCAATCTCCAGATCTGTGCCTTACCTTTTCTTTTCTGTTTAGATGTATTTTAGGATAGATTTTCTTCTGTGGTTATCTTTCTCTTTCATCACCCAGTCAATGTTTTGCTACTTCTTATACTACTGTCTTCACCCTTCATTCATCTTTCTTGTCCTTTTCAGTCCCATCTCGCCCTTCTCCCAGGCACCACCCACTTCTCTTTTTATACAAATTGGTTGTTTACCCTCCTTCTCATGCTCCCTTTAGCCCTTAACATACTAAAGCAGGATCTCAAGCATAGAACTAATAAGGTCTAATTGATGTTTCTTCCTTCATTGCCTAATTTGTCATTTGCCTAATTTGGCTCACCACCAGAGGACAGAAGGAAGCTATTCAAGTTCAATGTGGATGCAGAATCACTCTGTGCAATGGAACAGGAGGGTGGTACATCCTCAGTCAGTGTCCATTCTTTCCTGAGCTCCTGACCCCTTGTGCAGACATCTAGGGAGCATTCTCCATCTTTGGTTAAGTTCTCTCTTGTTCCCTCCTCTTCCTACATCTCAACCTATAACCAAACCTCCCAAGATTAGCACCCAACCTCAAACGGTAACCATAAACAAATGGAGGAGGTAAAATTGCAGTCTATGGGTGAGAGTTTAGCATGAAATGGTTGGTGATCATTTTAGGGGGTGATCTCTCAAGGTGCTTAGCAAAGTGTCTTTTGGTGCCTCTGCAAGCTAGGGTGGGAGAGACAGAGAACATTCTGGGCCCTTCGTCCTGGCCCAGTGAGGTCTGGGCCATTATAGTCTGGGGATGCTGTCACATCCTCCTGTGCGGGAGAGATCTGTCTACTTGCTATCCTCGGAGTGCTCCCCAGCCCCGCCCCCCATACACAAAAACAAGAGCTGTGGGAAAATAAGTCATAGTTCACAATACTAGAGAAGTGACTTCAGATATTCTCAGGCTTCTCTTGTGATCCTGTCCCTATGGGGCCCAACTTTCAGAGAAAGTCCCAGACTCAGATTTGCTCAGGGTCAGTCATGGGTTTGGGAATAGAATATGGTTAAATGTCAGGACCGAAGGAAAAGCCCGAGATGCCCAGTTCCTTCTTTAGTGGGAGAGATGAGCCCAGGGAAGAGGTCCTCCATGTGGTCATGCCCGGTGGTGCCCACCTGAGAATGGCATCCAATAACTGCTCAGCCAAGTGGAATAAAAGGACGAAAATGGAGCTCTTCATTAGTGTGAGTGTGGAGACACATAATGGAGACACATAACCACAGAGAAAACCGCAGGATGGACTAGTTTACTGCTTACGGTGGACACTCCAGCTCATTTGTCAAGCAAGGATAGGAAACAAACAAAAACACCTGATACAACATTCAGAAGTAACACAGGCCACCTGCTTCCTTCAGGACCCCCACACAGAGTGTGAAGAAAAGGGAAGCGCCAGCCCTCTTTCTTCCTTCTCATATCAACAAGACGAGCCTACACAGGGGAAATGTCTAATTCTCCCCTCAGTCTACAGAGTCCACACTCTTTCCCAAACCCCCAACCCCTGTCCTCTCAGCGAGCCCAATCCTATCCCACCAAGCAGCCTCTTTTCACTCTTTGACCCCCCAACTAGGGGACATGGCTATTCTTGTCATCCCCTCTGGCCTCCTCCAGTGCTGAGGGCTGATCCAGGGAAGCAGCTGGTGGTTCCTCTTTTACCTTGCTGAGTAAGGGCCCAGTCCCTGGTCTGGCCCCTTCAGGCATCCATGAGAGAGCTGACGAAGGCTGCCTGCCCAGAGCCTGGGGGCAGGGAGTTGGAAATAGATCAGGAAAGTAGCCATCCCCTCCTGGGGGATGCCCCAGAGCTTGTGGGCAGAACGGACCAGGGAAGGGCAGCTCTGGCAAACAGGGGTCACTCCAGGAGGCTGTACCTGTGGGGTCGGAGGGTGTAGGAATTACCAGACAGGACGGAGAGTATCAACTATCATTAACTGTGTTCTACAACAGATCCCCCCGTGCCCCAACACACATAGACGCAGCTTAGGACCTCAGTGTAAGTCTGGGTCAAACTCTAGCCTGGGGCTCTGTCCTTAGGACCACACAGGCTCCAGCACTCAAGGTCCTGTGGTTTAGTAACATTGACACAAAGTGAACCATGGATCAGGCCAATGCTGTTTCGTACATGCAACAAGGAGACCAGGAACCACCTGATCTTTCCTCCCCTTCTGCTAGAATCTAGTTTTAATATGACAGATGTTTCTGGGATTTCAGAGGTCCAAGTGGCCCAGCAGAATATTAGCTGCCATCTACTCTAGGCCAAATATTTTCACTCCTATTGTATCTAATCCTCACCAAGTCCCTCCCTGACATAGAACTGTGAGTCCCATTTCAGAGTCCCAGAAACTGAGACTCAGGAGAGCTAGTAACTGGCTGAGCTGGACTTCAAGCCTGTTTTCCTGATGCCAAACTCCAGAGTTCTCTGCTAACTCTCACTGTGCTCTGCAGCCTCTGCAGAATTCGAGGGAGAAGAGCTTAATAGAGAGAACTAGGGGCAAACAGAAGGATTCATTCACCACCCATGACCTGCCTCAGTCTACCCTCCAGATAACTTGGCTCTTTGTCCCCTCCCACCTTCCTCAATCTCAAGGGGACCTTCTCTCCCAGCCTCAACTCACCCATATTCCCAGCAGGTGGTTGCATCAAGATCTGTCCTGAGGAGGCACCTGGGCAATAGCCCTGCGATGTGCCCCCGCTGGGGCCACAGGGAAACGTAAACAGAGAGTCTTCGGACGGTGGAAGCGTCAGTGAACTGGGCATGGAGAAGGGGAAAGTGGGGAGGTAGGGAAACTTGGGCTGAGGGGACTGGAAAAGCGGGGGCTGTGGAGCCTGGGAGAACTGGAAGGGTCCTGGCTGGTTGCTCTGTTGGTAATCCTGGGGCTCCAGCTCCTCCAAATATGAACAGGGGGGTGGCAGGGTGATGCTGCAAGGACAGAGGAACAGCTGGTGAGGTGCAGGGGTGGGGGAGCTCCCCGTTCCTACCACAGTAGCTGAGTCCCTACCTCTCACCTCCTCCTCATCTCCATGGTAAGCCCAGCCTTGCAAGGCTGCTGCAACTGCCTCTTCTCCCCACTCCTGCTCCTAGCATCTTGCCCTTGTTTCTGCTCTATTGCTGTGATCCCCCTAGGTCATTCCCCAGATCCCCTTATCCCTTTCATCCCCATCTCCTGTACTACTACTCTGTGCTCCTCTCAGTTAACCCTCTCCTCTCTGTGTCTATCTTCTCTCCATCTACAACCCCCTACCCCCGCCCAGATAACTAGAGTGACCTACCCCCGTAGGTTCCTTACCTTGTCCCCCAGGACCCACAGGGGCCATCCTTGTGGCTGCTGTCACTGCCAGCAACATCCATCAGCAGTGGCATCAGTTGGGGGGTGTGGACAGGGCCAAGGGGGAAAGGAAGATCGGCCCTTCGCACAGGTGGGGGGCTGAAGAGTGGGGGGGTCACCACCCTCTGAGCACCCTCACTGGGTTGGGTGGGGGCCAAAGTCTGGTCAGAAGTCAGCAGCATGGGGGGCTCTAGGAACAGAAGGCAAAGAGGGGCTATAACAGTAAGGAAATGGGAGGCAGGTTTGGCATTGCTGAATGGTAGACACAAGCCATGCCCAGGTCCCCCCGAATAGGCCCTCCTGGCTGAAACACTGGAGGACTCCAGTCACTCCCACCTCCATCAAACAAGGCCTGTCTTCACTATCTTTAGTTGCCATTTTCCCCCAGCTCTGAAGGTGGGAACTCACCTGGAAAGGTATCCAGAGGGGACTCCTGAGGGAAAGGGTCAGGCTTTGGCTCCATGGGCACAGCAGGTAGGATCTCAGCTGCAGAGCTGGAGACAGGAAGAATGAAGACTGTAGCTTTGGTGGTCTCTGGATTTGCACAGGTGCCTCATTGCCAGGAGAGACACCAATTCCCAAACTCTGCCTCCTACAGGGCATTGGCAACTTCCCAATCCCATGGCAGCCAAAATCCCTCTAAATCTTAGCTGGCAAACCTAGGACTCATGCCTAGCCTTCCAATGGTCTCCTTCTAGACCCTCAGGATCCCAGCTTGGACCCCACTTCTACCCACAGGGATGATACAGAAAGAGGAGGAATTCTGACCTGCATTGACTGCTGGCAGGGCCAGGGGCTGCAGGATTGTCCTTGCTTTCTTTCCCATTCAGTTTCTCCATTTTTCGCCACTTGGCCCGGCGATTCTGGAACCACACCTATGGGGCGAAAGGTGCTTGAAGAACTGGAGAAGAGGGGCAGAGACTGAGGCTTAGGTCCTGGCTGTTGCACAAGGAGCTACAGGACTTTGGAAGGTCACTCCAGCACTCTGCTTCTGAGCCCTCTGTCAGGCTGGTTTTATCAAAAGTCTCTGCAGTGCCTTCCTCTCCTAATGCTCTCAGGCTGTGGCACTCTGGAAACAGTCAGGGACACAGCCACATCTGAGGCCTCAATTCAGCTCCTACCCAGGCGACCGCTGAGCGCTCACTCTGCAATTCGAGTGTTTCAATGGTGGGCCCTCCGCCACTCCACCCTGCCACCAGTGAGCCGGCCCCCTTTACCATGATGCGCTGGGGGGTCACCCCCACCGTCTGGGCAATCTCCCGGCGTTTATCACTGTCAGGATAGTGGTCTTCTTGGAATATCTTCTCTAGCTCCTCCAGCTGATCTGAAAGAAGAAGAAACTTGTGTGAGGAGGACAAATGCCAGTGACAGGCAGGTGAAGAGAAAGAGAGATGCTCACCAAGTATCTCCAACAGATGGGGCCACTGCCCCTAACCCAACACTTTCCCAAAGCCTTTTTCCTATTGGGCTGGGCCTTCTCGCTCTTGGGTGCTACAGCAGAGAGCAGTATGTTTACTTTCTTTACTCTTCTACCCTGGTCCCAACATCATTTTCTTTTTTTCTTTTTTAGACGGAGTCTCACTCTGTCGCCCAGGCTGGAGTGCAGTGGCGCAATCTCAGCTCATTGCAACCTCTGCCTCCCAGGTTCAAGCAATTCCCCTGCTTCAACCTACCAAATAGCTGGGATTACAGGCACAGGCCAGCATGTCTGGCTAATGTTTGTATTTTCAGTAGAGGCGGGGTTTCACCATGATGGCCAGGCTGGTCTCAAACTCCTGACTTCAGGTAATCCACCTGCCTCGGCCTCCCAAAGTGCTGGGATTACAGGCATGAGCCACTGTGCCTGGCTCCAGCCTCATTTTCTGATGTGATAACCCAACCTTCCCTCTGAGGGTCAGAGATAGTTGCACTACCACGGCCCAAGAGAGAATCCGGGACGAAGTGACATACAAACTAACCCCATCCCTCGGGTCTCCTGGGGGTAGATTCTTCACACAGCCCCACCTTTCCCCAGGATGACCCCAGATCTCTTCGGTTTCCTCTCTTTAGGGACTTACCTGAGCGGTATAGGGTTCGTGTCTTTTTCCTAATTTGGCAGGTCACTTCCGGGGGCCCCTGCTTGTGGTCTCTGTTTTGGTTGCTCTGCGCCAATGTACTGAGGAGATTGGCCAGGTGGCAGGGCCCCCGGCCTGACCCACAGGGCACTGGGTTGTGTGTGGCACGGGCTGAGTTAGGGGCACCCGGAGATGATGTTGGGGCCAGACCCATGGCATTAGGCTTTTTCTGCTTCCCGGGGGCTGGAGAATAGGACCTCTTTCCTATCTTCACCTCTCCCACTGGGAGGGAACAATCTTCCCCCTGAGTCTGGGGCCTGGAGCGGGCTAGAGTTCTGTCTTTGTGGGGAGCCCTGGAGCGGGGGGGCGGGCACAGTCTCCCAGCATCAGCCCCGGTGGCTTCTCCAGAGACTGCTGGCGGCTTCTTCTCTCCTGAGATGGTGCAGGAGGGTGGCAGTTCCTCACTCTGAGTGTCCTGAGCATGAGGGGCTGAGCCCCGGAGCAGTTCCTCCTCCCCGGGTCCTGCAGCCAGGGGCTTCTCTCCAGCTTTCTGGCCTGTGGGGAGCCAACATCCACTGACCTTAGCACCAGGGAGAAGGAAGAACTGGACCAAGAGGAAGTGCTGCTTCCTGCTTTGCAAACGGTTTGATCTTAAGCTTTAATTTGTCTACCTATCAAATGGGGTAATAATTCCACACTTACCTTCCTAGCTTGACTATTGTGAGGATTAAATCAGATAACCCAACTTCTTTGAAAAATGTAGACAAATTTATGCAATTCTGAGACGGCGTTAGCTCATGGTATCTCCTAATTTGGGGGTACTCACCCCTTGTGAGTTCCCTTTTTCCCAGACACCAGGGGTATGAGTTTGAGGGACTGTTCAGGTATCTCTAAGGGATCATGTTGGGGCTGGGGATGGACCAGGAAGACAAAGAGAAACAGATTGACAGAGATTCTGCTTCTCCCAAGGCGGGATGCTGTTTCTGCTGCACAACAGGCATTATTGCTTGGAGAAGGGACAAGAAAGGATTCGATTGTCTCCAGCAGCTGAGGCAAGAGCATCAAAAGAGATAACAGGGAGAACCATGGAACTCTGTCTCTGCCAACTCTCCTCAGCTCCATACATGCCCCCCCGCCCACACCCCCCACCCCACTACCATCCAGCACATCCACTTCCTCCCCCTCCCTGCAAAGCAGGATCTCACTCTCTGGTCAACCTCTCTTTCGAGTAAGGAAACTGGGACCCAGCTAGAACTAAAAACCCTACCACTCATCCCTAAAGCTTGCCTTCCTTTCTGTGAGCTGACTGATGCATTGGGAGCTTACCATGTTCCAGGCATGGCGCTAAGCACCTTTCAAAGATTAGCATAGTGCATATTTAATCTCTGCAAGAACAGCACTGCTAATATTCCCTTCTAACAGATGAAGAAATGAGGATGAGACAGCAGAGTAATATGTCCAAGATCACACAGCACCCTGAGCACGTACTCTGTGTACTTAATCACCACATGGAGTCCTTCCTGGGGCCATCAAATGATCCCCCCACTTTCACCTCCCAACTTACTCATAACTCCAAGAACCCTCAGCTCAGGGAGCTGCTTTGTCATTTCCAACTAAATTGGAACATTTGTAATGAATGCTAAGTAACGACTAAGAGCTACTGTTACTTTAATGAAAATTGCATGAGATAGGTCTTAAGGAATAACTTTTTTTTTTTTTTTTTTTTTTTTGAGATGGAGTCTCGCTCTGTCGCCCAGGCTGGAGTGCCGTGGTGCAATTCTGGCTCACTGCAACCTCGGCCTCCTGGGTTCAAGCAATTCTCGTGCCTCTGCCTCCCAAGTAGCTGGGATTACAGGTGTGTGCCACCACACCCAGCTAATTTTTGTATTTTTAGTAGAGATGGGGTTTTGCCATGTTTGCCAGGCTGGTCTCCAACTCCTGACCTCAGGTAGTCCACCAGCCTCACCCTCCCAAAGTGCTGGAATTACAGACTTGAGCCACTGCGCCTGGCCCTAGGAATGACTTTGTAACAGAGTGTCAAGGAAAAAGGTCATGGTCAAGGGTGCTGTTCCAAGTCCTTTCCTAGGACACAGGCTGGACCCGACTTGCATGAGAGGGTCTGGGCTGGTGAAGAGGGTGAGCAGGCCTCTATGGAGTGAAGGGACAAAGCTGGCTGGTGGTGTGGGGAAGCAGGGACAAATTTGTTTTACAGCATTTTAGGAGAGCTTGTACTGTAGCAAAAAGCCTGGTACCCAGCACTGTGGGTGCTCCGTAAGCACGTGTCCTGTGGGAGTGATGTGCGCTAGTAAGAAGGGGACGGGTGTCAGACCTAAGACTAGAAGGGTCCTGGGGCTCCCAGGGTTCTCTCCCCTGCGCGCTGGGAGACTGGAGGCGGGCAGGGGGCGCGGGGGAGCGGGGAGGGGGGTTGCAATCCCAAAGCACAGGGGGCAGTGAGGTCGGCCTCCTTCCACCCTACCCCACCCGACTCCACCCGGCCCTCGGCCTACTGAAGCTCTTAGGTCGGCTAACGCTGACCTGGTGATCACAGGCCTCCCCCTTCCCCGAACCCCCAAAGCCTGACCCCCTCGCACGACGGGGTCTCCACACTCACCCAGCGGTCCCTGGCAGGGATCCTCTGTGGGTTCCATGGCCTGGACTCCCGCCGCCGCGGCCGGCCCGTGATGCACAGGCGCGGCCTAATGAAGCCTCGCCGGGCGGGCAGGTGTGCAGCCCGCACGGGCCGGGCCGGGGGAGCCGTAGCCCGAGGCTGCGCCCCCTCACCCCCACCCCCACCCCCAGGGCGAGGCCGGCCCGGGAGGCTCGGCTGGGGCAGCTGCGAGGGCGGGGAGGACCCGGGCCTGGGCGCCGCCTGCTCCGCTCCCCCCAGCCAGGAGCCCAGGCCCAGGTGCGGGTCTCCTTCAGGCGGCCCCTCCCGTGGCGGGGCTGGAGGGCGAGGCTGGGGTGGGAGGCGGGAGCGAGGCTACCCGGTGGTCTTCGCGGGGCTGGGCCCAGCCGTGGGGCTCACCCACACCCTATGGAGGACTCAGTCCTGGATCGTGGCTAAAGCCCTTCCCCGTGGACTGTGGAAGGCGATTTCTAGAGCCACTCCTCAAAGGGGAAGCGCTGGGTTGCCCAACTCCCATGCTAGGGCCCCTCCAAGCCTCAGTATTAAGGAGCTTCAAAGTCCCCTTCCTGATTTTGTTTGTTTTGGTTTTTGAGACGGAGTCTTGCTCTGTCGCCCAGGCTGGAGTGCAGTGGGGGATCTCGGCTCACTGCAACCTCTGCCTTCTGGGTTCAAGCGATTCTCCTGCCTCAGCCTCCCGAGTAGCTGGGACTACAGGCGCCCACCACCACGCCCGGCTAATTTTTTGTATTTTTAGTAGAGACGGGGTTTCACCACGTTGGCTAGGCTGGGCTAGAACTCCTGACTTCAAGTTACCTGCCCGCCTGGGCTTCCCAAAGTGCTGGAATTACAGGCGTGAGCCACAGCGCTCGCCCCCCGTACTGATTTGAGGGTCTCCAGAGCACAAAGCCTGCACCAGATGATGAAGAAGGAGCTGAAAGAGCCACAGACTCCGTAGATCCGGTACAGTCCACACACAGGAAATTCAGGTACAGCCAGGGGCGGCCCTGCCAGGGACGGTGTGGTTACTGTGTTTCCATCCATTTGGTGTTTCGATTTTATTCTCTGAGAATGGAAGGGACTTTCTTAGGGGAGATCTCACAGGGGTGCAGCCTTATGATTCCTGGTTCACGGAATGTTTCTTACTATCTTTATACAAACAAAATCAGAATTTAAAAATTCTTGCCTCTTCTGAGCGGGGAGGGGTAGAAAGTCGGAGGGCTGGTCAGATAGAAACAGGTGCTTGGAGCTGGGTGGGGAGCGGGGCGGCCTGGAACAGAATCCAGGTGTTTTGCTTTAAGGATTTAAAAGACTCTGGACACCACGTGCTTTCATGCTGAAATCAGCTGTGGGTACATTTTCCTATTCCTTTAATTGCCTTGAGGGGCTTGGCCTACACATGTGGACTTTGGAGGATTGTGAGACCTTTAGTTCTTTCTGAAACACAAAAATGTAAACTAACTTCGAATATGATCAAGACTTCAGGCATCTGCTGTTTCATTCTGATGCCTTCCATAAGGCGGATAGCTTCTGTTTTATGAGGCGTTCAGATAGATGGGGCCCAGTTTCTGTGCTAGAAATGAAGCATTCCAGGACAAGTGAGCAAGCAGTTGTGAGGCACTGACATTGCTTCCAGGATCATTTGATGGTGAAAAATCAGGACCATTTGGTGGCGACATGGTAAATGGAACCCAGGCACGTCCTTGCTCACAGAAGCTTACTGGTGGAGGGGAGATCATCAAATGATCATGTCAGGGTAGTGTGGTCAGTGGTGAGTTAGAAGTATGAAAGGCTACTATGGAGTACGGAGGAGCAGGAACCCCTTCTGGACTAGGATGGAAGCTTCTTGGAGAAGGCGACACGTGGGCTATGAGCTGTGGAGTTTACCACATCACAGTCCCACTTAAAACCTGACAGTGACCCCTGACTGCCAGGATGAATGGCAAGCTCTGACATCTGGGTCTTTCCCCTGGATCCTCAGCTCCCCTGTGTTGCCCACCTGGGTATTTCAGTGGTGGTGTGTGTATGTCTTTTTTGGCCTAATGTTTCTCAAAGAATGTTCTTAAAACCCCCTGGATCAGAATTTCTTAGGGAATTTGTTTAAAATGGGGGTTCCAATCCCCAGAAATCTTAATTGGTTGGTCCAAGGAGGTACCCAGAAACATCCATTTGAATCCCCTCAGGTAATTTTTGTGCGTTTCAGAGTTTGAGACACTTTTAGACTTTGCAAAAACTAAGTCAGTTAAAAACTATCCTGGGGATAGGAGTAGGGGCAAGGGATGGTAGGGGCCTGTGTGGGGAAAGGAAATGACCTTTTGCCCTTTACTGAGGTGTCTGCTGCAGTGAGAAGCGGGTGCAATTAATTTCTTAACAGATTATCCTGTCACATTAAACTGAAAATAAGTCATCCTTCTCTGCCATTGTTTATGTTGTATTTCCTCTCTCTAGCTGGCTCCCCTCTGCCAGGGTGAAGGTCAGAAAGCAAAGATCCAAATTGCCCATAGGCTGTATGGCACCCTTCCACAAACTGTGAAAGATACAGGGTCTGACTCTACAATAGATTGGCATAGGGACTTAGAGAATTTAAAATATTGGCATTTTTCCAGCGGGGCACAGTGGCTCATGCCTGTAATCCCAGCATGTTGGGAGGCCAAGGTGGGCAGATCACCTGAGGTCAGGAGTTTGAGACCAGCCTGGCCAACATGGTGAAACCCTGTCTCTACTAAAAATACAAAATTTAACTGGGCGTGTTGGCACACGCCTGTAATCCCAGCTACTTGGGAGGCTGAGGCAGGAGAATTGCTGGAATCCAGGAGGTGGAGGTTGGAATAAGCCGAGATCATGCCACTGCACTCCAACCTGGGTGACAGAGTGAGACTCCGTCTCAAAAAAGAAAAAAAAAAATTGGCATTTTTCCAAACATAGAAATGAGTTTTTTTTCCCCACAAGTAATATAGTTGGATGTTTTGTTTATTTACATGAAGAATTTTATTGGCTGCAAGTGAATTTTATCTAAGATGTACATTGCATGGGAAAATATCTGGTGAGTTTTGTTGGGAAGGTGTTGTGTTTTTGATATATCCTGTTAAGTCATATCTTACATGGATCAACTTCAAGTGAAGGAGGTTTGTTATGGAAGTTAAAATACTGGCTAGAGCAAAGAGACGGCTCAATTATATAGAGGACAACAAGGTATTGTTTTAGGGGAACTTGGGGCTGTTTCTTCCTAAGTCCTGTTTGGTCGCATTTCATCTTTGTGATCAGCTGACTAGTTCATAGCCTAACTCAACTTTGTTTAGAGGACAGGGAGGTATTTTTTTTAATTTTTAATTTTTTTTTTTGGTTTCTTAATTTTCAGAGCTAGACTTTACACCATTACCACCATGCACTTAGCAAGAGTCATTTCTTCCAAAATCTTTTTTTCCCCTCACAGATATGAGAATGCCAGAACAAAAAGAAAGGTGTCTGATACTAAAAAAAAGTAGTTAATTTTTTTCAGTCTATGAAGAGTAAGTGAAATAAGTGTTCTTGATCCTTCTCCCTCTCTCTCTATAATGAGAAAAATAACCAGAAGAAGGCGGCTGATTGAGAACATTTTTTGAAGCAAAACCACAAGGTAATGTGTTCTTGTTCTATGGGCCACACCCCAGTGTAGGCAGCATCAGGTCATTGGAACACCTAGGACCAGAAAGGCAAGAATAAGTTGTGAAAGACAGGCAGAAATCTGCAGGGAGATCGTAGTCACAGCAAGGTACGGGAGGTCAGGGCCCCCGGAAAACCACCGGGAAGAGATGACCTGTCCAAAGCAGAGAGAGCGAAGGGAAGCCTGAGCCAGGCACGTGCTCAGGGACCGGCACTGCCAGAGCCCGGGCAAAAGGCCAGATGATTGGATAAATACTGGGGACCGATGACAGGGAAAAAGTGAATGGTCCCAGAGACTGGGAGAGACACTGGCAACTGCCAAAGTATCTGCCCAGGGGCTTCCTTTGAAAGCCCAGAAAAGGATGGTTTCAGGTTGCCTGTGAAGGGAATTAGGAACACCTGGCTAGAGTGGAAACTGCCGGGCAGGGCGAGGACAAGTTCTGGCGTGAATTAGCGTTGTAACTTCTAATGCCCTTGCCCCAGACACTCAGGATAATCTGCGTTTAACAACAATGGTGACTGTGTTTTAAACATTCTGCTGCTGCTGCTATTGTTTACAATTAATCGCCACTGCTGGCGTTTTGTAATTTAGAATGTACTTTCACATCCATTCTAATTCTCCTGATGTGCCTGAGTCTGGGATGCACTTTCTTCTTTCTATTCTATTCTAGTCTTCTCCAGGATTGCAATTGCTGTGCTAATTATAGCATGGCATTCAAGGACCCCTCAAAACCCGGCCCCAACCTTCACTCAGGCTTCCTCTTTGGCCACCACCACTCCCCTGCCCCCCCGCAAAGTCTCCCCCACTCTTCCAGGTTTTTGTTCCAAGCTTTTACCCTTTAGAAATGGCCATGCCTTCTCAGGGTCACTGATCAAGCTGTATATCAGCATGAAACTTTTTTTTTTTTTTTTTTCCTGGCAAAGTCTTACTCATC
The DNA here is from genome assembly GCF_029289425.2 of Pan paniscus. Taxonomy (NCBI): domain Eukaryota; kingdom Metazoa; phylum Chordata; class Mammalia; order Primates; family Hominidae; genus Pan; species Pan paniscus. The sequence goes on from NC_073255.2 coordinate 180,981,132, forward strand.
CTCCAAAACCCAACCCAAATATTCCCTTTCTGGGGAAGCCTGGCTCAGCCTTCCACAGCCAGAATTAACTGCCCCCTCCTAGGTCCTCCCCTTGTACTGTGTTTACATGTATATTACATCACTGCATACAGGCTGAACTGATTAGCGTTTTGTGTATTCTCCACTGGATTCGGAGTTCTTAGATGGTAACATGCATTTATTCAGGCCCGGTGCTTTCTTCTTGCTTTCTAAGTATCAACTCATTGAATTCTAACAACCTATGAAGTTCTATTATATGATTATCCCCATCTTATTGAAGAAAATGTAGCATAAAGAGTTTAATACTTCTCTGAAGGTGACAGTGGCCACCTCAGATTTGAACCCAGTTAGTCTGGTTCCTGCCTGCACTCCTAAACACTAGGCTACACTGTTTATTTGATTGTATCCATCACTGTACTGGCATAGTGAATCCCACATGGGGGATGGATCATTGTTCAGTGACAAAAAGTTGACCATTGCCAGGAGTTAGGGAGCAGGGGAGGGAAGTGGCTGTGAGTTCAAAAGCATAGTAGCAGTGATGGAACCGTTCTGAATCTTGGCTATAGCGGTGCTTCCACAAGTCTACACACAAGATAAAACTGCACAGAACTAAATACCCACCCCGTGCATGAAAACTGGTGAAATCTGAGTAAGGTCACAGACTGTATCAAAGTCAATTTCCTGGTGTGGTATTGTACTGGCGTCACAGAAGATGTAAAACGGGGAAAGGGTATATGGAATCCCTGTATTATTTCTTACAACTGCATGTGAATCTACAATTATCTCAAAAAGCAGGAAAAAAGTTGATCCTAGTGTTCTGACCACAAGTTTGGTTCTCCTGGACTTGGTTAAATATAATTCACAGAAATAATGTTTTGGTATAGTAGCATTATTAACTTTTGCTTAATAGTAACTTTAAAATATAGATTTAAATGATATCTACACCTTTAACAGGGGTGTGGGTGAGCAAGCAGAAGAATTTATATCTAATTTGTTCTAAAAGTAAAACAATAACATGTCTCATAATAGGAATGCAAATTTATTAGAAAAAAGGGTAAATATCGAACAACTGAAAAATGAAAAAGATGGTATTTCTCATCAAACAACAGTATCAGTTATTAACAATTTGGAACATTTCCTCACAGCATTTTTTCCATTATTGCTGTTTTGTATATGATTTTCATGATTGTAATTACACTCCATATATAATTTCAAGCATGTCTCCCTTAAAATGTACTATGAAAAGCACAGTTCTGTATTGTTTCAAAGTCTTCAGAATTTATTGAGTGGCAGTACTGTTATTTAACTATTTTTCAACTGTTGGAGCAATCTTTTGAACTTAAATATTATACGTTTTAAAAAATTAAAAAGGCAAATTTGAAATACAGCTTGCATCTTTTTCCCTTAATGGCTTTTAAAAAATAAAAACCTCTTCCACTTGGTTATTCATCTCCCTATATATTTTTTTAATAGTCCCAAGCCCATGAGAAGCCATGAGGCTGTTTATCTCACAGGAATAGACAGGCTGCCTGGCTGGCAAGTGGATAGCTAAGGGTAACTTTAAGAAGGGGTCCGGGATTCTAAGGTCGTAAACTTGACAGCCAGCAGGGCAGCTTTAGTGAGAGGCAAGAAATGTCCCTGAACAAGGTATTTTTTCCTCCTTTGGTATCTTGGGGCTGTACCGGTTCTGCTGGTGGCTTGATAGATTTTTCCAATGTTTGAGTCTAGGGTCACTGGCTCCCAAGAGGGGATGCTCTACCAAGAGTCCTCAGTGTATGGGAAGACAACTCTGTCTTCTGTTCAGAGTGTGGTGCTCACAATTTTGCTGTTGCTTCCAGGACACGAGCTCACCCTCCTGGGCTTCGAAGCCATCCTTGTCTCTGGTGTCCCAGGTACCCTCCAGGTCTGGTGATGTTAGTGTCAAAAGGAGAGCCATGTCATGGCCAGCAGGTTCCTCTATCCTTTTGGGGCAACACACTTTAAGCTCACTAACTTTATGGTGACAATTCTAGATCTGTAAAATTGAAGATACTAGAGCTTGTCTTTAAATATCTCCTTTGCTTGATGTCAATCGAGGGCAAGATCAGTAGTGTGGTTTAGAAGCTGGGAGCAGCTTCCTTTGCACGGAGGAGAGAATGGTGAAATATTAGGCTTGCGTTTAGTGAGGCGTAGAGATTAAACAATGATAGCAGACTAGATTGATTACCTGACAAATAATTAGGCCTGCAAAACCTGTCATTCCGTTGCTTGGAAGGAAGCAATCAAACTGGATAGGCTATGAGATCCAGCCTTTGTTTTGCAAAGGGATTCTGATCGTTTCTGTTTTACAAGCTGCATTGCTGTATGCTGCACATGTTATTAAGGTGGTGCAAGGCAGTGTAGGTTGTGAGTGGGCAACCTGGAGCTCAGTCAGGCTCTCATTCAGAGCAGTCCTAAGGAAAAGGAGAGCAGAGCAACAGAGAGGGAAAAGCCATATTTGGAACTAGAGATGTACTAGATATCACTGGATATGCATTCTTGAGTCAGGAGAACTAGTTTATGATCTGAGCTCTTAGAGATCCTGCTCCAAGGTCCAGTTCTTCAGCTTCTCTGTGATGTGGGCTCCTGAGCAAGGGAAACACATCTCTCAAACTTAACCTGATTTTCAAACTGAATTCCTGATTCCCACCCCCAAACTTGTCACTCCTCCTGTCCTCCCGATCTTTGTATCCTCCAGCCAGCTGGAATCACCCTTGATTTCTCTCTCACACACAGCATCTATAGAAACTGCCAGATTATTCCTGTTGCCCTCTTTCTACTCCCAGCCCACTGTCACCCATTTTCCAGAGATTTGCATGTGAAAGTCTTAAAATGTAAATTAAGGCCGGGTGCCGTGGCTCACGCCGGTAATCTCAGCAATTTGGGAGGCCAAGGCAGGAGGATCACACGGTCAAGAGATGGAAACCATCCTGGCCAACATGGTGAAACCCTGTCTCCACTAAAAATACAAAAAAATTAGCTGAGCATGGTGGTGCACACCTGTTGTCTCAGCTACTCAGGAGGCTGAGGCAGGAGAATCACTTGAACCTGGGAGGCTGAGCTTGCAGTGAGCCGAGATGGCGCCGCTGCACTCTGGCTACAGAGCGAGATTCCGTCTCAAAAAAAAAAAAAAAAAAAAAAGTAAATTAAGTCACATATGTTTTTCTCCTATTTGTAGCTTCAGTGATTTTCCAGTGTACTTACAGGAAAATTAAAACTTCTCGCTGTGGTCCTGTGTGATCCGGCTCCAGTTTACCACCCCAGCTTCATCTCAGGTGACTCTTCTGATCCTTCAAGCACTTGAAATAGATCGAATTTTCCCATTTCAAGGTGTTCACATATGCTGTTCCTGTGCTTGGCCAAACTCTTCTCTTTGTTCTTGTGACTAGTTCATAGCCAGGATTGAGTTTAAATGGTATCCCTCAATGTCAAGTCCTTCAGCCACATTATCTGCTTAACATCTGCCTCCTGATATTTTCTTTTTGTTTCCATTACAACTCCTAACACAACATGTAATTATATGTTTATTTGTTTACAATCTATCGCTTTTACTATATTTTAAGTTTCATGGGTACAGAAACTATCCCAGTTTGTTTCAACAATGTATACCTGTAGATAGGACATATCTAGCACAGTGGCTGGGCTCTAAGTGTTAACTGTTTGTTGAATGAATAAATGAACTAATAATGTGGACCTTTTAGTTGGAAGAAAGAGAAAATTATCAGATTCATGGCACAAATGGCAGTTTTGGGAAATTCACAATTTGATACATTACAGGTATTTGGTAAGCACATTAAGTTACAATGCTTCCTGAAAATATGGATTGGCCATTTTGAGAACTGAAGAATCCAGAAACTAGGGATAAAATGTGGCATTTTAATGTCCATTCTAGAGAATACAATGAGACTTGCATTACACTTTGGTAAAGTCCATAGTCACCAGAGGCCATTGCTTTTCAGAGGCTGAGAAGAAAAGCAGTAGTCAGAGCTACAGCCCATTAAGGCTGTTACAGTCTTCAAAGATGGGCACAGACAACCAAAAAATGGCATTGAAGGCAGCATATAGTTGAATCTTGCTTTTTAAAATTCAGTCTGACAATCTCTGCCTTTTGATTAGGGCATTTAGACCACATATAAAAGTTGTTGAGCCTGTAATTCCAGTACTTTGGGAGGCCAAAGTGGGTGGATCACAAGGTCAAGAGATCAAGACCATCCTGGCCAACATGGTGAAACCCCGTCTCTACTAAAAATACAAAAATTAGCTGGGCGTGGTGGTGTGAGTCTGTAGTTCCAGCTACTCAGGAGGCAGAGTCAGAAGAATCGCTTGAACCCGGGAAGTGGAGGTTGCAGTAAGCTGAGATCGCTCCACTGCACTCCAGCCTGGCGACAGAGCAAGATTCTGTCTCAAAAAAAAAAAAAAATTATTGATATAGTTCAGTTTAAATTTATGATCTTAGTGCTCTTTTTCTATTTGTCACACCTGTTCTTATTTCCTCTTTTCTCCTTATTTTTGAGTCATTGAATATTTTTATGACTCAATTTTATCTCATTTGTTGGCTTATTGAGTATATTATTGATTTATAAAATTCATTGATTTTTTTTAGTGATTGCATTGAGACTTACAAGATATATGTTTAATTTATCAGAGTGTGCCTTAAAGTGACATTAAATCACTTCATTGAAATATAAGAACCTTACAACATTAGACTTCTTCTTCTTTTTTTTTTTTTTTTTTTGAGGCAGAGTCTCACTCTGTCGCCCAGGCTGAAGTGCAGTTGTGCCATCTCAGCTCACTGCAACCTCCGCCTCCTGGGTTCAAGTGATTCTCCCAGCTCAGCCTCCCGAGTAGCTGGGATTACAGGTGTGTACCACCACACCTGGCTAATTTTTGTATTTTCAGTAGAGACAATATTTCACTATGTTGGCCAGGCTGGTCTTGAACTCCTGACCTTAGGTGATCTGCCCGCCTTGGCCTCCCAAAGTGCTGGGATTACAGACAACATTAGACTTCTGTGTCTCCCCTCTCAGCCTTTGTGCTATCATTATACAGTTTTCTCCTACGTGTTATAAACCCCACAACACATTGTTATTTTTTATTTCAATGGTCAGTTATCTTTAAAAAATATTTTCAAAATAAGGAAAAAGAGTATTCTGTATTTACTTACATATTATCATTTCTAGTGCTCTATCCTTTGGATATATCCAAAGGATATCATTTTCCATGTTAAAGCAATGTCTTCAAGATTTCCTGTAGTAAAAATCTGGTGACAATTTCTTTCAGCTTTTATATTTGTGAATGGTGTTTATTTTGCCTTCATTTCTGAAAGCTGGGTATAGAATTCTATGCTGATATGTTTTGTTGTTTCTTGAATACTACTATGAAGATGTTGGTCCATTTTCTTCTACCTTATATATTGTTACTAAAGAAAAAGCTGCTATCACAATTCTTATCTTTGTTTCTCTGCACAGGTGACTTTTTGTCTTTAGCTGATTTTAATATTTTCTCTTTATCACTGATTTTAAATAGTTTATGATGTGCCTTAGTGTAGTTTTCTTTATGTGTCTTGTGTTTGGGATTCATTTAGCTTCTTGAATTTGTGAGTTTATAGTTTCCATCAAATTAGGAGATTTTTTTCACTGATTATTTCTTCAAATATTTTTTTCCATCCTTCTCTCTCTTCTTTCTTTGGGGCCACCAATTTTACAGATATTAGCCTTTTGAAGTTGCCTTAGGTTCCCTAAGGCAACTGTTTTTTTTGTCTCTGTGTTTCATTTTGGAGAGTTTCTATTGCTATATCTTTAAGTTTTATATTTTTTTCTTCTTCAGTGTCTGTAGTTATTACATCCAGTTTGTCATCTCAGACATTAATTTTTTTAATCCCTAGACATTTGATTTGGGTGTTTTATATCTTCAGTGTCTAAACATGCAAATATTCTCCTTTATCTTCCTCAATAGATGAAATAAAATTATGTAACTGCTTTAACGCCCTTGTCTACTATTTTTATATCTATTTCTATCAATACTTTTGTCTAGATTATGGCTCATTTTTTTCTGCTGCTTTGCGTAGCTGGAAGTGTTTTATTAGATGCTAGACATTGTAACATTGTGAATTTTACCTTACCGGATTTACTGTGTGAGAGGGTGTGTGTGTATATGTAAGTGTGTGTGTGTGCTTGTGTGCTTGTTCTGTATCCTGTTACTTGGAAGTACTATCACCTTTTCAAGACTTACTTTTAAGTTTTTTAAGATAGAGAGGGATTCCAACTAAGGCTAATTTTCCCTACTGCCAAAGCAATATCTTCTAAATACTCCACCCAATGCCCCATGAATTACAATGTCCTTCCACTCTGGCTGGTAGAAATCCAAACTATTCCTGGCCCTGTGTGAACTTCACTGGTTATTTTACCTTTTCTTTTTCATTGGTTCTTTCCTCACTAGGGTAGTTTCCTCACACACATGTAGTAATTAGTACCCAGCTGAGGGTTCTCTTGCTCCATCCTTCTCTCCTTCAGCTCCTCTCCGGGTGGTGCTCTCCTTCCCAGTACCCACCTTCGTCTTCCCAAATTCTCAATTCTGTATCCTCAACTCAGCTAGACCACCCTCTGGCCTGAAATCTGGAACTTTCCTCTAGACAATAAGCCACAGTAATTGTGGGCTCACCTTGTTTCCTTTTTCTCAAGAATGATTGTCTTGTACTGGCTGTTGTGCAATATCTGAAAACCATTGTTTTCCATATTTTGTAAAGTGTTCTAATTGTTTGGGATGGTAGGGTAAATCTGGTTTCTGTTTGCCCATTTTGGCTGGAAGATGAAGTGCCCACAAACTATACATGTTGACTAGTTCTCCACTGTGTACAGGATAAAGTTCGAACTCATTAGTTTAGCATACTTAGTACATTACAAGCAGACTTCATGACAATCTCTACCCACACCTCACCCACTTCTAGTAACTCAAGACAGCATGCCACCTCTTGACCATATCCATACTTTTTCATGTCTTAGTGCATTGCACATGCTCTTGTCTTTGTCTAGGATGACTTTATTCCCCTGTATCTTCCATCTTTCCAAATCCCGCTTGTTCCTCAAGACCCAACTCGATTACCAGTTCCTCTGTTAAATTTTACCAGACCTGAGTGTTAGTTGCTACAGGATATGATTTTATTATGTTCTTATAACACTATTATAGAGTGTCTTTATTTGACTTACACACCTGATGGAGATGTCTTCATCTCCTCAAGGGCAGTAATCTCGACATCTTATTCACATTTTCATCTCTCAGCCCAGCTTAGTGCCTGACTTAGGTTCTTGGCAAATGTCTACTTCTGAATGAATGCCCTGTCATAGTGCATAATCTTGCTTTCTGAAAATAGTATTGGCTTGCTTATTTGGAGGCATGTGGGAATGATTTAAAAAATAAAATAAAACTTGGACTGGAATAGCCGCCATGGTCTAGCAGGTGTTCTGTGTTATGTTAATCACAGAGGATGCTGGGCAGGTGCTGGTTCCCTTCTAAGCCTTTATCTCAGCATTAAAACAATTCATAGCCAATAGCTGGGATTTTTCTCTCACAGATGGTGGAGTTCTGTGACTTATGTCTGGGAGAGGTAAGTGCAGGAAGAGTTGTTCCTTGGAAGTTCCATAAAGGGAATATATCACTTCCAAAGCATCAGCTTCAACTGAAAGAGCTGGAATCAGCTACTTCTGGCCTGTCCGAAGCCAGCATCTTAGACAGCTATGTCTCAGGTATGCCCTGAACTGCCTGGGGCATGTGTCTCAGGATAATGTATATTAAGGATTCAAGATTCTTAACTGTTCTTGAAGGCTAACAATTTAGGAAAGAGCAAACATTTTAGAAGCTCACCTCCTTATTCAAGATGGAGAAGAGTAATCAGGTATGTCTCTGAATAAAACAAAGTCCACCAGAATGTTAAACACACACACACACACACACACACACACACACACACACACACACACTCACACACTCTTACTCTCTCTCTCCTGAGTTTATTTACTTGCCTGCCAGACAAAGGAGTATACACTGTCAACAAAATTCACTGAATACTTAATGGGAGGGGGTCAGGGTGAGGATCAAAAGGCTTTATTCACTAGAAAAGGGCTTCAAGGTGGTTATACTAAGTAGTGATTGAAAACTCCCTCTCTGAATGGAAAAAAATGAGTTCTTGTCCATACATGTTTGGCTTAATCATGTCCCATTTTAGAAAGTAATCTGTACTTTGGTACACTGAGGTTCTGACATACCAGATTACTCACAATTCTGAGTCCTTTATCAGCTTGGAATGTTGGCTTGCTGAAAGTTCATGGCTGTTCAGTGACTTCTTCTGATTGGAAACAGTCTTGATGAACCCAACACTCAGTTTTGACTTCTTCTATGCACATGTAGCTATAAGTGTAAAATTGTCCTTTTATAGATGTGATCATGTAATTTATCCCATGTAGAATTTGGGCAGGGGGCATACCTGATTTAGCTTGGAGAAGGGCACAACATCAACTGTATATTGGTAGGGGAAAATTAATGATATTTGATATATATAAGACTCTCAAAAATATAATTTATCAAATGCTGAAGAAAAGAATTTGGGCTTTGCAGTAGGGAAGACTTAGTTTTGCATTGCATTTCTGAACATATTCATCTTAATCTCAGTTTTTTTCATATAAAACAAAATATCAGTCTTATCAGCTAATGGGAAGATTAAATGAGATGATGTATGTAAGCAACTCCCACAATGTCCTACTGTGTCCGGAATTGGTGGGTTGTTGGTCTCACTGACTTCAAAAATGAAGCCGTGGACCCTTGCAGTGAGTGTTACAGTTCTTAAAGGCGGCGTGTCCGGAGTTTGTTCCTTCTGAGGTTCAGATGTGTTCAGAGTTTCTTCCTTCTGGTGGGTTCGTGGTCTCGATGGCTTCAGGAGTGAAGCTGCAGACCTTCGCAGTGAGTGTTACAGCTCATAAAGGCAGTGTTGACCCAAAGAGTGAGCAGTAGCAAGATTTATAGCAAAGAGCGAAAGAACAAAGCTTCCACAGTGTGGAAGGGGACCTGAGCGGGTTGCCACTGCTGGCTCGGGCAGCCTGCTTTTATTCTCTTATCTGGCCCCACTCACATCCTGCTGATTGGTCCATTTTGCAGAGAGCCAATTGATCTGTTTTACAGAGAGCTGATTGGTCTGTTTTGACAGGGTGCTGATTGGTGTGCTTACAATCCCTGAGCTAGACACAAAAGTTCTCCACATCCCCACTAGATTAGCTAGATACAGAGTGTCAACTGGTGTATTTACAAACCCTGCGCTAGACACAGAGTGCTGATTGGTGCATTTACAAACCTTGAGCTAGATACAGAGTGCCGATTGGTGCATTCAAAATCCCTTAGCTAGACATAAAGATTCTCCAAGTCCCCACCAGACTCAGGAGCCCAGCTGGCTTCACCCAGTGGATCCCGCACCAGGGCCACAGGTGGAGCTGCCTGCCAGTCCCACGCCGTGTGCCCGCACTCCTCAGCCCTTGGGTGGTCGATGGGCCTGGGCACCGTGGAGCAGGGGATGGTGCTTGTCGAGGAGGCTTGGGCTGTGCAGGAGCCCACGGCGGGATGGGGGGCTCAGGCATGGTGGGCTGCAGGTCACGAGCCCTGCCCCACGGGGAGGCAGCTAAGGCCCGGCAAGAAGTCGAGCACAGCAGCTGCTGGCCCAGGTGCTAAGCCCCTCACTGCCCTAGTGCGGGGCCTGCCGAGCCCACGCCCACCCGGAACTCATGCTGGCCCGCAAGCTCCGTGTGCATCCCTGGTTCCCACCTGCATCTCTCCCTCCACACCTCCCTGCAAGCTGAGGGAGCTGGCTCTGGCCTTGGCCAGACCAGAAAGGGGCTCCCACAGTGCAGTGGCAGGCTGAAGGGCTCCTCAACACAGCCAGAGTGGGCACCAAGGCCGAGGAGGCACTGAGAGCGAGCGAGGGCTGTGAGGGCTGCCAGCACGCTGTCACCTCTCAATCCCCCCCTCTAAACAGGACACCCCAACTGCTGTTGGGAATTTGGCCGATGACCACTCTAGCTACTTCCTGCTGGATAGGGGCAAAGAAGGGGTCCTGCAGTTGTAGTGTCCTCCAGAGGGGAACTCTCTAGGCCAGTGGAAGTGCCAGTGGGTCGGTCCAGGGGTCCTTGGTAGAAGTTGTTAGTTGAACTCATTTGGGGTTCCATTTGTAAGACCATCTGTAGCTTGATGGCTTCGATTCTAGAGGAAACAAATCTGACAAGAAGGTTAAAAACACAGGGCCCAAAGGCGAGTAACAGCAAGATGGCTGCCATGGGACCTAGAAATGGGAGAAGTCATGTTGCCCAACTCCAGAGGTTGGTATAAGAGTTTGAAAGGCGTTGTCTGATATCAGAAGCCTTTTCCTGTAAATGCCGGGTGGCATCGCTTACCATCCCTGACTGGTTAGTGTAAAAACAACACTCTCCCCCTAAGAAGGTGCAGAGTCCTCCTTTCTCAGCAGTGAGGAGGTCTGGGCCTCGGTGGTTTTGGAGAGTCACTGCTGCCAAAGAGTCTAATTGGGATTGTAAAGTAAGAATAGATTTCGTTATTTCTTGCAAACTGTCTGAGAAATCCTTTGAGAGTGTGTGGTAGTAGGATAATGAAGTAGATAAACCGGCTATTCCAGTTCCTGTAGCAGTAGCCATTCCTAACCCTATAAATAGGGATATTAGTTGTATGGCTTTGCACTGACGGACTTGAGCTTTGACAGGTACCGATAGGGTCTGATTTCCTGGGGCAATGTTAATGTTGGGACTTAGAAAGACTAAGGTGCAGGTGCCTGTCCAGTTAGTGGGGAGGCAGATATAGGTGGATGTTCTACATAAGAAGAATATGCCTTGGCTAGGTAGACAGAAATTTACCCTGGCTTTTAAAGGAATAGGGTACACTGTTTTTCTTTACTACTTCTTTCTCTCTTCAAGTTCTTCTTTGTTTCTTCCTCTCTTTTTTTCTTTCTCTAACTTTCTCTTTTTTTCTTTCCTTCTTGCTGGTCTTTCCCTACTTCTGCCAGCCACTTATGCTGCTGTTCTCCCCTCTCCTTCCCATTTTGATGGCTTTGGCAGTGTAAGACTGCCACCTCCTTGTGTTTTTGCATAGAGTGCAATAACTCTATAATTTCCTTGTGGTATTTAATGGCAGTTTCCCCAGAGGTTAGGAACTCCCTCTCTTTCCATATTGCAGCATGGGCATGTAGGATTAGATAAGCATACTTGCTATCTGTATACACATTTATTCTTTTGCCCTTTCCAAGTTCTAAGGCTTGGGTAAGTGCCACTAGTTCTGATAACTGGGCACTGGTCCCTGGGGGAAGAGGCTTACTTTCAAGTATGGTTACATCACTAACTATGGTGTAACCTGCCCTTCGTATCCCATTCTCCACAAATGAACTTCCATCGGTATATAGGTTAAGGTCAGGATTAGCTAAGGGGACTTCTAAGAGATCATCTTGGGTGGCATAAGTCTGGACTATAATTTGTTGGCAGCCATGCTCGATTGGTTCCCCATCCTCTGGGAGAAAAGTGGCAGGGTTGAGGAGCACACACATGCATATTTGAAGCACCGGTCCCTCAAGGAGTAGCACCTGGTATCTAAGTAGGTAGTTATCTGATAGCCATAAACTTCCTTTGGCACCTAGTATGCCATTTACATCATGAGTAGTCCAGACAGTGAGATCCTTTCCTTGTGTTATTTTGATAACCTCTGACATTAAGACGGCCACTGCTGCAACTACCCTTAAACAGTGAGGCCAGCCTTTTGCTACTACATCAGTTTCCTTACTTAGGTATGCCACTGGTTGTGGGGTTGTCCCACAAGTCTGTGTAAGGACTCCAAGAGCTATCCCAGCAATCTCTGTGATGTGGAAAGAGAAGTTTTGTCCTGTGGGAAGGCTTAAAGCTGGAGCTTGTACTAGGGCCTGCTTTAAGGTTTTGAAGACTGTTTCTGCCTCTGGTTCCCATTCTACTAGATGAGTATTTGCCCTCTGGGTTTCCTTGGTTAGAGTATAGAGGGGCCTGGCTATCTCACTGTATCCAGGGATCCATAGTCAGCAAAGGTGGTAATTCTAAAGAACCCCCACAACTGTTTTAATGTCTTAGGGTGAGGATAAGCCAGTATAGGCTGTATTCATTCCTTGCTGAGGGCCCTGGTCCCTCTGGCTAAGATTAGGCCTAGATATTTGACCTGCTGTAGGCAAAGCTGGGCCTTCGACCTAGACACCTTGTACCCTTGATTAGCTAGAAAGTTCAAGAGATCTAGAGTAGCCTGCTGGGACGAGGCTTCTGAACTGGTAGCCAAAAGTAAATCATCCACATATTGAAGGACCAGAATGCCTGGACTTCAGAAGTGGCCTAGATCTTGGGCCAGTACCTGACCAAACATATGAGGGCTATCCCTAAAACCTTGGCGCAAGACCATCCACGTAAGTTGGGACGTGTGGTCTGTGGGATCCTCAAAGGCAAAGAGAAACTGGGAGTCAGAATGCAGGGGAATACAGAAAAAGGCATCCTTGAGGTCCAGAACCATGAACCATTCTGCTTCCTCTGGTATTTGAGAGAGCAGGGTATAGGGGTTGGGTACAACTGGATAAGGAGGAATTACTGCCTCATTGATGAGTCTAAGATCTTGCACTAGTCCCCACTGACCATTCAGTTTTTGTACTCCTAGAATTGCGGTGTTGCAGGGACTGCTGCATTTCCTTACTAAGCCTTGAGCTTTCAAATGTTTAACAATATTCTGTAATCCTTTATGAGCTTCAGGCCTTAAGTGATATTGTCTTTGATAAGGAAAAGTGGTGGGATCTTTTAACCTGATTTGGACTGGGTGGGCATTTTTTGCCCTTCCAAATTGTCCTTCCAATGCCCAGACTTCAGGGTTGATTCCCTCCTCAAGTAGGGGACAACAAATGGGTAACTTGTTCCCCATATTCATGTAGATAATAGCTCCAGCCTTGGATAATATATCCCTCCCTAATAAGGGTGTGGGACTTTCAGGCATAACAAGAAAGGCATGTGAAAAGAGCAAAGTCTCCCAATTACAACTGAGGAGGTGGGAGAAATACCTGGTTACAGGCTGTCCCAGGATTCCTCGGATGGTAACGGACCTTGAGGACAGGAGATTAACACTGAGAAGGCCACGCCAGTGTCCAGGAGGAAGTCAATTTCCTGGCCTTCAATAGTTAAACATACCCGGGGCTCAGTGAGGGTGATGACATGAGCTGGCGCTTGCCCCAGGCACCCTCAGTCCTGTTGTTGGATCATCTGGTTGGGGGCTTCTGACCCAGGGAACCTTCATCCTCTGGGGCAGTGCACCTTCCAATGATTGCCTCGGCATTGTGGACATGGATGAGGGGGCAGCTTGTTTCTCATTGGACAATATTTTTTAAAGTGTCCTAGTAAACCACACTGATAACAAGCCCTACCAGGTGATTGGCCTGCTCCATTTTCTGTCCTCTCTGAACCACCAAGGTTTGTTTGTCTGAGGGCCATGACTAAGGCTGTGGCCTTTCTCTGATCTCGCTTTTCCTTTTGGGCCTGTTCCTCTTGGTCCTTATTATAGAACACCGAGGTTGCCAGGCTTAATAATGCCTCTAAGATTTTGTTCAGGGCCCAGGGCTTGCTTTTGGAGCTTTCTCCTGATATCTGTGGCTGATTGGGTAATAAACTTATCTTTTAGAATCAATTGACCCTTGAGTGATTCGGGTGACATGGGAGTATATTTTCTTAAGTCCTCTCATAGCCACTTGAGGAAGGAAGGATTTTCTTCCTTTCCCTGAGTTATGGTGGACATCATTGAATAATTCATGGGCTTTTTTCTAATTCTCCTTAGTCCTTCTAGAACACAGGTCAACAGATATTTACGACTCCAGTCCCCATGATCTGAGTCAAGGTCCCAGTGGGGATCCATACTGGGGATGGCTTGCTGACCGGCAGGGAATTTGTCCCTTTTTTCAGCTGTCATTCTATCATTTACTGACTAAGATACCAGGTATCTCCAAACTCTCAGGCTGCAGCTAAAGCTGCATTCTTTTCATTAAAGGCCAGGGTTTGAACTAACAGTAGCATGACATCTCTCCAAGCGAGGTCAAAGGTTTGCCCTAGACCCTGTAGGACATCTATGTACCTATCAGGATCATCTGAAAACTTCCGCAGGTCTGCCTTGATCTGCTTTAAATCAGAGAGGGAGAAGGGGACATGTACCTGGGTTGGGCCAAATTCCCCTCCTCCTGCAGCTTGAAGGGGACATAACTGATAACCCGGGGGTCTTTGTGGTCCTTTGGAGATTTCTTTGCTTATTTCCTTCTGGGCAGGGGAGATTAGAGGAGGATTATCATTAATAGGAAGGGGAACTATAGGGAGGCTAGGATATGGGGGTAAGCTGAGAGGTCCTCCTGTGGGATGTAAATTGCAAGCTTTGCACAGTTGTGTATTCTCCCTCAATGAAAAGAAAGCTTGGACATAAGGTATTTCACTCCATTTGCCTTCCCTCTTACAGAGAAGGTCAAGCTGCAGGATAGTATTGTAATTTATACTTCCCCCAGGTGGCCATTTTTCCCCATCAGAGAGAGAATATTGGGGCCAAGCCATAGTGCAGAAAAAAATGAGCCACCTCTTTTTCAGGGTTTGTGGGTCAAATTGGTCCCAATAGCTTAGGATGCATTTCAAGGGTGAGCCTGTTGATTCCTGAGTGTTTCCCATCTGAAAGACAAAACTGCCCATAGTTTTGATTTGTTTTGTTTCTCCCCCTGCCCAAGAACCCACAATGGTCCCTGGACCCTGCTGATCGGAATAGTTGCGCTCACCGACGCAGCAGCAGAAACACTAGTTTTCCTCCCAGACCACATGGAGGACCAAGGAAGGTTGGATTTAGTGGCCCTTACCGACACATTCTCAAAAACCTGCATCCTTGCCTGTCCTCCTAGACCACAAGGAGGACTGACCGAGAAAAATAGGATTTAGTGGCCCTTACCGACGCATTCTCGAAAACCTGCTAGAGTCCTAAGCATTCTCCTGTTAGTATTGGGACTTTACCCCTGTCCTACAAAGATATTATGCCCCAAAAATGAAGTGGAGGGCCATACCCTTAGGGAGGGAAGGTATCTCCAGGGTTGGAATAGTGACACCTTTTGTCCTCACTTATATGAATAGGAAGGATACAATTTCTGAGGTTCCTCATATCCTAGCTTCAGGAATAGATTTTGTTAGGCCTGTTAGTCCGAGGAGGGATCTTAAATTCCAAGTAGTCCCCAGTACAATGGGGCTTTGGGCAAAAATTATGTCTTTCTGATTGGTAAGCCCAGGTGCCTAAAGAAGGTAAAAAAGTCCTGGAGTTTATACTAGAAATCATTCTTATAGAAGAAACTAGAAAAGCACCAGAGACAGGTAGCAATTTTTAGAAGCGGGACTAACGTTGGAGAAGAGAGGCGAGAGGAAGTTTGTCTGGCAGGCATTAGGACCCGGGGGCAAGGGTCAGGATAGATAGGATAGATGGGCGAGTCTTGCTTGGGCAACATGCCTTTGAGAGTTCCGCTCATGGCCGCAGGGTCAACCAACTTGTTGTCAGGACCCCGGAGCTGCATGGCTTTCCTCTCTGTCAACCCTAGGCTCAGCCCAGAAGTACAGGAAAAGTGGAAGCTGGTTCGAGGCAAACCAACGCTCCCAACTCCGAAGAGTCGGGGGTTGTTAGAGAGCCCTTTCCCAGAAAACCTGACACCCATGTCTTTAATCCGGCGGCTGCACTAGTCGCTTTTAACTGGCCGACAGGTGCCCAGTATTTAGCCTCCAAATTCTAAGGAAAAGTAGAACAGAATAGCAAGTGAAAGGGGTCCAATGGTACTCACTGCTTGGCAATAGGCGATTGTCTTGCTGCTCAGCAATAGATGATGGTCTCACCACCCACGCCTCTCCCTCCACACCTCCCTGCAAGCTGAGGGAGCCAGCTCCGGCCTTGGCCAGCCCAGAATGGGGCTCCCACAGTGCAGCAGTGGGCTGAAGTGCTCCTCAAGTGTGGCCAGAGTGGGCACCAAGGCCAAGGAGGCACCAAGAGCGAATGAGGGCTGCAAGGGCTGCCAGCACGCTGTCACCTCTCACTACCTGCTTCTCATGGGATAAACAGTGAATAGCTGATAGCTTTTCTGTGGTGCAAACCCCCACCTACATGTACCCCACATATGTGCATGCCTCCACTGTCCCTGCATACCCTCCTGCACTCTTTGCCTCCTTCTGACAATGTCCCTTCCACTTCTATACTTGCACCCCCCTTTTCATGTATAACTTATTTCTTGTTTCTCCCTAAAAACACACTATTTGCAGATCCAAAATATGACCTTAATTCATAGTCTTCTTTAAAATTAGATTCTATTATAACTTCAGTACACTGTTCCTGTTTATTATAAGATTCTGAATGCTTGGTGTTGGAAATAAGACTGCCCTGAGGAAGGCAAATCATCAAATGCATCTGCAAAACAGTTTTAGATTTGGGAACATCAGAGAACTAGCATCTTAGATGTTCAGAACCAGTGAGTATTACTCCCTTCATCCTCTATCCCCAATACAGGGCCCTACATGGCCTATGGCATAATTCTAATTTTACTCAAATGGCAAAGACCTTCTTTGATACACTGAGAACACTGTGGAATATTTGGTACTTGTTGACCAAGACTGGGAGATCTGTCCTTCTTTCTGTGCACAGGAGAAAACAGTCATATTTGAGATCAAGGAATTTGTGCAATTATAAACTAACAAATGCTCAACTTCCCATAAAACAGGAAGGAGAACTGGGTGCCCTGTTTCATTAAAAAAAAAAAAAAAAAGCATATGCCTTTGAGAATGTATAAGAATCCTGGATATCTGGCCCTGAAATCTGAGGAACTTTCTTCACCATTTTCTTACCAAATCTAGTTTAAAGCCTTCTCTAATGCATTTGAAGAATTTTTCTCAAGGAGTGACAAAAGTACATGGTACAAAGTGGCTTAGAGTGACTGCAATGTTGTTTTGCAACCTTTTAGGCAAGATTGGGACTGTAACATTCATTACTGTTTGATATAGTTTGACTCTGTGTCCCCACCCAAATCTCACCTTGAATTGTATTCCCATAATTCCCACATGCTGTGGGAGGGACCAGGTGGGAGATGATTGAATCATGGGGGCGGATTCTCCCACACTGTTCTCGTGGTAGTGAATAAGTCTCATGAGAGCTGATGATTTTATCAGAGGTTTCCACTTTCATGTCTTGCTCATTCTCTCTTTGCCTGCTGCCATCCATGTAAGATGTGACTTGCTCTTCCTTGCCTTCCACCATGATTGTGAGGCTTCCCCAACCACATGGAACTGTAAGTCCAATTAAACCTCTTTCTTTTGTAAATTACCCAGACTTGGGTATGTCTTTATCAGCAGTGTGAAAACAAACTAATACACTGTTTGTTCAAAAAGAGCCATCCATTAAAGATGTGTACAGGGTGAACCTTATCAAAGAGGAAAAAGAAGACTGCAGTGTGACTGGGACAGGATACATTATGCTGCAATTTTAAAAAATGAATCCTCAAATTCCAGAGTCTTGAAACAACACCGCTCATTTGTCACTCATAGTACATGTCCATCACTGGTCAGCAGGGCATTCTGCTGCATGTACACAAAGGCCCAAGCTGACCATCTTACAGCTCATTCATCTGGAAAGCACATCTTCCTCCTCAGCCCTGCCAGCAGGAGAAATGAAGGCCTTTCAACTGCCTCAGCTTCTTCTATCTCTCCATTCTTCCTGAAAACTTACTATCCATGGGTCCAAAAGATGATCTTTATTCATATTCCTCATTGGGAGAATGGAAATTGAAGATTGACCCCCTCCCTTCTGCTCATATTTTGTTAGCCTGAAGTAGTCTATGGTCGTGATTAATTGGAAGGGAACCAGGAAATGTGTGAGAAAAATGGAATATTTGGGACAACAGTATTGTCTTTGCCTCAGCCTGCTCTTTTGATCACTGAATGCCTATTTACCTCCCATATTAGTTCATTTTTGCACTGCTAGTAAAGACATACCCAAGAGTGTCTTTACAAAATAAAGAGGTTTAATGGACTTAACAGTTCCACATGGCTGGGGAGGTTTCACAATCATGGTGGATGGCAAGGAGGAGCAAGTTACATCTTACGTGGATGGTGGCAGGCAAAGAGAGAGCTTGTGCAGGGAAACTCCCCTTTTAAAAACCATCAGATCTCATGAGACTTATTCACTATCAAGAGATCAGCATGGGAAAGGCCTGCCCCCATGATTCAATTACTTCCCACTGGGTCCCTCCCATAACAGGTGGGAATTTTAAATGAGATTTGGGTGGAGACACAGCCAAACCATATCATTTAGTCCCTGGCCCCTCCCAAATCTCATGTCCTCACATTTCAAAACCAATCATGCCTTCCCAACAGTCCCTTAAGGTCTTAACTTATTTAAGCATTAACTCAAAAGTCCACAGTCCAAAGTCTTATCTGAGACAAGGTAAGTTCCTTTTGCTTATGAGCCTGTAAAATCAAAAGCAATTTAGTTACTCCCTAGAAACAATGGGGGTACAGGCATTGAGTAAATACAGCCATTCCAAATGGGAGAAATTGGCCAAAACAAAGTGGCTACAGGCCTCATGCAAGTCCAAAACCCAAAATGATCTCCTTTGACTCCATGTCTCACATCCAGGTCACACTGATGCAAGAGGTGGCTTTTCATGGTATTTGGCAGCTCTGCCCCTGTGGCTTTGCAGGGTATAGCCTCTGTCCTGGCTGCTTTCACAGGCTGGTGTTGAGTGTCTGTGGCTTTTCTGGGCCCATGGTGCAAGCTGTCAGTGGATCTACCATTCATTCTGGGGTCTGGAGGATGGTGGCCCTTTTCCCACAGCTCCACTAGGTGGTGCCCCAGTGGGGACTCTATTTGGGTGCTCTGACCCCACATTTCCCTTCTGTACTGCCCTAGCAGAAGTTCTCTATGAGAGCCCCACACCTGCAGCAAACTTCTGCCTGGACATCCAGGCATTTCCATACATCTTCTGAAATCTAGGTGGAGGTTCCCAAACCCCATTTCTTGACTTCTGTGTATTTGCAGGCTCAACATCACGTGGAAACTGCCAAGGCTTTGGGCTTGCACCCTCTGAAGCCACAGGCAAGTTCTACCTTGGCCCCTTTCAGCCATGGCTCGAGCAGCTGCAATGCAGGGCACCAAGTCCCTAGGCTGCACACAGCACAAGAACCCTGGGCCAGCCCATGAAACCATTTTTTCCTCCTAGGCCTCCAGGCTTGTGATGGGAGAGGCTGCCCAGAAGACCTCTGATATGCCCTGGAGACGTTTTCCCTATTGTCTTGGGGATTAACATTTGGCTCCTTGTTACTTAAGCAGATTTCTGCAGCTGGCTTTAACTTCTCCTCAGAAAATTGGATTTTCTTTTCTATTGTATTGTCAGGCTGCACATTTTCCAAACTTTTATGTTCTCCTTCCCTTATAAAACTGAATGCTTTTAACAGCACGCAAGTTACTTCTTGAATGCTTTGCTGCTTAGAAATTTCTTCCACCAGATAAATCATCTCTCTCAAGTTCAAAGTTCTACAAATCTCTAGGGCTGGGGCAAAATGCCACCAGTCTCTTTGCTAAAACATAACAAGAGTTACCTTTGCTCCAGTTCCCAACAAGTTCCTTATCTCCTTCTGAGACCACCTCAGCCTGGACTTTGTTGTCCTATTGCTATCAACATTTTGGGCAAAGCCATTCAACAAGTCTCTAGGAAGTTCCAAACTTTCCCACATTTTCCTGTCTTCTTCTGAGCCCTCCAAATTGTTCCAACCTCTACTTGTTACCCAGTTCCAAATTCGCTTCCATATTTTTGGGTATATTTTCAGCAACACCCCACTCTACTGGTACCAATTTTCTATATTAGTCCATTTTTATGCTGCTGATAAAGATTTACCCAAGACTGGGCAATTTACAAAGATAGAGGTTTAATTGGATTTACAGTTCCATGCAGCTGAGGAGGCCTCACAATCATGGTGGAAGGCAAGGAGAAGCAAGTCACATCTTATGTGGATGGCAGCAGGCAAAGAGAGAGAGAGCTTCTGCAGAGAAACTCCCCTTTTTAAAACCATCAGATCTCGTAAGACTTATTCACTATCACGTGATCAGCATGGAAAAGACCTGCTCCCAAGATTCAGTTACCTTCCACTGGGTCTCTCCCACAACCTGTGGGAATTTGAAATGAGATTTGGGTGGGGACACAGCCAAACCATGTCACTTCCTTATTCCCCATTTCCATAGACAACCTAAAAGTTCAATTTGATCAATGCATCTGGCACCCATTCCAGGATCACTGAGTGCTATACAATAGTCACTATATCAGATTAGGACCTGGCTCTTCTTGGTCTGCAGATCTAAGAGCTAAGAAGACAAGTTTTCTGCTGCCCATATAACTAGTACCCACTGGAAGAACAAGAACAGATTAACATCAATAAACACATTCTGGAAAGCCAAGAATGGAAGTTATGAGCCTTCACTCTTCTGCTTTATTGGCCTCTTCTCACTAGAAAGAAGGAGCTCTTCTTCCACTTTCTGGCTTTTTCCTGCTGTCTGAAAGGGGTCTTATAGTTCTAATTATAATCTATCCCACTGCGTAATTAGTGTAAATGATGTTAAAGTGTCTGGTGGGGAGGAGAGAGGCGAGTATCTTTGAAAGGGGCAAAGACATTTCCCAAGGAGGAAGAGGTCATGGTGGGAACCCAGGTACTGCTTTGGCAAAGTTTTATGCGGAGGGAGAGGAACCCCACAGGGTTGGCTTAGTTTGTATCTCAGGACACCCAGGGGAACTGCCATTCCACCTGTTTTTCCTTTTTCAAGGCTCAGTCTTTCCTTTCTTCTTCCCTGCCTCCCTTACATATTTCTGGAGCACATGCTGTGTGCAGACAGCCCTTGGAAGTGGCCTGTGGATTTATCAGGGAATACGTGATAGTTCTTACCCTGTTGGCACCAACAGTCTACTGGGAGAAATAATTATAATATTGTATTATAATTCTTAAAATAGAAATATTATCAATGTAATCTGGGAGGAGAGAAAAGGAAATGGCCAGCCCTAGAACATTGGTTTCTTCAGTGAACTCTTTATTAATTTCTGTGGTATTGTGCTCTCCTGAATCCTTATCTCAAGAAATTATTTGACCCTTTGTTTTTTGAATGTGCTTTCTCTGTCTCATATCTTTGTACTTCTTTTTAATATCCAGAGGAATTTATCATGGGTCTGTTTTTGTCCTCTAGGCTTCTTCAAATCTTATAAACTGAGGCAGTATGGGAATTTATGGAAAAATATATAAGTAGCTCATAGATTCTAGCAGCAGTGAAAAACCAGACTTGGGAAATGGCTTAGCAGAAGAGAAGTTCCTACTCCAGTAAGATTCTGGGTAGGGCATTACTATGGGAACCTTGACACTAGAGTGGTGGTTGCTGGGACATCTCTCAACTCTTTCTGCTTTGAGTCTCCAATTCAACACACCACGTCCTGAGTGGAAGCATCTAATTGACCTCGCCTTGATGTGTGTTTACATCCTGGTCACTAGAGGGTAGAGGGAGGGAATAACTGACTTCTTTGCTCCCATAGTGAGGGGTGGGGCCCTGCTCCCACCAAGATCCACACAGTAAAGATTCTTCCAAAATAGGAGAGTGTTTGGATATTGAATATATAGACAAGCAACTTCTCCCTGTGTCATTGCCTGCCTCCATTTTATCAGAAAATTCTGATTCATCCCGGATCTATAACAACAGCTCTGACCATCTACTCCTGTTTTTTCAAATGCATTCGGGGCATCCTCTTGGGTGCTCCATGGGATCTAAACTCACATAGGATAATGACCAGGCACATCATCCTTCTTCCCCTTCTCAGACTGTTTCTTTGAGAATCACCTGAGAAATGAGTTAAAAATGCAGATTTCCTAGACTTCCTCTCCCTCCTCTGCAATGCTGATTTTTGAGCTTCTGGAGGAAAGCCGAGGAATCTGCCATTTTCAGCAGGTAGCCCAGGAGATTTTCAGACTAATAATGGCTATGCTCTTTGGGAAACAGGGTTTTCACCTATTACAAATTTTTGCCAATGTTTTCTCTGCTGTATCTCTCAAGTCTTCCCACTCTTTTCCCTAAAACAGTATGTCTTCTCTATTGCAAAGACTACTTTCAAGCCATCTTTATTATTGGCTTTATACTGTATATGTCCCACCATCACCAGTACAGAACTTCTCATAGGCCTCTCTACCTATTCTGTGGCGATAGCATCAGGGAGAGCCAGGGAAACTACCTTCTACTTTCTGCATCCCTTGGAATTTGTCTGTATTTCCAGAAAATGAGTTTTGTGTGGCTGTTTCGGTTGATACAGTATGAGATAACTGGAGGCCGGGCTTGGTGGCTCATGCCTGTAATCCCAGCACTTTGGGAGGCTGAGGCAGGAGGATCACTTGAGCCTAGGAGTTCAAGACCAGCCTGAGAAACATGGTGAGACCCCATCTCTACAAAAAATAAGAAAATTACCCGGGTGCGATGGTGCATGCCTGTGGTCCAAGCTACTGGGGAGACTGAAGTGGGAAGATCACTTGAGTCCGGGAGGTTGAGGCTGCAGTGAGCCATGTTCATGCCACTGCACTCCAGCCTGGGTGACAGAGTGAGAACCTGTCTCAAGGAAAAAAAAAAAAAAGATAACTAGAAAGGCACAGGTACTGACCATTTAGAATGGATACTGAATAGAAGCAATAGGTGACTGATGCAAAAGTGGCCTGAATCCTCATCATAGTAAACAGTAACTCTTTGACTAGACTTCTGTTTCTGCAACCCAACAGGTTTTCACTAAGGCAGATTTGCACAAGTCATGCCATAAGTCAAATTATTTGTCCATGTGACCTGGCCCTGCTCAAGGGATGTTCTGTGTGACCTGCGGTGAATATTCACTCTCTTGTTTGGGCACAGTATGGGCACATTATGATCCAGCCCTTATGATCTCCTTTGGATCTTTCTTTTCAGGCATGATGGTTTAAAGGATTGTTTTGTACCATGGAACTATCCATAGAAAATTATTTTCAGGGTTCTTCTATTGTTCACTAGCCTGGCTTAAAAGTATAGCTTTACTTTCTGTCTTTACAGTAAGCAAGAGGTTAGAAGGATATGCTTGAATAAGGAGACTGCCTTCCTCTACACTGCCAGTATTTTATTAAGAGTATTAGAACATTTTCTTTGTCTTGTATTTTATATATTGATATGATTTTATGTCTTCTCTCACCTTGAAACTTTCTTTGTAGATTTTAATTTAAAAGGTGAAAAGGTAGGCCTCAATTTCCTTGATTCTTTGAACTCTGAGTTGGAAGATGATGGTAGTAAATCATTGGAGGCTTAGAGGTGAGAGAGTACCATTTGTTCTGGGAGGATTCTACGTCGTAAATTTGTACTTAGATGTACAAGAATGTTAAATACCAAAGAAAGAAGCCTACATGATCTCTATTCTCG